>NC_052057.2:115937760-116241260 GCF_903992535.2 Arvicola amphibius
ATCACGGACAGAAGCCAAAGCAACCAAGGGAGCTGCTGGCTGGCCGGAAATTCTGATCCAGTAAAATAGAAGCAACAGCAGAGATGCCCCCTGGAGGCAAGCCCATAGCAGGACATGGCCTGCTGAAGCCAGTTCCAAGTGCATTCTGCCCTGGAGAATGGAAAGAGCGCTCCCTTTACCCTCTGCAGCCTGAAGACACCACTATGAGGTGCGGTTTATGCAGTGGAGCCTGCTCTCCTTGGGTGCTGCATCTGCACACACCCCGAGCTGAGACTTCCCAGATTCTAGAACTGGAAGACTGAAACTCCCTTTAGTGGTTTGAAAGAAAGTGGCCCCCAAATGGAGTGGCACTAGTGAGAGGTGTGGCCTTGGAGGAAGTATGTCACTGTAGGGGTGAGCTTTGAGGTCTTCTCTGTTCAAGCTACACCCGGTGAGATAAACTGCTTCCTGTTGCCTGTGCAAGATGAAGAACTGTCAGCTAACCTCTCCAGCTCCACGTCTGCCTGCATGCTGTCATGGGCCACCATGATGGTAGTGGCCTGAACCTCTGAACTGTAAGCCACGCCAACTAAATGTTTTCCTTTATAAGAGCTGCTGCGATTGTGGTGTCTCCTCACAGCAATAGAAATGCTAACTAAGACACTCCTATTACTATAAATCACATTTTACCATAGGAGCCAAAAGGAAAAGGAGCCCAGGGCAGACTCGGAACTGGTGGGCATTGGGTGTGCCTGGATGTGGGTGGAGGCACAAAGAAGGAGAGCGCAAACAGGAAATGAAGGTCTCTGAGAAGAGCGGTCCACTCTGCACCCCTCTCCATAATCAGACAGCTGCCTTTACGGTCCTTGGCAGATGGGCAGAGATTGGAACATAGCATATGGTGGCGCTCTCTTGGCCATTGACAACAGTTAGAATGCAAACATCCACATGTGGGCCAGCTCTCCCCACCTACCCACTCACTGTGCTTCAAAAGAGCAGAAGCAACAAGCAGGTACGTTCTGAGGACGCTGAGCCAAACTCCAGAGCTCTCTCTCCCGCACAACCAGGTCAGTCAGTGTCTGTTTCTGTCTCTGACCATGTGACCAGACCGCAGCCTCTCCCACCGTGAACTGAGCTTCTATACTGCATTTCAGGGCCATTCTTAAGTAGCAGCAAAGAGCGGGGTCACTAGGTGTTTGATGGGAACCTCCAAGAGGAAAGGATGGAGCCGAACTGACAGCAGGAGCCCAGAATAAACAGGAATCCGGGAAGAAGGCTCCAGCGAAGAACGAAGGAAGATCTCGTTTTCATGACACACTGAATGGTGAAATTCAAAGGAAATGAATTCAAAAATCAGTAGCAGTTTTTTGGAAACTGAAAGTTGAGAGCAGAAATGGAAAGTGTGTGCGCTGGCTTTTCAGTGTCTGTGCGGACAGGGAGGGACAGCTCCCAGGGGGAGCAGAAAGGACAAGAAGGAAGGGAGGATGACTTGGTGGCTTTGATGTCCTGAGACAGTACTGTCATCTGTCAGTGTTAAAGGTGAATTCCTGTAAGGTAACTTTAAAAATAAGTAAACAAAAATACAGTAACTTCAGGGTGGTGGGGGGAGATTCCATAAAGAAAATAGAAACGTCAGGTGCAAGGTCACAGCAATAATGTTCTGAGTTTAATTTTGATAATTATAATTTAGGCACATGGGGCGAAACCAGGACAGAAGAGGCTTATAAGACCCACCTCCCCTTCCACAGCAGGGAGCTTGCAGAACACTTAAATAGCAGAACAAATAACATAAAGGTATTATTAAGAATAAAAGAGAAACCATTTTTAAAAGGTTCATCCCTGAAAACAAACACCTAAGTAATGCAAAACCAGCAGGTTGTATTTATATATTTAGGAATATATATGTATGTACATTTACATACATGTATATGACAACAATTAGTTATAAAATGGTCATGAGTTTGAAAGAGAGCCAGAAAAGATATATGTGAGGGTTTGGGGAAAGGAAGGGAAAATGATGTAATTATATTATAATTTCAAAAAACAAAACAGTAATTCTTAAAGGTTCAAAGTGGTTGTTACTAGAGAAAAATAGAAATTGTAGGTGGTATAAGATAGGCTGTAGCTAGAAGTAGAGAATGTGCAGAAATAACCAACTATTCAAATTATGTCTGCAGTCAATTTTGATGAAGAAAAAACTCCATTAAATGGATTATAATGTTCAGCGTTTAAAGAAGCTGAAATATCCCAGGAAACAGTAATAAACTAATCAAGATTACTTATCTCTTTTTGGTAAGTGCTCACTGTGTAGATTGGCTAGCCTGCATTCACAGAGATCAACCTCCCTCAGTCTCTGGAGTACTGGGATTAAAGGTGTGCACCACCACACACAGCACCGATTAACTTGTAGGTTTGTTCAAATATTGAAAGGGAGAGATTACGGCAGTGACACGTGAGGGAGAAAAGTCCCCAAGGGAGTGGAGGACAGAGCCGAGGTCATGACAGAAGTACAGACAGCTCTTCTGCCCATCACTCCAGAGTGGAGGTCAGAGGAGGAAACGGGCAGAGGAGTGTACAAAGTACACAGTAATGTAAAATATAAAACGACCGGAGGTAAACAACTCTGAAACATTCTGATTTCGGCTCAAAGTTCAGTGTGTGAACTTAGTAAAAGTCATACTAACTCCATACAAAAAACAGACTGTCCTTCAGGAGCCGTTCCCGCCTTGATTAAACTCACAAAAGCTTCAAAGACACATGCTCTCTCTCTCACGGGTTCCAAATAAAGTTCTTAAACAGGAGTTAAAGGGATGAATGCAATCCTTCCTTGTCTAATGACAGACCAGAAGGTTTTATGGTTTAAAATACCTAGTCTATCAATTTGGAATTGATGTGAGCACAGCCTGTCTGTGAAGCACTTCAACATCCAAAACACTCTGATTCTTTCGAGGAGGTAAACAGCCAACTCCCCTTGGAAAACACAATGTTAATGCTTATTTTTTTAATCTGCTTTCACCTCTCCCACATGTAAGCTGAAAAACCAATTTCTCTGGAAATTTAATTTTTCAACCAAACATTTCAGATTCTTTTTGACTAGGTTCAAGAAGAAGGGGGTGGGAGTTAAAAATACAACAAAAGAGCTTGGTTTCCATTTAAATATCTGGTTGAGTTCAGAGGATGCTCTTAACTGTCCTTAAAATGATGTCCTTAAGAGTCTCTATTAACTGTCATAAATAGAGAAGGGCAACTCACTTTGAAAAGTTTATATTAAATATGGGCGACATTAAAAAGTAAATTCTGATCTTTGGTTTCACAAACTAGCAAAACAAGGAACTATGATTAAATGATTTTGGCTAATCGGTAATTTAGAACAAAATGCACAGCAGAGAAAAAGCTCAAGTAAGCATGTAAACATGCTCTTCTCACAGTTCTGTCAATGTTTGCTCAAGCAACAGAGGTGGCTCCAGGCACAGCTCTGGGAGAAGGGCCAGCTGAGACAGCCATCACTTCTCCCTCTTAGCCCTTCACAGCTATTTCTTAATTCCCAGAAAATGTAAAGAACTATGAAACTAGAAAGGGCATGGGTGCCCCCTTTGAAACCTATAAGTTAAATCAGAGATTGTCCACTTGCTTACAAGAGCATAGAGACATGCTTCCCCAAATACCTGATTTTGACTTCAGGATAACTTGAATGGTGTGCCCGTCGTTGGTGACTTCACAGTCTCGGCAGACCACGTAATTTGGAGACAGGCGGACATCCAGCAGCGTGGGATCATACCTGGCTTCTCTGGAGTTTAAGTTAATAGGAGACTGGTACTCCCCGTTAGCATCGGGAAACACCAAGCCCCACTCAACACCTGATGAGAAAATGACAAAGATTGACAATAGGCTTTTTTTTTAGTTAATAACAGTAAAATATAACATAAAAACCCATAATCCTTGACATCATAGCTATGGCTACCATCTGTATATAAATGAAATAAGAGAAGTATGTATGAGTTTTTACGTTCACACGTGAGCTGTTGTTAAATAGAATACCACACACAAAAATCCTTCACTGTGTTTATATCTGTGCACACAGATGTCTTGATTTGGGGATTTAGGGAACTTAAGTCATCTTTAAGTGATTAGAAACAATACCACAAAAATTTACTCTGCTTATCAGTTCAATTATGTGCAATACTTAGAAAATATCAGCAACGCTCAACATGCACAGAGACAGCGAGCGAAACCCCGTAATGCTAAGAAGCAACACTTGTTTAAAAAACACAGTGTCCCATACACATATTAGTGGGCTCCTTTGCGCTTTTCTTTTCCATGTATACAGTAAACATGGACATTAATGGCAATTAGGAGTCCTGGGGCTTCAGGGAGAGATTTAGGAAACTGCTTTTAAAGTCACCAAGAGCCCTGACCCAGCTTGCAACTCAGGACGCTTTTGGCTGTACTTCCCCAAGACTAGAAAGCAACTGGGTTTCAGGTCTGCTGGGGTCTGGGCTGCCAGGGCACAGGAGGTGCGAACCTCGGGAAGTCTGGGAGGGGAAGGTGCGGGACCGCGACGCGACAGCAGCCCCGTCGCGAGCCTACCTTCCTCGTAACCCCACTCCACGCCCTCCTCTTCCTCCTCCTCGTCTTCCTCCTTCTCGGGGAAGGCGACTGCATCCTCGATGAAGCTCAGGTCAGCCATGGGCAGCTGTGAGACCCGGGTGCGATCAACGCGGGGCTGGGGGCCGCGCGGAGCGTGGCAGTCCCCGCGAGCACAAGCGGCAGCGAGTCGGATGCGGGCTTGCGCGTTTTAAGGCCGGTGGGGGCGTGTCTGGTCCGAGGACCCGCCCCCGACTTACACCCCCAACACACGAACACACGGAGAGAGCAGCCAGCTAAAGAGGAGCTGAGACTGCTGCTCCCCAGGAAGCCTGCTACACCCAAGCCCTAGGGAGCCCTTCCAGAAGTCGCGGGACCCCAGGACCAGCCTGGCCCAGGGCGCTTTCCTTGCTCCAGGCAGTTCCCTAAAAAGAGCGGATGGGTGGCCTTGCTTTGGGAGGGGGTTTGAAGACCGCGAACTCAACAAGATGGGGCAGACGGTTTATTCTCCATCATTTACCCCGTGAGTTTTGTTGGGACTTAGTTTTGTGAGACAGGATCTCAAGGAAAACAGTCTGGCTTCAAACTCCTCCCTGTGGAGAAAGGGATGACCTTGAACTGCACAGGCCTCCTAGTTGCAAACACTGGGATTGCACTGCACCACCACGGACCCGGGGAGCTGTCCTGGGAGCTAGTTTTACTTTTTAACTCGTCCTTAGAGCACAGTGAAAATGAGTATAGAATTGTTTTCCCCAAGAAACCCCTACAAACATTTTCAGGGGAAAAAAAAGGAAAATTTAGCATCAAGAAGTAGGTATAGTTTGGAAGGATTTTACTAAATGTATTTCGAAGACATTGAAATGGGGAGTTTGGTTCCACTTTCTAGGTCTGGGGTACTGCTTCTGACTCACCTTACTGCATACACAGCTCCCAAGCGCTTCGTGAAATCGTGCAAATAATGAAATGCACACATTACGAAACAAACAGGAACTTTCCCCGATCCAAAGAGGTCAAGCCGTCACCTCTGAAAGTGTTTCCCAACCCTGGGCTAATGCTTCAGTCCTGAGTTCCCGCCCTGTTCAGTAACCCCTAAGCTCCTTTCCTCCACATCTTGGGAGATATATTTGCATAATAAGCTCGGCTTCAGACCTGGAGTACAATTTACCTCTTATATACCCTGTGCACACTCCAATATCTGCGAGCGGATTACTGGACTGTGGTTCCTAGATCACAACATCTATATGCTTGTCAGTTCCTCAAACAGGATGGAGGTGATTAATTGGGGAACTTTAAGGTGCTGGGTTCCTCTCCTTCACAGCCTACTGGAACCTTAACTTTAAAAAAAAAAAAAAGACATTGCCATCTGTTACATACATCTTCAGAAAGCAGATGGAGTCTAAGGAGAAGCAATCAGGAGTTGGCCTTAATCGACCACTTTCCGGGAAGTGAAAAAATGCTGACCAGCTTCAGCACGGACATAACCTGTGGGTTTCAAGCATGTCATTTCTTTTCCTTAGCACAAAGGCTGTACAACTGGCTTCCCCAGCCAGAGGACAGAAATAATCAGACCCCAAATTCTCCCTGTGCTCTCGGCCTCCCCACATATTTAGCGGTATTGTATCTTCTACCTCAATAAGCCCCAGGCAGGCTTCTTAAGGAAGCCCACAGCAGCCCACTCTTCCATAAGCACTGGCGAAAGCATCGGCCAGTTTCTACTGATGTTCCTCTAGAAGGAAATTTGCATTTCTTGCTCAATTTGCCTAAACTCTTTCTCACAAGACTGGATTTGTTTTGAATTTCTTGTATATATTTTCAAATTCATCAGATGTCAAAGCTTATGAAGTTCATGCGAAGTCTATACAAGGACTCTCAAATAAAATTCCTGGGTCATCCTGAGCTCGTCATTAACAGTCCCCTTTGCCTCCCAAATGAGCATAGACGTGACATTGTCGCCCGTTGTGTGACCACGAATTGCATTTAAAGTACATGAACACGGAAGTGTTTACCAAATCAAATGACAGCTGGCTGTCCTTGACAGCTGAGTTTCCATGAGTTAATAGTGTGCCATGTTTACAAGAGATAGGCTTCAAGTTTGCATTGTTAATATTAAAGTTTGCACCTAATAGAGTCGCATGCAGCAACAATGCAATGCTACTCAAAAATGTGGCTGCTTGTGAGACAAGCATTTGCTTGACCTATATTTGTTCTTCTGGATCTTCAAACTCTTTTGTATAATGTAGCTCCCACAAGCAAACAAGCAGCACCTCCAGCTACCTATGAGCCTGTTTTGCTCTACAACCAAATATTCAATTACCATTCTTAATTGCTTTGAGACTGTGTACTTCACACACTGCTAATTATCAATACTTTAAGACATCTCCACGGGTCCCCTGCTGTGTTACCACCAAAGATGGCATTCCTAGTTCTAGATATTATAAAGTTCTGCCACCAGAAAATCTAAATACAGATCAAAGATACAGGACAATTCTTGAACAGCAAAATAGAACAAGGACTACCAAACCCAATGTCAGAACCTAAAAATATCTATGCTTCGTATTATGAACGGAAGTGTCTCCTGACGACTTGGGGTCCCTCTTAAGCTAATATCGTATTAGAGTTTAAATTGCCATTATTTGATCACACAGTGTTTGCACTGAGGTCAAACTGTATCATCAGAACAATTTCTGAAAACTAAGATCTGCATAACTAATCGTCCTTTGATATAAACAGAGATCTCTAAAAGAGACAATCTCCACTGGTGGCCAGAGAGCAGAGAAAGCAGGATCGCTTCTCAGAGCTTCTGTGTTTTCACATCCCCCCAACTTCTCATCCTTGTCTACCCTTGTCTCTTGATGGTCCTCTTCCACCTCCCAAATAGTCTCTCCTTCTGCGTCCATGCCACATATATTCCACTACAGTCCCTGCTGCCTCCTGCTCCTTACCCTTGAGCCTCTTCCTGTCCCTAATACGCCCCTTTATACTTTCAGGTCCCTTTGTATTTATGTATGTCTGTATGTGTGAGCATGTGTGCATATATAAATTTAGATCTGCATTTCACATATAAGAGAAAATGGTTATCTTTCTGAGTCTCGCATACGCGGTGTAAAATAATGAGCTCTAATTCTGTCCATGTTTCATTTTTCCTGCAGGTGTCATAATTTCATTCTTCCTTGTAGCTGGCTGAAATTCCATTATGTGTAGGTACATTTTCTCGATCCATTTATTTGTTGGTGGACATCAAGTCTGGTCCACTTCCCAGATGCGGTGCTATTCACAGCTATTGCTATCAGCAGTAATAACCAAGCCAGTGCAAGTATCTCTGTGGTCTGCCAGCTTAGATTCTTTCCGGTGTGCACCAAGGACTGCTACAGCTGAATCATACAATAGCCACATTTTTTTAGATTTTCATGAGAATTATCCACACTGACTTTCCTAGTGGGTGTACTATTCCCATCAACTGTGTGTACATGTTCCTCCCTACAACAGACATAGATAAAATGGCATGTGCAGTTATATCGCAGCACTGGGGAGGCAGAGGCAGGCAGATTCCCCAGGGATTGCTGCCCAGTCATCCCACTTGACAAACTGCAGGCCAGTGAGAGACCCTATCTCAGAAAAAACATAGATGGCTCCAGAGGAATGACACCCCAAGTTATCTCTGGCTTCCTGCATGCGCGAACGCATGAGGGGTGGGGGGAATGTCATACTCCCGCCCCCTCCCCAACACACACACCTACATTTGTTATTTGTTGAATTGAGGGCAGTCATTCTGACAGCAAGATAGAAGTTCCAAAAGTTTAATTTGCATTTCTCTAGTAGCTAAGGAAGCTGAATACTTTCTCAGACGTTTATTCGGCCTCTTGTATTTCTTCCTTCGAGAGCTTTCGAGGCACTTCATGAACACATTTATTGCAGTGTTTGGTTTTCAGAGCTCTTTATGGATTTAGCTATCTAGAGAGCAATCCTCTGTTAAATGTATAGTTGGCAATGTTCTCTCCCGTTCTGTAGGGAGTGCCTTCGCTCTGTGGACTGCTCCTTTGCTGCCCAGAGACATCTCACTTGCACGCCTGTTTGCTAATCCATGGGATCATTTCCTAAGCTTCTTCAGAAAGTTCTTGCCCATCCCTATCTCTTGAAATAATTTCCCTGGGTTCTCCTCTAGCAGTTTCAGAGTTTCATGTTTTACATTAAGATCTTTGACACATTTGGAACTGAATTTTGTGCCTGGTGGGAGATGGGAAGCTAGTTCCATTCTTCTACGTGGGGCTAGCCACTTAATAACAAATTAATATGGCTAGAAAAGATGATGCCTCTTTAATTTTTTATTCTATGTGTATGGATGTTTTATCTGTGTGGTTTTGTCTGGTGTCTACATAAGCCAGAAGAGAGCGTCATTTCCCGTGAAACTGGAATGATATCGACAATTGTGAGGGCTGAGAACCGAACCCGGCTCCTCTGGAAGAGCACCCAATGTTCTTAACTGCTGAGCCATCTCTCCAGCTTCGTGTGCTACTTTCTTCAGAAGAAAGTCTGGGGAGTTGTTACGTAGTTCTGCTATCATTTATGTTCTACATCCCACTACTCCTCAAAGTAACCAAACCAAGAAAGGCATTGCTTCATCCCAGGACCATGAAATGAAGACAGCCCAGGAATCAGCCCCCATTTCTGAGGCCAAGGCAGCTATATTGGGGCTCCCTCGCCCACTCTAGCACCATGAGGATTCCTGTTGCAGCTGGGATGTTTAAGATCATTGCTCTGCTGAAGTATACCATTACAGCACCAAGAACCTCTCTGGGAAGCCTGTTAAACACCTCAGTACAGGAGCAGGGTGCCTTTCTCCAATGTTCCTGTAATACACGTGATGGCCAGTCTTTATTGACAACTTGAATAGGTTAATAAATGCCTAGGAGATCAATATAGCACAACAGCGGTGGTGCCTGAGACAGAGATTGTTGGGCCATGGGGGCTTTGACCTAAAGAATGGATTAATCCTTGGATGAGTTCATAATATGATAGCATTTTTGAGAGATTTTTGAAAGGTGGGGGCTCTTTGAAGAGAGCCATCTTTGGGGCAATGTTCTTAGGGACTATGTACTTCTCTGTTCTCGACCTGTCCTCTTCTCAGTGTTTCCCTTCCCTGGTGATGTGACACATTCTACCTCCTCTGCCAGGGCAGATCAAAGTTTTAAAAGTGCTTCTATCAGATATTCGGTCATAGCAACAAGAGAAACAGCTCACAAAAACTGTACAGATCTCTAACCCCGAAACATTCTGTATTAAATATTTATTTCTTGACCTTCTCCTCCAACATACAGTGAGCTTCCCACGCTTTATTCTCTGTGTAGCCTTCACATAGCACATGGCATGTGCTTAGAAGTTAGTCTCCTTATGTCACCAGCTGCAGAATGTCCTGATTGACCTTTGTCTTAGGGCAATAAACTTCCCGTTACCAAGGTGAAAGCTTTCAGAGATCAGAAGGCTCCAAAAAAAAAAAAAAAGGCGTGATCAGGTTTACCTGATGGCAGGTGTGCCAACTGGGGTTTAATCAAGGAAGTGACATGTGACCTCGCTTGGAAGATAAATAAGAATAAGAACTCTGTTACCCACAGAAGGACTCACAGGAACTCAGAAGAATATTCTAATTCCAATTCAAAGGAAAAATACACAACAAAAACAAGCACAAAATCCAGGGTAGATTCGCTTTTCTTGTCAAGTTTTTTTTTTTTCCCTATTGTTCTAAAGTCAGGGGAACGAACTATCTATTTAGCCAGTCTGTCTATGTTTTAATATTTTTAAATGCCTTGGCTAACCAACTGTAGGGCTCAAAATTCACTGGGACCTCTTGAATCTGAAGAAAATATGCCATCGCTAAGTGAGAATGTCTCCTCACGGCACCGCACCTTCAGTTCCTGAAGCAATTTGGACAGTGCTCTGCCCTCAAGGTGAAGCCATGCCTGTTATTAGAAAGCAACAGGTCAGATCAGAAGGAAATACTCATTTAAGTACTGTAACCAACTTCACAACTCAGATTGGCACGTGCCCTAACTCCTGCCTGTTATCGATGCATGACAATCTGACCTACTTTCAGAATTGTTTAATCCAAGAGTCTGTTAGAATGACCTTCCAGCTTCATTCTGGCCTTTTCCTACCATCCTGTGTCCACTCGAGTCTGAAGGAGCCCCAGCCAGGCACAGGGAACGAGAAGGCAGAGGCGCAGCTGGAGAGTAGCACATGAACCTCCAGCTGGAAGATACTGAGCTAACGATGTGAGCAGAAAATCGTCCATCTCTTCCTGCCCACCTGCATTCCCAGCCCATCTCTTCCTGCCCACCTGCATTCCCAGCCCATCTCTTCCTGCCCACCTGCATTCCCAGCCCGCTCACTCACGGCAATGTGTGTTTTAAGCCACTTCACTTCCGTTTATCATCCGGCATAGATTAAAGTGACAGACACGGATGCTCTAGCAAAAGTTGTTCAGGACAGGAAAGATGCTTTGCAGCTTCTTCAGAATGGTCCAGAGAAAGCGAGAGCTGGTGCTGAGAGAAGGCCAACATTGGACAAATCATCTGGCATAAATTCAAACCGTCTCCTCTACTTTGGTACCTAAATAAAAGATTCAACAGGAAACAATTCTTTACAATGTCTTATGTGGTTGTTTTGTCAGACTGAGACTTGAGAAAAAAGCCCTCATTGAAGCAAGAAAGAAAGATTTACAAAAAAGAAAAAGAAAAAAAGAAAAGAAAGTTCTCCAAGCAAAGTTCCCACACTCTCCAAAGGCTGGACGTTAGGTATTGCCTAAGATAAGATCTGTCCTGGTTTCGCTGTTCTTGAGCATATCTGTGTCCTGATGGGAATATGTCTGTTGAGACGTGCGCATGTTAAATTCACACACATAACAACAGCAGCAACAACAAAAAGAACAGCAACAGCAAAAACAATATCAGTCCCTCATGTACCACAACACCATGCCAAGCACCTTCGTCAGATCATTTGCTTTTACTCTTGAAAGGTTCAAAAATATGGTTCTGTATTCTTACGAGAAAATCATGGCTCAGCCTTGGTCACCAGCAGAAACATAGACCATGAATGATCTGAGGTAGGAGAGGAGCATAACAAGGAACGGCAGGCCAAAACAAGACTGAAACCTAACTCAGCAAATACACATCCCACAGCTCCATACCCAGCTAGTTTTAGATAGCCCTTGCCTTTAGTTCTCCTATGTTCAGGACACATCTTCCTTCAGGCTGGCTCCTTTCCATGGCGACCTTGTTCCTAAGTCAATGTCCTGTACCCTAGCATCTTCAGCATCCCATGGGTACATTACAGCCTGGGCTTCACATTCAGAACTTGAGGTAGTGCATTCTCAGGGTTCCTTGGAAGGAATCAAAGCCAGATGCCCATTGCCTGGCCTTTGTTGGACCCGACACTGTGACCTTGGCACAAAGCTTCCATGACCCTCTCTCTCACTCTTGGCTGCAAAACCAGTTCTGTTGCCAACCTGAGGTGAAGTCTGGTCCTTTCTGTCACAGCTGTATTGTATTCTGTGTGCCTGGCAGCTGAACCAGGAGAAACATTTTCCTGGGCAGTTGTTTTAGAGCAGGAAATAACTCCAGTGGCATTCTATCAGTCATCCCATCTTCTTCCAAGTGAACTGGCATCTTCAGAGGCTGGAGCATTCATACATGGGGCCTTACGTTCAAAGCACCTGTCCTGCGGTTCAGTACAGAAGGTGAGGTTCCCCCTTAACTGTTATCCTTTAACATATCCTTTACAGTTATCCTTTAGCAGCGGCAGCATCTCTCTGTGCGCCCTCCTTGCCCACAACTTTGTTTGCTCATTCTTTTCTCATCAAACTGAACACCTCACGCTTTTCTATAAACCTGGATAAACACAGAAAGCCATCTTGTACCTGAGTGCTACACTTCTCTCGTGGGCTTGAAACTTTCTCTACCATACAAGGTGGTTGATCACTTTGTTTTTTTTTTTTGTTGTTTTTTGAGACAGGGTTTCCCTGTAGTTTCTAGAGCCTGTCCTGGAACTAGCTCTTGTAGACCAGGCTGGCCTCGAACTCAGAGATCCTCCTGCCTCTGCCTCCCGAGTGCTGGGATTAAAGGCGTGCGCCACCACCGCCCGGCGTGGTTGATCACTTTGAATTCAGCCTCACTCACGCTGTCAAGACACTGACAGAATACTTTAGGTGACTCGCCAGATGCACCACACAAGGCTTTCTAAGGCAGGACTCACTGCCCACACTCAGGCAGCGTTCTGGCTTTCTCTACTCTCACCAGCATGGCCCCTTAAACTCACCTGTAAACTTTTAGGTCTTCTCCAACCCACGGTTCCAAAGATTTCCACAGTCTTAATTCCAGTTTCCTACAGACCGTAAGGCCAGGGTTACCACAGCAGCAGCCCTATCTGCCAAGTACAAATTTTCTATGCACGGTGGTTATAAAATCCATCAAGCTGGCAATGAAGATTAACCAGCACGCTACATGTTATTTGAAGATTCCACTTATGACAGAAAAGGGAATCCGTGGCTGGAATCTTCTCCTAAAGAGATAAGCTCCCAACCCAGCTCTCCTCTGAAAGCATGTCTATGGATCTCTGCTTGCTTCACGTCTGTCTTCTCCAGGGTCCTTCTGGGCCTGCTTGTTTTAGCCAGATTTCTAGATCTGATATCTTAAACATCAAAACCTGGAGTGCTGTACAGTAGTTAGCATGGAGAAGGTCATTCGGACATCTGGTCTCCCTCTTCAGACTCAGCAACTCAGAGTTCCATCTTTTGGTAGATTTCAACTTCTTTTTTCATTGGCAGGTAACTCATCTGTTACTCATTATATATATAATACGCTCATTCTGGGTGTAATATTATTGCACCATTAATTATTAGCAATGTGACACAAAAGTAGCTCTTTAATAGCTGAAGAAATGAAACCTGGAGGACTATGTGCTTTGGTCATGGTCACACAGCTAACACAGGAAGGAACTGAGGCATCAATGCAGTTCTGAACAGCTCAGAACCAGAACTCATTCCACACCCTCTCCTTGCTTCTCAGCTCAGAGTGAGGAGGTGTTAACCACCGTCGTATGGAAAGATGATTCATAGCGCCATTTGTTATCCATTCATTCACATTTGCTACCAGCTCTCAAAGAGATAGCAATGAAGTGCCTCGTTAGCAACTGAAAATGCTTCTCCTCCAAAACAGAAAGCATTCAAAACGTTTTATGTTAAATATTTCTGTTCTCTAAAGAGGTTGTGTAATGAGGAGGAACCAGGGACACTAACAAAATCCAAAAGACAGTAATGCGCATTTGGAACGCTAATGGGGCTCAGCATGTTTATACACTGATCGGAAGTCCTTGATTAGGCTTTCCTGGGTGTTATTAGCAAAGTTATCAATGATGGAAGAGAGAGTCAAGCATGTAAGACCCCATAAGACCGGTATCACTGATTTCAACCGGGGCCAGAAAACATATGACACGATAGCCCGCAACTCCCTGACCAATGCAGAGAAGAAAACTGAAAAACACCAAAACTAATACAGGAAAGACTTCATACAAAATAACTGTCAAGTGCTAAAAATTATTTAAAGAGGACTTCTTCAAAATAAATCATACTTCAAAAATCAGGTGGAACCACATCCTAAAGGTGTTTTATTGCCAGGGGGTGGAGGTGCACACCTTTAATCCCAGCACCAGGAAGGCAGAGGCAGGTGAATTTCAACGTTTGAGGCCAGCCTGATCTACAGAGTGAGTTCCAGGAATACTAAAGCCCTCCTATGTGAGTCAATAATCAAGAAAATGTCATGGAGGCAAGTTAGTCTGATGGAAACAATTTCTCAGTTGAGACAATCTCTTCACAGCAACCTTAGTTTGTTACAAGGAGTGGGCCCCTTGTTTGTTCCATCTGCCCGGCTATCTTACACCAGAAATAATTACACAGAAACTATATGAATTAAATTACTGCTTGGCCCATTAGCTCTAGCCTCTTACTGGCTAACTCTCACATCTTAGTTTAACCCATCTCCATTAATATGTGTATCGCCACGTGGCAGTGGCTTACCAGAGATTCTAATGGGTGTCCATCTCAGGCAGAGGATCCATGGCTTCTCTGACTCTGCCCTTCTTCCTCCCAGCATTCAGTTCTGTTTTTTTCCCACTTACCTAAATTCTGCCCTATCAACTAAGACAAGGCAGTTTCTTTATTCATTAACCAATGAAAGCAACACACAAACCGAAGGAACTCCTACACCATTAGTTTGTGTCAAGTTGGCAAAAGCTAGCCAACACAGACACTCATAGAGGATATCATCCAAACACTTGGGATTCCATGAGGAGTAGGATTTGTCTTTGTTCTTGAAGAGTCAGAGCCATGAAAATAGCATGCCAGCACTCAGAAGGTCTCAAGGGAGGACCACAAGAAACCAGCCTTGGAGGCAGTGCTAGGACCAGTAGAAGGCATCCTAGAGCTGGCAGGCTTTAGGGTTTCATAAAGAGCCTGCCACAAGGACTGCTTGATGAGATTTAGAATCACCATAGAAACAAACCTGTGGAGAGATTTCTAGAGTGGATTAACTGGGATAGAAAGACCTGCTCTAAATGTGCTCTAGGGTCTTGGACCACATGAAAAGAAGAGAAGGAGCTGGGCAGCAGCATCATCCCCATGTTTGCTAACCAGCTGCCTGAAGCTCCTGCTGCCCTCAAACGCTGAGCCTAAACACCTCCACCTGTCTTTAAGATGCATTTGTCAGGGATTTTATTACAGCAACAAGAAAAGTAACTAATACAGTTTCTGCTGAGATCCAAAATAGGGCTTGAAACACAGCTAAAGTCTCCTAGTTCCCAGAAAGTAAAAACCACTGGGAAGATCCCACAGACAACGTTCAGCTTGGCACTGAGAGAATTCCTGGGTCTTTTTCCCCATTTCCAGTTACTTTTCTTGATAGAAGATATGCTGAAGATACATTTTTTCATGTGTGCAGTGTATGCACGTGTTCATGTTCACATATGTGTGGGGTGCCTGTGCATGTATATGAGTATATATGTAGAACCCAGAGGTTGAAATAAAGTGTCATCCTCAATCTCTCCTAATTAAATTTATATTTACATATGTACTCTCAAAACGGCATGCAAGGAGGGGTCAGAGGACAACTTCCAGTATTGTTTTCAACTTCTAGTTATGGGTTTGTCACAAGCATCTTTACTAACTGAGCCATCTTGATGGCTCTACCTTGCTTTTTGAGACAACCATTCCCACTGAATGGAAAGCACAATGATTAGCTAGCCTACTTTGGTATTCACCTGTCTCTGCCTGTGATGGTTTGAAAGAAAATACCCCCAAAGGGAGTGGCACTATCGGAAAATGTGGCTTTGTTGGAGCAAGTGTAACCTTGTGGGAGGAAGTGTGTTGCTGTGGGCGCAGACTTGGAGGTCTCCTTCACTCAAGCTATGCTCAGTGTGGTGCACAGTTCAGGTCCTGTTGTCTGTGGGTCAAAATGTAGAACTAACTCTCAACGCCTTCTCCAGCACCGTGTCTGCCTGTTATGCCACCTGCCACGATGATAATGGACCAAACCTCTGAACTGTAAGCCAGACCACCACAATTAAATGTTCTCCTTTCTAAGAGTTGCCATGGTCATGGTGTCTCTGCACAACAATAGAAACGCTAAGACACTGCTCATACCCCCCTGCCAGCACTGGTGTTGCAAACATGGACAACCACTGGAGATCTGAACGCAGGTCCTTGAGCTTGAATGGAATCATCTATCCCCCAAGGCCCAGCTCCTTCCACTTTAAAGGCGGCAGTGCTCAAAGTAGGCACGAGGTATGCAGATGTGCAGTTTTGTTTGATGGACAGCCAATGACCGAACAAGAATCAAGTCTGTTTTTAATGCTGGAATTATTTCCCAGTTTACACATTTTTTTTCTGGTTAAAATGCCCACCCTAGGATTTTGGCAAAGTTAAAGTTTTTTTCTCTTTTCATCGATGCTGGTGGTTTTAACTTCCAATGTACCTTCTTTGTGTTCCCAGAGGGAACTCAACAACAGGTCACTATAGCTGTAGTTGCCCCAGGCATTCATAACCCAGGACAGCACCAAGCATTACCAGTAATGACCAGTAATTTACCATCTGTTTTTCTATAAGCTTAGTTCTTTATTAACATATTTAAGTAACCTATACAACACAGATTCATGCCCTTCAATGAAGAAATTATAAGGTAGACTAATTCTTAAAGTTATCACAACTTGAAATAATCTGGTATGTTATTTCTGTCTGGGAAAAAAATTCTAGTTCATTGTGTGACCCAAAAAAGAAATGAATGAAATTAATTTAGGTAAAAAATCAGTTATTGGGAAAGAAGTCTTAAGGTGTTATAAATACTATACTAAATAATTATTGTATTAGTTAGGATTATCTTGAGTAACAAAACTTATAGAATTAATCTTCCCCTGTATATAGAAAGGGTATTTATTAGAATGACTTATAGGCTGTGGTCCAGCTAATCCAATAATGGCTGCCAACAAGCAAAGGGTTTAAGAACCCAGTAGTTGCTCAGTCCACAAGGCTGGATGATTCAGCCGGTCTTCAGAGTATGCCAGAATCCCAAAGAAGTAGGCTGTGGTGCCAGTGAATGAATGGACTTGCTGGTGAGGGGAGAGCAGGCAGGCAAAGGGCAAAAGCTTCTTTTCCCACGTTCTTATGTAGGCTTCTGGTAGGAGGCATAGCCCAGGTTAGAGGTGGGTTTTCCTGCCTAAAAAGATCTGGATTAAAGGTGTATCTTCCCACCTCACAGATCAAGATTAGAAGTGGATCCTTTCACTTTGAATTAAGAAAAAGATACCACACATGTGCCCCTCCATTTTGAGGATTTAGTTAATTCCAGATGTAATCAGATTGGCAAGCAAGATGAGCCATCAGAATCACCAATCCCTGGTTATGAAAGAGCATCCTGGTAGACCAAGGTCAGATGGCCAAATAGTCCAGTCTTGAAAAAAAAAAAAAACTAAAAACAGAATCTC
The DNA here is from genome assembly GCF_903992535.2 of Arvicola amphibius. Lineage (NCBI taxonomy): Eukaryota > Metazoa > Chordata > Mammalia > Rodentia > Cricetidae > Arvicola > Arvicola amphibius. Next base: position 115,955,344 of record NC_052057.2, read on the forward strand.
CAAATCACTTTGGTCTTTAGAATAATTCCTTTAAATGGATTAGTGTTAATTTTAGGTCGTGGGGAAGAGTGAGAGCAAAGATTACAGTTTTAAAAAGCTCTTCCTTATGATGTCAAGAGATAATAGATCTAAGGTCACTGAACACAACAAACCTCAATTAAAACTTCCAGAAAGTGTCCCCAGTTTCTTCAGCGATGTCACAAAGTTCAAAAGCTTTAGAAAGTGGTATGAAGCTTATAAAAGGGATGCCCAGTCAGGGAAGGGTTAAGCAGGACCCGGAAGCATGAGTCTCGGGCACCAGATATTGATGCACTTATTTGCACAATCCTCAGCCCAGATCTCCGGAGGAGAGTCTTCATTTTAAGCACAAGGAAATGAGGAAATGGAGACGGGTGAGAGCTGATGTAGATTATTCAGCATGAGAGAAAGGACAAGTAACAATTTTAGAAAATCCACAAGATCTGCTAACTTCAAAGCCAGTATGGCATGCAGTAAACAGATAGTAAAGATTGTGGCTCCAGAAACATGCCGAAATGATCAAAGCCATAGGCTTAGCTAGGGCTTCAACAGTGGCTCTGCACTTGCCTGACAAGAACAACTTGGGGATTCTGTCAGAAGGAAGAAAGGAAATTAAAGTTAAGTAAATACCTGCTGTTAACAGTGAACAAGTTAAAAATAAAAATCTGTTTCTCAAAAGAGACTCTGAATTTCAACACATATTAGACCCATATAGATACACACAGTAGAGTAACAGGTGGCTAGCCAATTATAATTCTGGATGCTAAAATCACCTAAGGGATCCCCCTCCATCCTTTTCTCCCCATCTTGAAAGTGCAACAGTCTCAGAACTCCCATGTTCTCCACACTGGCTCTGTCTCAATCGGCCTGAACCCATCTCTCTATAACTCCAACACTGAATACTCTCTGGTCCCCAGACAGACACTGTTGTACCCAGGGACAAGCATGGCGCACGGTGTTCATCAGCCCAGAGGCAGAAGCCCTGCCATTCCTCTTCCTGTTCCCTGCACAGCTACCTTAGCCTTGTATTATCTGTACAGTATCACCTCTCCCTAGAGACCATGCTTCTCAGTCTTCCCACTGCTGTGACCCTTAACTCTAGTTCCTTATCTTTTGGTGACCCCTAACCATAATATTTTTGTTGCTATTTCATAACTGTAATTTTGCTACTGTTATGAGCTGTAGCACAAATGTCTGTGCTTTCCAACAGTCTGAGGTAGTCTCTGTGAGAGGAGTCACGGCCCACAGGTTGAGAACACTGATATAGGGCCTTACTTGATTGCCATATAGGCATTTGCTGTTGTTCTTAAAGTGTTTGCCTCATTCTCCACATGCTAGCAACTGAATATGAACTCAATGTTCATCATTAAATCCCCAAGTCTTGGTAAAAGTCACGTTCATGGTGATATCTCCAAACATACTTACTGACAAAGTCATATGAAGATACACCAGTCTTTTAGAAAAAATAATAATAGCATCTTGGGAACTGACTTGACCCTCAAGATGAATATTTTATGTCTGCTGAGATTCTTTTTGAGAGATTTCAAACAAAATAACTGAAACGTGATGTTTAATATTCTGTATATTTTTTTATATTCTTTAGATGTTTATTTCTTTCCTTCTTTCTTCTGGTATGTTTGTGACAGAGTCTCACTATGTAAGCCCTGGCTGGCCTTGAAATCACCGAGATCTGCCTGCCTCTGCCTCTGAAGTGCTGGAATTAAAGGGATGAGTCACCACTATATATGGCTCTTCTATATATTCTAAAGTACAAAGCCACATGCTTTTATTAATTATTGGTGGGTGTATATGTGGGGGGATTGAGTCAGACCTAAATGAATTCTGTTGTTCTCCTTTATGTGAGTTCCAGAACCCAACTCAGGTTGTTTGATTTGCCCAGCAAATGCTTTTACCCACTGAGAATTTTATCAGTCCCACTCAGTCTCATCCTTAAATGGCATCCACGGACCACAATGGATCTAGATCCCACTTTTGGATAGAAAAAAAAATCATCATAAAATATCAACACATTTTTGAAATGTCCTACATTTTCTGCTTTGAACCATCATTTCTTGTCCTCACTGGGAAGTTCTCCAGCATGAAGGGCCTTCCCTGCCGGAACAGAAGCCTGACAAGAGCCGTGTGTTTCTGACTTGCACACATCCAAGCCATCTGCATTGGGAGTTGATGGAAACCGTGTGCCCTGGTGATAACTGTGAGTCAGTGTCCCTGCTTATTCTCCAGCTGTCCCTGCTTGTGTTCCTTCATGTCCCACGAGGAAGAGACTTTGTTTCTTGGTTACATGAAAATAAAGATCTGTCTTTCTGTGCATCTCCTGAAAAGAAACTTTTGTTTTCTTGGCCACCGAAGTGTCCAATCCTGCCTCTCTTTCCAGTAAACTTAAAGGTGACCTCATCCTCCGGGACTCTTTTGCTTTTTCCCTTCTCATAACAGTTTAGATAGTAACAGATGATTTTACAGCCAATAGAGGAAGAAATGTATGTTTTGATAGCATAACTTGAAAAGAAATCTGTTTTCAATAGAGACAGATGCCCAATTATATACCCAATGATAGATATTAATGTAAGACTCTGACTAAAATCTCCAGCTCATGTTAGTCAGCTTTCCACCATGGAACACGGTGTCTGAGGCAACTCACAGCTCCTATGGGTCAGTCTTCCACCGTGTAACATGGCGTTACACGGAGAGGACCAGGGAGAGGCTTACCTTGGCTCATAGTTACAGAATCATCCTGTGGTCACTTGCTCCTTTACTTTGGGCCTCTGGCAAGGCAGAAGGTAATGGTGTCGTAGAGCAAAGCTGCTCACCTCACAGAGGACAGGAAGTTGCGGAGCAGAATGCTCAGAGGCCAGGCAGCCAAGGAGAGAAAGGAAGGATCTGGGCTTCCAGCTCCATTTTCCTTTCTCTTCCTTCCCTCCTTACCCACTCTCCTTTCTTCCTTCCCTCTTTCCTCCCTCCTTCTTTCCTTTCTCCCTTCTTTTCTTCCCTCCTTCCCTCTCTCCTTCCTTTATCTTATTGTTGTTGTTTTGATAATTTTGAGGCAGAGTTTCTCTGTGTAGTCCTGGCTGTCTTAGAACTTGCTCTGTAAACCAAGCTGGCCTCGAACTCACAAAGATCTGCCTGCCTCTGCTTCCCAAGTACTAGGATAAAAGGCATAAGTCACCCCCTCATCCCTAACCCTGGTTTTATTTTTCTTCCTTTATTTTTTTTCCGGCACCATTTTCAAAAACAGGTGAAGTCACTTCTTTCCCCTAGTTCCTACCACCTCTTGGCACCAATGCGAACTGCCATCTGAGACATTCATTGTGAGACTCTGGGGACACTTCAGATCCAAATTATTACATCCCATTCTGGATCCAAAGTTTTATACCCATTTCATAATGCAAGATGCATTAACTCCACCTGCAAGAATGCCCCAGTCTTACCTGTCCTCGTACTGCTGAAAAGTCCCAAGTCCAGGTAAACTCCTAGTTCTGAGTCCTTGTAAAACATCAGGAATACACAGTGCAGGATAAACACTCTTTTCCCAGAAAACAGAAAATTGGAGATGGAAAGTGGGAACTGACTGGACCCATGCGATCACAAACTCACAAGGCAAGCACAGCAGAAGTCTACATGTAGCTTAGAGGGCACATGGCGGCAGGAGCCCTTCTCTACAGCCTTGCTGGCTGTAGCCCATTGTCAGCTTAATGCTGATACAGCAAACACCTAAGTAGATGTACATTTGAAAATGGAAGAGTTTGTTTAGGCTCATGGTCTCAGCCCATGGCCACTTGGGCCTCTCTTTTGGTTTGCTCATGTGACATGCCATGACGTGAACATAGGGCAAAGGAGGACTATCCTCCACACAGTGGCCAGAAGACAGAGGAGAGGAAGGAAAGATACAACATGAAAGGGCATACCACCAATATTGCAATTATCTCTGCTGGGCCGTAAGGGCCCACCATCTCACAATAGTGCCCCAGGCCTGCAATCAGGCCTTTCTGGCTTTTTTAACACATGGGCCTGTCCAGATATTTAACATTAAATCTATAGCTACCCAGGTGTATTGAATTTGGAAAGGAATGTGGTGTGTGTACGTTAGATATAAATGCATTTGTCAAATCTTGGAGCCTTGGTGTTCCTATTGCTGTGAGGAATTGCATAACCAAAAGAAGCTTGAGAAGGAAAGGATTTATATCATTTGCCCTTTGAGGTAATAGCCGGTCACCAAGAGAAGTCAGTGCAGGGACTTAAAGCAGGACAAGAACATGGAGGCCAGAGCTGGAGGCCAGGGAAGAGTGCTACCAATTTAATAATGTGCTTTTTGTTTCTTGCCTAACTTGCCTTAAGAACCCACACTGGGCTGGGCCCTCCCAGATCAATCACTCATTAAGAAGATGCCTGGTGTGCTTGCCTTCAGCCTAATCTCACAGAGCCACTGTCTCAATTGGGGTGCCCTCCACTCCGGTGAGGCTAGCTTGTGTCAAGTTCACATAAACCTATCTGGCCCAACTCGAATAATGAAATTAAGAAAGTCCATCCTGAAAATTAAAGTGTATGACTTCTTGGAAAATTAAATGTACTACTTTATACCATGAATAAACCTGATGAAATTATGATATAACTTTACAGATTTGTACTTTAACTAGGTACATGCATGCATGGATTCAGTACCAGTCCACTATATTATGAGAGGACATTTGTGCCTCTAAGTTTTGATTGATGGAGAAATTGACTCCTATCACTGAACAGACTTTATTAGGATGCAAAAACCTTCGATGCCTCTTTTGACTTACTCCATATTAATATTAATATTGTTCAGTGGAGACTTTCTAAGTAGATATTGTAAAAATCAACTACAAATGCAGTGTGAGGAGCTCAAGGAAGAGATTGCTACACCAGAGAGATTCCAAAAAGACTGAGAAAGGCAAGATCATGTCAAGTCAACCCAGAAAGTCTCAATTGCGACGAAAATGAACATCATTTCAAAAACACACGACAAATGCTCAAAGTGCACATTCTGTATGCATTGCACAGACATGCATTTCTTCTCTCATCTATGACTTTCTTGGGTTTCTTTAAACACATATCTTGTAAATTGTGGTCCCTAGGCCAATAACAGTTATTGTTAGAGATGCAATTCTGGGGCTCTACCTCAAACCCCAGAATCAGCTTCTGTCTCAGCAATTTCAAAGTCCTCTACCTAAATTTTGAAGGGAAAAAAATGACCTAGATCTGGGCTGTCCATCGAGATGGTCAAGTAGGCACATTGTATCTGGGGACTTTTGAAATAAGGCCTCCTGTCTAGCTTGTGTCATCTTGACCCTAGCTTGAGTCATCCGAGAGGAGGGAACCCTAACTGAGAAAATGTCTCCATGGGATCCAGCTGTGGGGCCTTTTCTTAGTTAGTGATTGATGAAGGAAGGCCCAGTCCGTTGTGGGCGGGGCCATTCCTGGGCTGCCAGTCCTGGATTCTAGAGGAAAGCAGGCTGAACAAGCCAGCACACAGCACTGCTCCAGGCCTCTGCATCAGCTCCTGCCTCCAGGTTCCTGCCCTGTCGGGTTCCTGTCCTGACTTCCTTACGTGATAAACAGGGATACGGAAGTGTGAGCCACACAAACCCTTTCCTCTCCACGTCGCTTTGGCCATGGCGCTTCATCACAGCAATAGAAATCCCAGTTAAGACGCAGGGCTACAGAATTGAGACGCGGTGGAAAGGGTGAGGAACACACTGTATTTTGGAAACTTAGTACCACCCAATGGTAAAACTACAAAATACTCCATTTAAAGGTCTTAGCTGACTTTATTTATAATTCTGGAATTGCACACTTCCTCCCATAAGGTAGAAATGTGTAGTGAGTAGAAAAGATTAGTTTTACACACAGAAAAAAAAAAACAAACAAGGTTAGAGAAAGAAGATCCAGAAGGAATGTATTGGCATTTCAGAGGATAACAAGACACAGTAAGAAATCAATAGGAAATTAACTGGCTGATTAACACCATGTTGCTGTATGTTACAGTCTTTTCGGGAACAGTTAAAGCAGAGAGACTTCATTATCATGATGATTAAAGCTGACCTATTTAGAAAATTTTGCTATTGTCTCTTTTTTATAATTGTGAACTTTTTTATTATTATTAAATTATATAATTTTTACAAATTTTCACCTCTCCTCCCATTTCCCTTTCCCTGCCCCCATTTCCCCTCCCTCTCCCTCTCCAGTCCAAGGAGCAGTCAGGGTTCCCTGCCCTGTGGGAAGTCCAAGGACCTCCCTGCTCTGTCCATGTCTAGGAAGGGGAGGTCAGGTAGCAGGTAAGCTTTGCTTTGTTTATGTGGATCTTAATCATCAGTGAGTTTGTTCTTTTAGTCATTTATATTGGACCCTATTGTAGAAACTGACTCAAAACTACTGGTCTCCTGAATTTTGTTTGAAAATTTTAAAGAATATGCAAAATTTCGTTGATCTTATATTGAATATATGTCAAAACAATACTCCAACCCCTTACACACACACACACACACACACACAACTCGTGGAGCATCACAGAGGAAAGGGTGGAAAGAAGGAGCCAAAGCATGAGAAGGAAGACTGTAAAAGGCTCCCTTAGAGGGAGCTCTAGGGCTCCCTGCTCTTACGGGTCTCTCTGTGGATGTATTTCCCAGGGTCAGTAAGCCAGGCGGTAAAAACTCACTATAGCCACAGTTCAAGAGAGACCAGACAGTGTTCAGGCAAGCTGTGGACCCTGGTATCATCCACATTATTCTGGGGTTTGCAGCCATACAGTATTTGACAGTCAGGAGGCCATCATGGCTCCCACCAAGATTTCAAAGGAAAACATAGTAAGGTAGGCATTGTGTGTCAGCATCAGAATCCTTCCAGGTTCTCCCACAGTAGGGAGATTAATGTATGAACCACTAAAATTAAGCCAAATAACCCTAAGGATGTAATAGTGGCATTCATAACTTGCCAGTAACCAATAGCTGTCTAATTGCACTTCTCACAGAGGAAAAGCATGCCTGATGCTGGAAAACAAGCCAGCCACTGGGGTGAGTGAGGTCATGAAAATTAGAGAACCTATTACTCTGCCAGAACAATTTCTAACTACATTCTACATATCTATCCTTATACTTATAGGTCTCATATATGCTCAAGTCATGCCCAGTGAGACAGACCATTTTCTATTGCCTATGAGTCAAGATGAAGGACTCTCAGCTTCTGCTCCAGCACCATGTCTGCCCGCACACCACAGTTACACCATGATGATAATGGACTAATCTCCAAAACTAGAAGACACCCCAACTAAATGTTTTCCTTATAAGAGTTGCTGTGGTCGTGGAGTCTCTTCACGGCAATAGAAACCCTAAGTAGACATACATCCCAGAGTGATATAGCTGGGTCCTGAGGTAGATCTAATCCCTGCTTCCTCAGGAACTGCCATGCCAATCTCCCCTGGTGATGTACCAGTTCGTACTCCCACCAGCATGAATGAGTGTTCCCCTTTCCCCACAGCTTTGTTACCATGAGCTGTCATTATCTTATTGAACATAGGCTGTTCTGACTGATGAAGATGAAATCTCAAAGTAGTTTCAATTTGCATTTCCCTGGTGACTAAGGATGTCAAACATTTTAAGTGTTTCTCTGCCATTTGTGTTACATCTTTTGAGATCTCTCTGCTGAGTTCATGCCCCATTTTTCTCCAATAGAGCGGCATTGGGTTATAAACCACACTCCAGGGCAGGTCCAGGCCCAGGAGTAGTTGACTAACACAAAAGAAACTCAATGATTTTTTTGGTGTGTGTGTGTGTGTGTGTGTGTGTGTGTGTGTGTGTGTGTGGTTTTGTTTCATTTTGTTTGTTTTCTCTTGTTTATTTTATTTTCATTTCTGTGTGTTTGTGGTGGTTTTGTTTTTATTTTAAGAGCAGAAGATGGAAGGAGAAAAAGAACATAAAGTTGGGTAAGTAGGGAGGTGGGGAGGGGCTGGAAGGAACTCGTGGAGGAGAAAACATGATCAAAATGTATTGTATGAGAAACAACTCAGTTTGTAGAATGGCTGGCCTTGAGTTCACAGAGATCTGCCTTCCGAGTGCTAATATTAAAACCATACGCCACCACACTCAGCTAAGCTTAAATTCTCAATGTTGGAACTGGTAATGCCAGGGGGACCCTAGGAGGTTAAGCAAGTGACTTTTGCATTAAGGCGGAGTTGAGACTTTGTCAACTCTATGAGTAGAACATTAGGTTATAAGAAAACATGGTTGAGTATTGCATTGACAAAGGGTAGACCGGATGGCTGATCTCGACTGTCAACATAATTATATTGAAAAGTGCAAAGGAAATTAATGAAGTTTACCTCTAGATACGTTTATGAGGTATTCCAAATTATGCACTCCATGCTCAGAAAATACTAGGTATTTCTCATGATGTTTATCATTTTAATATTGTATTGGATAGATTTTAATAGTAGTATTGAATGTAATTTGTATACATAAATTTTACTTAGAGTTGATAACTAAATGTTTCTATATCTGTTCAGAGCTATATAACTATCACTATAACTATCACTATAACTATCACTATAACTATCACTATAACTATCACTATAAAAGTGTGACACTCTTGTCATCTCAAGAATAAACTGCGTTCCTTTCAGATATCACTGCCATTTCTCGTACTTTGGGGACCACAAATACAATACTTGAATAAAAATGGTGACATTAGAGAACTTCATCTTGTTCCTAGGCAAAGAAGAAACCACTGTCTTAATTTTTATTTTCTAACCACTCAGTATGGTGTTGGCTAACGAAGCACAATTAATAAAAATCTCATGCATGGAAATTGGGACTCAACCTGAAAACCAGAAAAACAAAGCATCCAGCCACTGGCTCTTACCTCAAGCTAAGTCCGAAAATAGAGATCCTGCCTCCAGGAATTTCAGAATGAGAATGTGTTTGAGAGCTGTCTCCTCCCATCTTAAAATCCTCTCTAGTTCTGGAATTGAAGGTGTGCACCATTGGGATTAAAGGCATGCACCGCCTGTTTTCAATGGCAACTAGTGTGGTTGCTGGGATTAAAGGTGTGTATAACCATTGCCTGGTCTGTAAGGCTGATCAGTGCGACTGATCTTCAGGCAAGCTTTACTAAAATACAAATAAAACGCCACTGCAGGCTAATGTTTTTTGTTTCTTTTTCTTTTCCTTCTTCTCCTCTCCTTCTCCTTCTCCTTCTTCTTCTTGGTGTCAGTTTTGAGCAAGCCAATCTGGCTCCCATCTCACTGGAACAGAGATCCTGCATCCACAGTGCTTGTGGAACACAGTTCATTATCTAGAACTAATGGGGGTGATGCACTGCCTTACAAACCAATCCTTTCCAAAGCCACAGAGCCTAAAACTCAGACAGCAGCTCCGCAGCTCATCTGGCCCAAGCCTGAGACTTTTCCATTATTTTCTGACAACCCAAATAGAACCCAGGACCCTGTATGTGAGATATAAGTGCTCTACCACTGAGCTACATTCCTAACCAGAAACTTCTCATGTTCAAATAAAGAAGGGACCAAGCCGGGCGGTGGTGGCGCACGCCTTTAATCCCAGCACTCGGGAGGCAGAGGCAGGCGGATCTCTGAGTTCGAGGCCAGCCTGGTCTACAAGAGCTAGTTCCAGGACAGGCTCTAGAAACTACAGGGAAACCCTGTCTCAAAAAACCAAAAAAAAAAAAAAGAAAAAAAGGGACCAAACTGAAACAGTAGTTTCTTGTTAGAATTATGAGTTCAGTAGTTAAAGATTCCTATTTCAACTTACACGTGCTATGTGGTGTCTTCTCAACAAAGAGAAGGTATACAGAAAAGAAAATTTATCCTTAAGTATTATTTCTGTGATCAACATCTTTTAAAATTTTATCTTGAAACATACTGTACACACCTGCATTCCCAGCACTCGGGAAGCTGAGGAGAAAAGGAGACAAGTTCTAGACCAGCCTGGACTATATAGCAAGACCTGACCTCAATATAAATAAGGTTTTTCTTAGAGCTTCCTCATTGGTGAGTCTTAACAGAAACAAAAGTGAATGGGTGCAGATTAAAATAAAGCCATTTTTCATTACCCACTCAACAAATATTGTCTGGACACTCCAATGTCCTAGGGCCCCGTGGTGTCCCAGGCACACATCCTCTCGACAGCCGAGAACCTCACTCCCCAACAAGCCCAAACGACCTCTGTTAACCCCGTAGAAGCTGTGACTTCAGCCCAGCACCGTAGTCTGCTCCAAGCCACATGCAAAGGGAAAGGCTGTCCTCTCCTGCTCCCGAGGGCCCGGCATTAATCACACTCTGCCTTCCCAGAACTCAGGGGACAGTCAGGCATTGTAGCTAAAAGCCAGCCACAGAAGCAGCTTTTAACTGAGATCAGGCTTGCCCCTGATGCCAGATTCTCTTCGATCATTTACTAAGCACATCTCAGGCTGTTTCATGGACTGTGGGCTTGCTGTTACGGGAAAGGTTTGTGTCCAGAACAAACTAAATCAACTTCATTTTGGGGCCACCTTTTTCCTGTCTCCTACTCACTGCTGAGAGTCATTTTGAAAAGAAAGACAGTTAACAGCTGTAAAGCTTAAGCAACCATTTTTCCCCCTCTTCATGCTTAATCTCCAACATCGAAGTTCAAGGACACACAGGGAGAGTCTGCGCTCTGCTAAAATAGTAACTAGCAGAAGTCCCTTGATAAATTAAAAAGAGATGAATTAATAGGATCGTTCTGCGAGGTTGAGACCTGAAGAGCCTCCGAGGCAAAGTTAACTTAGGGTGACCTAGTTATGGTTATAATGAGAGGCTGAAGAGGATGGCATTCCCAACGGAATTGGGAAAATTAGAAAGCTGTGCAGTAATGGTGACCCACATAATAAACCATAGCTGACACTGAGTGCTAGCTAACCAGAGGCCATCATGCAAAGCTATTTACAAAGTTGTGCTCCTGAAAGCTGCCCTGTGATCTCTAAGCAGGTACCATGGCACGCTCATGCATATTCTCAAGCACACACACAGGCACCAACATAGTAGCAGGAGGTAGAAGGAGACGGCTCCTTAAAAAAGAGGAGAAAGGAAACGCAATGAGGGTTAAGCAGGACTGGCAAAGGGAAGTTTGTGGGGCTCTTCCTAGAATTCAGTGTGTGTCTGGGTTAGATGTGATGCATGGCTCAAGTCCCAGCTGTTGGGAGGCTTTGATGGGAGGCCACAAATTTGAGAGCAGTCTGAACTACAAGGGGAGATCTTGTCTCAAAGGAGAAAAAGGAACTGAAAAATGGAAGAAAGAAGGAGGGGAGGCAGGAGAAAAGAACAGAAATGGGGAAGGGAAAAACTTTGCACAGGCGTGGAAAATCCCCAGTGTGGATTTCCTGTCCTTGCAGCGTGGGTCAGAAGTCTGGATCTTTCTAAGGTGGTTCCGAAGGTATAACACAGCTACAAAGGTGGTGGATACATCAGGAGCAAGCAGCAGCCTTACAGTGAAATGAACCAAATTTTAACTTGGAAAAATAGCTGGTTTATGTCAGGGAAAAGACCTATTTTGGAGAAACCTTTCCCTGCGTCTGTGCCATAGCTGTGGTGGTTTACACTGAGAGGCCCAAGATTTCCTGTCACTTCACATCAGCAGTTTCTGAGCCTGGGAACAGAGCTTCACTGTGCTGGGGAAGGTGGGACCTGGCCACACGCACGCCATTCGTTTGAAACACTCCCAAGTTCCATTTTCGTGCCGCGATGTCTGTGCTAAAACATTCTGCCAACACAGGCCTCAAATCCTGACAAGTTTATTACAAATTAGAAAATTAGAAAAACCACAGGTATAGACTTGACATATTTCCAATTTATTTGGCTTAGCATTTAATAGTTTTTGGTTCTCTCCAGTCCTCCATTGTTCCATGGTGTCCAGCAGAAATACAAAAATAAAACTGCATTGGGCTGCACAGTGCTTTCCAGTAATCCCTGTGTCCATTAGAAACGTCTTCTGTATGCCATCCTTGAACCCGGCACCAGTTTAGGACTGACAGACCACTCCTCCATAGAAGTCTGGGCCCTACTATATACTCTATCCAGTAATCTTACCTGAGACATTTGAAGCCTTTAGTGACAGTATCTGGGACAGAAAGAGTTACAGCCTCAATGGCAAGGTTGGTACTGTCTTCTTGGAATCTGGAGAACAATACACTAAATAAAATTAGTCAGACAAACAAACGCTGCATGACCTACCGTGAGCCTGGAAACGGGCAAAGTTACCCGTGCAGAATCAGAGAGCAGAATGGCAGTTAGGAGGGGTGGACTGGGCAGCTATGGGTCAAAAAATACAAATCCGTCAGAGGAACATGCTAGTCAAAGTTCTGATACCTGGGTCAATCAATAATAAGGAGACAAGGCTTATTTCAGGTCATTTTCAGAGATTTCAGTTCAGGGTCACTTGGTTTTGGTGCCTTGGGCATGTGGTGTCATAATGCGTCCAGTTGGGAGCACAAGGCAAAGGAGGAGTTTCACCTCACAGAAGCCTGGAGGCAAAGAGAGAAGAGAAAGAGTCAAGGGCCAATATCTTCTGCAGTAGCCTGCTCCCGATGACCTAACTCCCTCCCACCTGGCCTCACCTCCTAATGGCTCCACCACCTCCTGATAGAGCGGGAAGCTGGAGACCAAATCTTCAGCATGGAAGATCTGAGGAAACAATCAGTACCCAAGCTGTAGCAAAGATGAATGCATTCTGAAGACCAGAAAATAGTATATTATATACTTGAAATTTGCTAAAGAGGTGGGGGAGGGGGAGAAACAGAGAGATCTATATTCTTATAGACAAGCACTAAAAAAATAATTAAGCACCGTCTCACACTGCACATGCATGTTCAAACACAATGCTATTTACAGCAAATGTGTAGTTTTGTTTATCAGAGAAATTACAAGTTTGTGGGGAAGAGGGGACACTGTTACCCAGGGACCACGAGCTGTTTGAACAACCGTACAGCACAAGGAAACCCTATGAACAGAAAATCTGAGAGGAGTGGATGGGATAGGTCTTGCCTGAGACCTAGAGAGACTGGCTACTAAATAGGCTTCATTACCATACCTAGGTATGGTGAACTCTGTCCTGGGCAAGCTTAGCAAGGCAAGACTGGTCACAGAAAGGGCCTCAGAAATTCCCTCAGGGTCATAAAAAGAATTTGGAAATATTCCTTTTGTTTCTATTGTGAGGAACAATTTGAGGTGTGTTGGTATTAGTTTCTTTAAAAATCTTGTAGAATTCTGTGCCAAAACCATCTTGCCCTGGACTTTTTTATGGTTAGGACACTTTTGATGATTATTTCTATTTCTTTAGCAGTTATAGGTCTATTTAATTGCTTATCTGATCTTGATTTAATTTTGATAGGTAATATTTACCTAAAAAATTGTCCATTTCCTTTAAGTTTTCCAATTTTTTTGGAATGATTCACTGGATTTTCTCCATGTCTGTTGTTATGTCCCCCTTTTCATTTCCAATTTTGTTAATTTGGATATTCTCTCTCTGCCTTTTGGTTAGTTTGTGTAAAGGTTTGCCTATTTTGATTTTCTAGAATTTTGTTTCTATTTTGTTTCTTTTTTGTTGATTTCAACTCTCAGTTTGATTATTTCCTGCCACATAGTCCTCCTGGGTAAGTTTGCTTCCTTTTGTTATAGAGTTTTCAGGTATCCAGTTAACTCACTAGTGTGAGATTTTTTCCAGCTTCTTTATGTAGGCATTTAGTGCTATGAACTTTTCTCTTAACACTGCTTTCATTGTGTCCCACAAATTTGGGTATGTTCTGTGATAATTTTCGTTGACTTTTAGGAAGTCTTTAATTTCTTCCTTTATTTCTCCCTTGACCCAGTGGTGATTCAGGTGAGCATTGTTTAATTTCCATGTGTTTGTGGGCTTTCTGAAATTAGTGTTGCTGTTGAATTCTAATTTTAAGCCATGGTGAACCAATAAGATACAGGGGGTTATTCCAATTTTCTTTGTATCTTTTGAGGTTTGCTTTGTTACCTAGTATGTGGTGGATTAGGCAGTCAGAGAGGTAAGTGGTATTGCTCAGTTGCCTGGAGTAAGAGAGTGGAGCCTGCTTCCATGCTGTTCTTGCTGGGAGATAATCCTTTTCTGTCCTAGGAAACAGAGATGCTTCTGTTTACCCGCTGTAGCCACACCTCACTCTAGAACTCTCTGGAAGACACTCTCTCCAGCCGATCGCTGAAGAGGCTGCTTCAGCTTTGTGATGCATTCGTCAAGTTCAAGGTACAAGACAGAGCAGAGATTTGCCCGTCTTAAAACTGAGAGGTTGGTTTATCCAAAGCAGGCTTTAGCTGGGTGCTGGGACTCCAGCTCACAGGCTGGCTCCAGCGCTTCTTTGCTCTGCTGAAATCGCCTTGCCGCCATAATAAATGTGTCCAAAGCTAGACTTGTGTATAACTATCACAGCGACGGGCTGTGAGCGCTGCAAGGCATGCTCTTGTATTTTTCTGGCTTTGCTTTGAATGTGAACAACGGCTTCTGGTGAAGAGAGCTTTCCGTTTGTTCCTCAAACACATCAGTCTGTACACTTCAAAGACTTGGACTGGATTTATGAGACACTGTGGACGGACAAGAGGTCGGAGTGACATGTTTGAGTTTTTTTCGCAATGAAGGGGATGCATCTGACCCTAAAAATGAAAGATTAGTAGGTTTAAAGAGCATTAGCGTCCCACACAGCACTGTCCTGCATTCTCCGATTTTCTTGTTCCTGAAGCTTTTCTGTCGTTCTGTGAGATGGAGTCTTACGTAGTCCAGCCTGGCCTTGAATACACTATGTAGCTGAGGCTGGCCTTAGACTTTTCATCTAAACCGCCTCCACCTCCCAAGCGCTGCCATTTCAAGTCTATACCACGCCGTTCTACATCTCTCGCCTCTGCTGTCCTCTTTCTTTGGTGTTGTGTTGCTCAACGGTATTTGAGCTGACCTCAGTAATTGTCGTTATAAACCAACTAAGATAACCAAATAATGTTAGCTTAACTCATATTTCTACTAAGACTAAATAAAACTGAGTTTGTGCCACCCCAAAAGTGAGAAGTTTACTCAGGGATTAAAAGTATTGGGCTGACGATTTGGCTCAGCAGAGAAAAAGCCACCTATGGCCAAGCTGACAAATTGAGTTCAAGCCCCAGGACCCACACAGCAGAAGGGAAGAATAGACAGATGCTAACTATTCGAGCTCTCAGAGGTCTACATACATGAGCTCTGTGTGTGTGTGTGTGTGTGTGTGTGTGTGTGTGTGTGTGTGAATATATGCCGTGTGTATGTGGGTGCCGCTGGAGGTCAGAAGAGGGTGTCATATCCTCTGGTTACAGGTGTTTGCAAGGGGTACTAGGAACCAAATTTATGTCCTCTGACAGAGCAACAAGTACTCTTAACTTCTGAGTTGCCTTTCTAGCCCCTAAATATTATCTCTCACTTTTTGTGCTAAAATACATACTTGAAATTTTTAAAGTAACATGTAGAATAATGGTACCAATTATATAAGAGAAGAACAAAAATGCGCACAGATTTATGTACATATATATGTACAAAAGGATAAAATTACTGGTACATATACAAAGTAGTCTCTTATTTAGCTGAAGAAAACACCTGTCACTCTTAAGGGTTGAAAAAAATTTACCTTATCACAGTTTAAATATTTTAAGTAAATTGATTATTTCTTTTATTTTTGAGATTATAGTATAATTATGTAATTTCCCCCCTTCCCTTTCCTACCTCCAAACTCTCTCATATATCCTCCCTTACTTTCTTTAAAATTCATGGCCTGTTTTTCATCAACTGATGCTACATACATACATACATATATACATGAATATATGCATGTGACTGTGTGTGTATATGTAAAAATAATATATTCCTAATGCGTAAGAACAGCCTGATCAGTCTGTGTAATGTTGCTCACATGTAATTTTTTAGGGCTGATCTGTTAGGGTTGGAGAAGCAGTTGGTGTGGGGAGGATTATGTCTCCTGCTCTCAGCATCCTTAGTTGACTATAACTCTGTGTTTAGCATTGAGGCCTCGTAACCTTCCTCGCGGCACCCCCGACGACCACTGCTGTCCTCCTCCAGTGTGTGTTCAGCAGTCATTCATGTTGCTGAGACTTCAGCAATCTTGGGCAGTCGTTTCCAGTATCAGGCACAACTTACCAATAGCATAACATATCTTGTGTCCACTTAGACAGGTGTTGGTACATGTGCCCTTACTACAGTACAACTTCATGCTGGCCATTGCTGTGGTTCATAGGTAACATAGTTTTATAGGACTCTTGGTGGCTTCCATCCTTTGGAAGCTTGCATGGCACCTTCTGGTACTACGTATCCTTATCATCAGGAAGTGTACATTTAGGTCAGCCCCAGCAGCTGGGTCTCTGAGCCTGTGTCTGAAGTTCATGGTGTCTTCATTACCTGTGGGAGCTGGGGTGGCCAAGGATAATATAACAATAGGCTATATGCTTCTGGGGTCTCATAGACAACAGCTTAAAAGGGGCTTCTCAAGCCTACTGTTGGAGTTTTGTTAAATGGTCTTTGCCTCTTAAACGGGGCATTTTCAGCCCAGATGGAAAAATTCACTTGAAATATATATATATATATATATATATATATATATATATATATATATGTGTGTGTGTGTGTGTGTGTGTGTGTGTGTGTGTGTGTGTGTGTGTGTGTGTGTATTTATTATATATTATATATTATACACTGACTTATGTGATTTATATGTGTTTGGGGGTAAATGGTTATTAGTATAGTTCCTAATGACCTTTTCAGACTCCCTTGCTGTTTCTATCTCCCCCACCTTAACTAGAGACCCTTCACCCCTGTTTTCCCCATTTTCCCCTTGGGATCACTATTTTCTTAAGAATTAAGTGTTAGCTAAGGATCTATCTCAGTGGCAGGGCCTTACCTAGCATGCTCAAGGCCCTGGATTCTATCCCTAGCCCTGAAGCTGAAAGAAGAAAAAAACCTCCAAGTGCCTTTATCACAATACCTTCAAGGTGGGTCATCTCTTGTTTCTTAAGACACTTTGGAAGCCCCTTGTGAGGTTGCTTCAGACCTCTCTAATTCGGCTTTCTAGCCTACACTTGCAAATTACGTGAACTTAAAGGATTGCTAAAATTCACACACTTGCAGAGGGGCACACAGCACACCATGCAGGAGCATGGTGGGAAGAATGCAAGAAAGCGGTTCACCAACCAGGTAAAGGCTACTACAGTAAGGGACATGGGCAAATACATTTCTGGGCATCCTGGGTAGAGGTCACAAGCAAAGAGCATGAGGGGACAATACTGAATGGGCGGGACACCATCAGGTCACAGTAAATGGAAAGCAAGAAGAGGAACTTGTGGTCTGGGCCAATCTTATCGCACTGATGCACCTGCTTGTCTGGGTGGGGTTGCTCAAACCTTGACGTGGGGAGATGTGTTGCGGTATCAGCAAAGTATAGAATTTCGTAAATTTGCTATTCAGTACATGCTGAAGCCAGCAGCAGGCCAGGAAAGGCGTGTTGAGGATGGGGAAAGAAAGCGCACAGAGACACATCCTGGAGAAGACGGAAGCACACACAGCATTCTTCTCTGCAGGCCGTATTTAATGTAGTAGCCTTAGCTTGGTGGGTCTCGGTAAGCAGAAGTCTAAAGAAATGGCTCAGGTCTGTTTACCCACTGTGGCCTCCGTGTTCATGGGTTTCTCATGTTCGTCAGCCCTAAGGTGATACTATCAATTACATAATTTTGTTTCCCGAACTCATGTTTCAGTATGAGTCTCACTAGAGTAAGAGGTAGTGGATCTCTCAGAGGTAAATAGGTCATGGGGGCCCCGCCTTTCTTTATCAAGAGATGAATGTAGTTCCCATGAAAGTGAGTTCCTTATCTCGAGAGTAAATTATTTGAAATCGAGTCCAACTTCCTTGGCTTTTTCTCTGGTTTCTCTCCCACCTTATCAACTCTGTCACTCATCCCAGGTTGTCTTTCTGCTCCTCTGTCCCTCCTGCAGAAGCAAACAGTCCTCACCGAGAGCTGGTGCATACGCTGTTAGAGAAACCAATCCCCCTTTTTAAATTACAATTTTTATTCCATTAAAAATATCACCCAAGCCGGGCAGTGGTGGTGCACGCCTTTAATCCCAGCACTCAGGAGGCAGAGGCAGATCTGTGAATTCGAGGCCAACCTGGTCTACAAGAGCTAATTCCAGAACAGGCTCCAAAGCTACAGAGAAATACTATCTCAAAAAAAGAAAAAAAAAATGCACTCAAACCCTATAGGTGCTCAAGTGAAAAAGACCCCTCCCCCTTCTAGGCTCCTGTCTCCTTCTTGAGTTGCCCTTGTGGTGTCTTGGAGCTGGGACATAGTACAGGGCTTTTTTTTGGTACCTGGATCAGTGAGCATTTCCGCCCAGCTATCCACTGCAGTGGTCCCGTGGCCCCTGTGGTGTATATACAAACAGGTAAGGGACATCTCCTCTGTCAGCCCTGCTAAGCGTGGTGAAACTCACTAGAGCACCGCATTTCCGTTAACAGGCTCTGCGACCCAAGCTGAGTCCAGCAGCTGTCACCCTCAATGGACATGGTGGTGCCTCGGAAGGTTGCTCCACTGAACGTCCCAGGGAAGCACAAGCTAACAGCACAAATGAGAAGAACAGGACCCAGAACTTGGACAAGAAGGAGCAGGGCATCTCTGACACAGACAGGCCAATGAGGTAGGGGTGCCCAGCATTACCCATCAAATGGAACAACACACTCTGGAAGGCCTCAGCACTGAGTGTCCAGCAGGGATCACTACACGTGGTCGACATTGTCAGTTACCATGGCTCTCACTTCATGGCGTAAAGATGAAAATGTAGGTGGTCATGATGATACCTCAGATACAGGTCAGGGACAAGAAGAGGAAGCACATGAGCCTAGGATGCCCACAGAACAGTCAGGTTATGGTTATTGAGTAGCAATGGAGGCTGATCTCCATGCCTAGGATAAGCCAAGAAGGTGTTGGGACCAAAGGCGAAACTGTCAGAAGAAGACCATGAGTTTCCAGGAGAGCAGGGCAGGGTCTCCCCCAGGACCACACGAAAATGCAGCAAAGATCCAGAGAACCAAATGCACAGCAGTGATGCTAAGGAAAACAGAACAGAATTACCATTGTGCCAGTACTCACATCTACACACCATGACTCGAGGATTAGGGGGATATGTGTAAGTTTGAGTGGGGCCTTCTCAACTCCTCTTAGGGGCTCTTGTACTACCACACACACACACACACACACACACACACTCACACATACACACACACACACACACACACACACACACCTGGTGTTAACTGCATAAGGCCTAGTGTCTGTCCCCAGCCATACCCTCCACTTAGGAGCCTGCAATGTAACCTGTAACAGCATGGGACTGGCAACACAGATGTGCCAAATAACCAATTCTGCCAGGAGCGCCAGGAAGAGTTTTCAGTAGGGGTGGTATAGCGGTGAACTAACTGATCTCTCCAACCTCCTGGTCAAGGGGAAAACCCAGAACTCAGTTATACCAATAAAGGAAGGCCCTGGGGTCCCTAGGGATTGGAAGAGAAGGCCCGAACCTTAAGATACTTCCAATTATACTTGTCAGCCAAGTGGCCAAACACAGGTGCCAATACAGTGGAACTGGAGATAGACACTCTCTCTGGTTCTATCTGTGAGGGAAGGAGGCTGGAGAAAGAATAGGGAACACATGAATCTCACTGTAAAGGGGAAATAGAAAAGACATCACAGGTTAACGGGGGTGGAGTCTGGATAGGGGACCAGGCATGGGAACAGGAGGGATCAGGTAGGCGAGGATGGAGGAAGAGAGTACCGGGAGAGACAACTGAAATGGAGGGGCCATCTCTGGGATGAGCTAGAAACCCAGTGCGATGGAAACTCCCAGGATCTATAGGGATGACCCTAGCTAAGACGCCTATCAATGGGAGATGTGGAGCCTGAGCCGGCTGTCTCCTGTAACCAGGCAAGACTTGCTGTGGAGGAACTGGAACTCTAACTCAGTCACATAACCTTCCACCTACAATTTGCCTGACTACAAAATGTGCTGGGGTAAAGACAGAGCAGAAACTATGGAGGTGGCCAACCAATGACTGGTCCATCTTGAGACCCATACCGTGAGAAGGAGCCTATCCCTGACACTGCAGGCCATGACCCACAGACTGGACAGCCCAGAAACCTATGGTAGAACTAAACATGACTGGCAATTTTGGAAAGTCAATGAAATGATTCCTAATGACATTCTGCAATCCTCATAGGTTGGTACCTAGTCCAATATCATCACAGAAGCTTCACCCTGCAACTTACAGAAACAGATGCAGAGACCCAAACATTAGGCGGAGCTCAGGGAATCCTGTGGAAGACAGGGAGAAAGGATTATAATGGCCTGCATGATCAAGAACACCACAAGAAAAGCCACAGAATCAACTAACCTGGGCTCAAAGTGGCTCACAGAGACTGAACCAACAACCAGGGAGCCTGCGTGGGACTGGCCCAAGCCCTGTGCACCTATGTTACAGTTGTGTAGTTTGGTCTTCTTGTGGGACTTCTTTTGTTGTTGTTTTAGTTTGGCTTTTTGAGACAGGGCTTCTATGAATAACAGTCCTAGCTCTCCTGGAACTACTTCTTGTAGACCAGGCTGGCTTCCAACTCACAGAGATCTGCCTGCCCCTGCCTCCCGAGTATTGGGATTAAAGGTGCACCACTACTACCCTGCTTGTGGAACTTCTATCAGTGGGATCAGGGGCTGTCTCTCACTCTGTTACCTGCCTTTGAGACCCCTCCCTCCTACTGGGCTGCCTTTCCAGCCTTAATGGGAGAAGTGGTGCCAAGTCTTACTGCAATTTGATATGCCATGATGGGCTGATATACATGGGAGGTTTGTCCTTTTCCAAAGAGAAAGAAGGAGGAGTGGAAGGGAGCTGGAATCAGGGGAGACTAGGGAACTAGGAAGAGAGGAGGGAGGGGAAACTGTGATCAGGCTGGAAAATAATTAATTAATTTTTTTAAAGGCAAAAAAATAATTAACTAAAATGTATCCTAGTCCGCAGTAGAAAAGGAAGATATAAAATATAATATAAATACAAAGTTAGATGTGAAAAAAAGGAGGAGGAAGAGAAACAGAGGGAGGGAGGGAGGGAGGGAGGGAGGGAGGGAGGGAGGGAGGGAGGGAGGGAGGGAGGGAGGGAGGGAGGGAGGCAGGGAGGGAGGAACTTATCCCAGAGTTCTGGTCTTCCTGTACAATGTTTATTATGTTTTAGCTGCTGTGCTGTGCAAGGTAAGGTCGGTAAAGGCTGAGCTTTCTTTTTCCCAGCTGTGCTGCTGAGCTGTTTCCTCCTGTAGATGAAGGAGCCAGTGAGCTCTGTCCTCCGAAAGAGTAGCTCCTGGTGCCCCAGTATAGACTGAAGTCATGAAGAGCAAATAACAGATCGAATGAAAATATGCACACATGGAGCCTTTTCTTTATAATGGGTACTGTATATACCCAGAGCTCCCCCAAGAGATCAAAGAAATTGGTTTTTGAAAGTTTGCTCCCCTAAGCAAAACTGAAGACAAACACCCACGGCCTGGTTCCTGGGATGAAGTAGCTGCTGCTTGTGCAAATGGTAAATAAAAACAGGTAGAACATGAAGAACAGCTTCAGGTGTTTCCTGTTTTGTAGAGTAGATGCTTTTTGCCTAGGAAGAGATCTGAAATCTAAGTGGTAACTGCTTGAAGGTGCGAGGATCAGATCCAGTTACCTTGTTTACTATGCAAATCTGTGCTCCCCTGCTGCCTACTGAAATTATCTAGAACAGTGAGAACAAAGCACACAACAAACCCACTTAAGAGTTTGCTAGAGACACACGTACAGGCCTGGGGAAGTCAGTGTGGAGAAAAAGAGCTCAAATATGGCAAGCCTGTCCTGGAACTTGTTCTTGTAGACCAGGTTGGCCTTGAACTCACAGAGATCCATCTGCCTCTGCCTCCCAAGTGCTGGGATTAAAGGCATGCACCACCACCCAGCTGACAGTCACTGCTTTTAAAAGCTGCATAGCGCATGGGGGAGGTGGGTGTGCACACAAGGGCTTACATTGCTGTGTCATATGTAGGTGACCAACCATGCCACACGTAGGTCATGCAGGGCCTTTTAAGGTTCCTGGGGCAGAAAAGTATTTTGCCTGAATGCTTATCTGCACATACGTGGCCCTGGAACCCCGAAATGCCCGCCACCACTGTGTGGCTGGAGTCATAACACCTACAAACAAGAATAAGTTTAAATTTAAGCACATATGTTTTTCTTACTTCTAAAACAGTGAGGTACAGAAACGTTTCTAACATAAACCAACATAAATTTGCTAAAATGAACCACGAAAAAGTCTTAACAAAAGAAGACCCTAGTTGGTGATTTCAATAGTAATCAGCCATGTCGAAATTCTGTCCCTGCACTAGCAGGGAAGTTGGTGGGATATAAGGAGCTATGGTGAGAAGGAAGGCATCTTCACAAGCACTCTGCCTTTTTACATGACAACAGTCAGGTGAATTAACAACCCTTTGGCCAACTAAAGCAACTAAATTCCAGAAAAAAGTTACTCCTGTGTCTCAGCTCTCATTTTCCCCATGTGCCTCTGAACTGCCAAATAAGTACTCCTCTCCCCAAACACCACAACGGCCTGGAATTCATGACGGAAATTATTCTGTTGTTGTTAGAGTATTCTGTGGGCCTGGAGAGATGGCTCAGCGGCTAAGAGCAGAAGACCCAGGTTCAATTCCCAACAACCACACAGCAGCTCACAACCACGTATGTAACTCCAGTTCCAGGGAATCCAGCACCCTCTTCTGGCCTCCAAGGACAGCGGACACACAATTCACATATCTACCTGCAAACATTCCTACACATAAACCAAAAGAAAATCTTTTCTTAAGTATTTTCTTTCTTGTGGTCCTACTTTGGGGAGATGCAATCAAGATACACTGTATACAGGAATGAACTGTTCAAAATAAATAGATAAAACATACATTTCAAAAATTGAAATATTCTTAACAGTGATAACACACGTTATCATCATCTTATGGGAAATTCATTTGTCAGGTCATTCTTGTCTATGAAAGGGTAGCTAAGGAGGAAGTAGGGACAACAGGAAGTGAAGAAAATGTACAAGAAGAGGAAATGTTGGTCTCAGTCACAACAACCACCTAAAAACAAATCTATATGAGATTCTTACACATTTTATGATGAAACTGCGTTGACAATATGTTACTATTAATTAAGTAGCATCAAATGCTGGAGAGTGATGGTTCACGCCTATCATAACAACACTCAAGAGTCAGGCGTAGAAGAATCACAAGATCAAAGCTAGCCTGGGCTACGCAGTGAAACTTTTTTCTAAAGAGTAGTAAATAATAGCACTAATTTCATCTAAAGTATAACACTGGAATTTTTTTGTTTGTTTCCAGTTTATTTATTTTTTATTAAAAATTGCCATCTCCTCCCCTCCTCCTCCCCCTTCCCTCCCCTCCCCTCCACCCATACCCCCACTCCCTCCCTCTCCAGGCCAAAGAGCCATCAGGGTTCTCTACACTATGTTGAGTCCAAGGTCCTCCCAACTCCCTCCAGGTCCAGGAAGGTGAGCAACCAAACTGACAAGGCTCACACAGAGCCCGTCCATGTCGTAGAGACCAAGCCCATCGCCATTGTCCTTGGCTCCTCGGTCAGCCTCCACCATCAGCCACTTTCAGAAAGTCCGATTTGGTCACATGTTCCAGGTGTCCAGGAAGACGCCCCCAGCTAGGTCCTTGGGCAGCTGAGGAGAGGGTGCCAGAAATGTCCAGATCCTATTGCCATACTCATGAATATCTTGCATATCACCATAGAACCTTCACCTGGCATTGGATGGAGAAAATGACAGAGCCCCACATAGGAGCACCGGACTGAGCTCCCAAGGTCCCGATGAGGAGCAAAAGGAGGGAGATCATGAGCAAGGAAGTCAGGACCGTGAGGAGTGCATTTACCCATTGAGACGGTGGGACAGATCTAACGGGAGACCACCAAGTCCAGTTGGAATGGAACTGATGGAACAGGGGACCACACCGGGCTCTCTGGATGTGGCTGACGGTGGAGGAGGACTGAGAAACCAAGGACAACGGCAATGAATGTGAACTCTACAGCATGGACGGGCTCACTGTGAGCCTTAACCTTCACCTGGCGATGGATGGAGATAGAGACAGAGCCCCACATTGGAGCACCGGACTGAGCTCCCAAAGTTCTGATGAGGAGCAGAAGGAGAGAGATCATGAGAAAGAAAGTCAGAACCATGAGGGATGCGTTCACCCACTGAGACGGCAGGACAGAACTAATGGGAGACCACCAAGTCCACTTGGAATGGGACTGATGGAACATGCGACCAAATTGGAATTTTTTTTTTTAAAGTTTAACCAGGTATGGTGGTTCACAGCTCTGATCCCATTAGTTGGGGTGCTGGGATGTTCATGGATTTGAGGCTTACCTGGGCGATACAGTGAAGCCATTTCAATACACCACACACACACACACACACACACACACACACACACACAAAAATTCATGTATGTACTGTACCAACCATAGGAGAGAATGACAACAGAGAAAGCACTCCTTCAGGCTGAGAGGTGCCTCATGCAAGAGACACAACTGTCAAACCCCTTTGATACTCCTTTGATTTTACATTCCTCAGTAATCTACGACTACTATGAGTTCATTTTATATTCACACAAAAACATTTCTAAACCCAGTGAAAAATTGGAGTGTGCAGATATTTGCTGAGGTTCAGGGCTCCAGGGGAACAAAGACTTGGCAAACTAAGATGCATGTATACCAACTTAGTGTTAAGCAGAGCTGTAAGCTGTTACTAACCCCACTGTGTTGCTAGGGATTATATGTCAGTTTGCTAAGGGATTGAGAGCAGGAAAGTTTGTCCAGGAAGCCGTGGTTGAATTGCTAGGGAGCTGAAGCAAGGAGCTGGGCGATGGGTTTTTGTTCAACAAATAAAATGTAGGCAACAACAAAGTGTCATGGCGACATGTGCTTAAAATCCCTGGGAATAAGAACCAGCAAGCGCTGACATTCCCCCTGCCTTCGTTATTCTGCCCATGCCTCTGGGTGCTGCGGGCACCTGTGCCCTGTTGTCTGGGGTGAGTGGATGATGGAGCCATTGAGAAAGTCAAATGCCCAGTGTCAGGGGGCAGCCCCAGGTCCCATGCTGAGTGACAACCAGAAAAGGAGACATTTAAGCTCTAGGAGAAAGAATATTCAGAATTCAAATAGCCGAGGTAGCAATGCAAACACCAGGAGATTATAGAAAGGAGAAAGGGGGTAGTTTTAGATTATTTTTATTTTGAGAGAAAGTCTCACCATGTAGTCCTGGATGGCCTAGAACTCATCTGCAGACCAGGCTGGCCACAAACTCTTAGAGACCACTCTGCCTCCGCCTACCAAGTATTGGAATTAAAGGCGTGCATCACCCTACCCAGCCTTGGTGAGGTTCTTAGAAGCCATAGAGCACTGAGCTCATTAAACTGAACAGTGTGAACCTCACTTGGATTCAGAAATCCTTAAGCACATGGCCCTAAATTTCAGCTTCCAGTCTACAGCATGCAAGTGCCACCTGGGTCCCTCTATGCAGTAGGCTTCTAAACTTACAAGAAATACTGAATTATCAAAGAGTTAACTGTTTGCGTGGGGTCAGGTGCCTTTGTGAAGATTCTTAGAATCACCTAGCCAATATAAAATCTCAGTTCGTGACTGTCTTTGTTGAAAACTACTGGACTGAACTGGAAAAGCAGCTCCATAAGAGAGCACTCACCCGGTATGTACGAGATCCCAAGTCCAACCCCTACCAGAACAAACAATAAGATCAACTATGCAGTGCTTAGTAGACACTGTGGATTCTTTAACATTGATCTTGCAATCATTAGTGTTATAGCTCCTATCTGCATCCTGGTTATCTAAGACATCACACACTTCACAGCTTTGTACTCTAGGGAATGGTAGCTGGCCCTTCACCACTGCATTTAACAGCTGCGTTAGACAGCAAAAATCACCACCATAAAGCACAAAGACACAAAAGTGTGCAGCTACATCATAAATAGGACACTTGTTCATAGTATAAGTCTGAAAGGGGAAAGCGGGGTGCCTTTTTGTCTCATGTCAGCTGGGGATATACACTCGGGTGACTTAAACTGTCTTCTGCTCTGCATGATTCTGAGAGTGAGTGAAGAGAATGACTCTGAGTTTTGACTTTGGGGTTACAAAGATAAACAGGTGGCTTTGCAAATTCATAAGCCTTGAGCAGTGAGAGCCGACGGTAATGAATAAATGTCCCTTAATAACTCACTGTGGCAATAAATACAACTGTCATGACGTGCAATTAAGAAAGCACGTGGTATGTAGGTTCCAGACGTGCTGAACAGGAACTGTTTTCGCGTGTTCTTTGGAGTCCTACCAAGCTGCTAACTATGTGTTATAGATATTGCCAGATATTTTAAATGAAAAAATTCAGAAAGATGACTGCAAAAGCAAACTAATTATTTTTGACCAAAACATTTTCATTTACACTGTAAAGTCCACTTAGAATACAAGGACCTCTGTGTTTTCTGTAACAGGTTATTGAGGTAAGCGCAAAGACCACTGGGAGGTGTGGATGCTGTGGGTGGGGACAACAGATTAGTTGCTTTGCAATGAAGATTGTCACCCATCCTCCAGCCCTGAACAGAGATAAGGAAAAAAAATCAGGGCAAAGAAGTTGACTGCACTACTTTCTCCGTGAAATATTAGCAGGGCACACCAAGGGTGCCTCCGTGTGAGTGTGTGTTGACTTGTAGAAGCACCTGGCTTTTTTATTTTTACTTTGTGTAATAGTAAACACAAGGATCATTTCTATTTGGGATAGAATCTCTTTGTTAGAGAGTAAATATTTGATGGTTATGTAAGGTGCTATAAACACATTTTCAGAGACATTTTCTAGGAAGTCTGTTCTCTGCCCAAGGCAAATAGATTGAGATAATGTTCAAAGTCATGCCCTCCTGGGTGTGATGGTGGGACAATTTCCTCCTCCCTCACCCTGAGTGTGACAGAGGGGCCATTTCCTCCTCCCTCACCCTGAGTGTGACAGAGGGGCCATTTCCTCCTCCCTCACCCTGAGTGTGACAGAGGGGCCATTTCCTCCTCTCTCATCCTGGGTGTGACAGGGGTCATTTCCACCTCCCTCACCCTGAGTGTGACAGAGAAACCATTTCCTTCTCCTCCCTCATCCTGAGTGTGACAGAGGGGTCATTTCCTCCTCCCTCATCCTGAGTGTGACAGAGGGGTCATTTCCTCCTCCCTCATCCTGAGTGTGACAGGGGTCATTTCCTCCTCCCTCATCCTGAGTGTGACAGGGGTCATTTCCTCCTCCCTCATCCTACTCTGTTCTCTCCATTCAAACTTTTTCTCCCTAGGACCTGGAGTTCAAGACTGCCAAACTTAAATTGTGTTTATTTGTCTATTGATTTGTATTAATTACATTTTTATTTTTTTATGAGTACGGATGGTTTCCCTGCATGTATGTGTGTGTACCATATGTATGCAATGGGGCTTGGAAGCCAGAAAAGGAAATCTCCTGAAACTGAAGTTACAGATGGTCGCGAAATACCGTGCAAGTGCTGGGAATTGAACCTGAGTCCTCTGGAAGAGCAACCAGTTCTCTTAGCCCCTGAACTGTCTCTCCAGCCTCACTTATCCACACTTCTTGTGACTGTGTCTCTAGCATATGACATCTCTTAACCATCTCTACTCCCGAATTCATTCTTCCTCTTTACCAGATTCCATTCTGAGATTCCTTCACGCAGTTGCTCAGGCTTACAATTTTGTGTTCACCCTTTTTGTCTCCGCTTTATTGATAAGCAATAGGCCAAATCTATCACTCCATCCTAGTGAGACCGCATGGACACTGGTCCTCGTGCTCCTTGCCCTTCTCCAACTCGGGTCATCAACTCCCACCACTTTGTAACCATCTCTCCATCATACCCTCCACCGGACCATCCCACCTGTCACCGTGGAATCCATTTGTATAAAAGACTGTACTGCTCTTCCACCTCTCAGAACTATTCCATGGCTCCTCTGGGATAAAGTCTTAACTTTCCTGTGCTTAAGGGTGGAGGAGAGTCCTGTCCAGGTCCTAGTCTACAGTGACAGCTCTCAGTTCCCTTACATGGAGGCTGGGCCAAGCCAGCATTTCCCCTGCAGCCTTTCTGATTTGTGCCCAGAAACCCTGATTGTTGCTCTCCTCTGCCTATGTCTTTTGCTCCCCTAACTTTTGGGTGATATACTATAACGGTTCATATCAGACCCAACTCAAAAGTCGGCTCCTGCCTATGCCTTCTCTAATTCAGGTTCCATTCTTGACAGCCTTTCTGCAGAGGTCCTGGGCACCCTTAGGATCATGCTAATGGTTTCACTTCATTGTTGTATGAGGGTTTTAATGCCATATTCCTCAGCAGAATGAAGGAGGAGCTTTGCTGGCATAGCGGAGTAGAAAACAGAATTAAAAGGCATTGGAATTTGACGTGATGAGGCTCCAGTTCCCAGAGAACTCTACAGAGGAAAGACAGAGCCCTTTGTCCTAGGCCTTTCAGACCTCTCGTTCAGCCAAGCCCTTCCAGGGAATGTGCTGCAGACCGAGATCCACTCTCATAAAAGGCATCCCTTTTTCCAGAGCTTATATAAAAGGAAAACTCTGCTCGAGTTCTAAAAGCATCACTTACCCAAGTGTTTCTAGAGACATGGTTCTTAGGCACATTCATGATCAGCTCAAGGCTACCTGAAAGGCCTCTAGCCATGACTATCCTGCTCATGCTGAAGACCTGAGGTGCAGTGGTCCGCTGGAGGTGGGAAAGGTCCGCTGGAGGTGGGAAAGAGCTGAAATGCAGAGCAAAGCACAAAGGGGGTGCTTTTCTATTCTGGGCTGATGACTTTGTTCAGAAGTAGAACACACTATAAAAGGGGAAAATTTAGAATACCACCCATTAGCTCACAGAAGTTAATTCCTCACACCGTTTAAAAATATCACTTAAGTTGAAACAGAAATGAACATAGAGATATATAGAATACCACAATGCAACAACAGTCGTTTTGGATCAATAAAGGTAATGTGAGTTTGTCTGATTTTGCCTGGCTATAATTTTTCATTTTTTAGTAGCAATGTTAGCTTTTAGGACCATGACTCTCAATACTGGCCACACCTTATGAGCTCCTTGAAAGCTTTTGAGAATGCTTGGGTGGTTCTGGTAGGGACCTTTGGCGCCCGTGTTGTAAGGCCTCTTTAATGAGCAGGGCAGTTTGAGGTCCCCATGTTAGCGGGGCTTTTCTTCATAGCCCACCTACTGCTAGATCCTAAGCAGGAAAACTCCTCAGACTCTAGCAATGGAAACAAGAGTTTACATGAACCAATAAAGATCAAACGTGGGGCTGCCTCGGTGGCTTAGCTGGTGAAGCCCAAAGACACAAGTTTAACCCTAGAACCCAACAAGGACAGGTGTGGGGCATGCTTGTGGTCCCAGGAGTGGGACGGTGGACACAGGTGGATTCCCTGGGCTCACTGGCTGTTCCTCAAAAGCTGGTGGCACCTGACGTAGGACACCCAAGGTGGTCCTTTGATTTCCAAAAGCACACACACGGCCACACCTGTGCATATATACAACCAGAGCACACATGCTCCCTACCCCTTTTCCTATGGCTATATGAAGTATATGTTCCTAGACTTCATGCATACAGTGATTCAAGTCACATAGAGCAAGACTTCTGTTTATCTGGGTTCTAGGCCAGTCAGACCAGTCTGGGGGAGGCAGAGACCCCAAAATAGTAGAGCTCAGCTTCCCACTCAGGTCCAACTGATGAAAGTACCTGTCTTTATAGCATGATATACCTTTTAGTCCCTGAAGTAAGTCTCTCAGTAACCTCAGGAAGAAATGAGAAAACAAAGGATTTGGGAATTTCTGTTCCTTAAACAATTGCTATTATCAACCCAATGAGCCATTTATTGGGCTACATATTTTCTTCTACTTAATGTGTCAAAACCATTTCAATGTTTAGTGTGCAAAATGGGAATCATATTCCCATAGATTAGGCATTATACATATCAGAACAGTCTGGAGTTCTTTCTAAATGGGACCTCATCTCCTCTCAAAAGCTCTATATTTGAATGTCCATTCTGAAGTTGAAACTCAGGAGCTAAAGAAATTGCCACATGTCAAAAGTTAATGACATAGCCAGATCTATGCACTCTAGTAAGCAAATGCTGGTGTGGCCTGCTGACTATGTTAGCTAAAATGTTCACTCTGGCTTTAACAAAACAAAACAACTCTCCCTATCACAAGCTAGGAAAAAACCCTGACAGGTAACCCCAAGATTTCCCTTAAAAAATCAAAAACCTATAGAATATTAGCAAAATCACTCTGATTTTTTTTTGGTAAGAAAAATTTAAAATCAAAGAAAAAAATAATAACTTTTCCAAGTGTCACACAAATTGCCTGTCAGATAATATGTAAATTTTGACCCCGCAACAACCTTAAATTAGTATCCTCATGTTAGATAGTCCAGAAAAGTTGAATAAATTTGTTCAGAGTCATGGAACTTTTAATTTGTAGGAGTTTAAATTTAAATTAATGAGTATCTGACTCTAATATGTGAAATAGTCATTGCTATTGTATTATGTCTTTCAAATAGTAATTGACAGAACAGATACCAGAAGAGAAAGAGAGTTTTAATAGAAACTTGTATTTTGCTTCTGCCACACTTGGACCCTGCTTTTCTGTTCTTACACTGACGGAGATCACCCAGCCTGCTCCACTAGATATGCCCAGGGTGAGCAATTAGAAAGATGACGAAGCTTATTCCTCAGAATATTTCATCAGTTGCTTGCATGACTTGGTCAGCTTCACCCTCTCCATTCTTCCGAGGTCCACACCCATGCCTTCTTCCCTACTCCACCCAACTTCTCTTCTAAAGACCAAATTATGCTGCCCAACTATCCTTAGACGTGTGGTCTTCCCCTGGAATGTAGCTGAATTATCAAGGGCTAACCTCTTAAAGAAGACTGGTCCTCCCTCTTTCAGCGAACAATTGTGAGAATAGCCCCATGGCTAGGGATAGAGAGACCGTGTGTCCAGCTCCGCTCTAGCTTGGGCTTACATAGGCCTCATGCGTGCTGTTGCAACTGCAGGGACTTCATGCCTGCGGCAGCCCTGTGTGTCTAAAGGATAATGTTCCCTTGTAGTCATCGCCTACCTCTGGCTATTAAACTCTTCTTGCCCCCTCTTCCTCAGTGATCTCCGAGCCTTGGGAGTAGGGTAGTGGTATATGTGTTCCTTCTCATGTTATTGAACACTCTGCAGTCTCTTATTCTCTGCACCTTGGTCACACATGGCTCTCTGTGTCAATCAACATTTGCTTCTTAAAGCCATGATTAAACTTTAAAGTGGAAACTGCATTCCAAGGAGCAAGCAAGACCTTCTGCTTTTAAGCAACACCAGCCTCTCACTGTGTCTAGAAGCAAAGGAGTTAGAGAAGGCGTGAGAATGTAGCAAATATTGTTGCTGTTTTGCTTTTCTTGCTTCTGTGTTGTTGCTGCTTTAGACAAGATCCTGCTATGTGTCCCAAGCTTACTTTACGCTCACGGTCCTTCAGTGTCAACCTTCTTTGAGGTGAGTTTACAGGCGTGCATGGTCATTTCTTTTATGTTCTTTGCCACATTCAAACCACAATGTTATAAGAAAGGCACTTGTCAACTACAGACAAATAGGAAACATTGTTTCTTTATCAATGGCTATTTTTAAAATCTCATTCCCATCCAAATGAAATTCGATGCAGCTCCTAGGGGAGCAATGTGGATGAACTGGAGAAGAACGTATCAAAGGGAGCGGGCTTAGCTGCCAAGCTCTAAATGATTGAATTCCTAACAACGAGCAATGTGGAAATGAATTCAAGAGCTGTCTGTGGCATTGGTGGAAAGTGATCATACAGAGGTGCAAAGGAGCCTCCCCCCCCCACCACAAAAACATTATCTGTTTCTGGAGGAATTTGTCTTCCTCTTGCCACAGTTGTCAATAAGGAATGGCTGAACATCTATGGCCGGGGACACTGGGGAAAATAAAACTTTATAGTTCTTCCCTTTTCCTTCTAACCTAAGCTGAGTGCTCTTTTATGGAAAATGACTTTCTTTACTTCCATATTTTTTTATAAAATAAAGCACTCTTCTATATAGTAAAACCAAAGCTCTCAGGCATGCCTCCGTTTACTGTGCTGAGTGGCTGGGTTTATATAGCTTCTTACTCTGCCGTCACTCCGCATGCAGCTGTTCCATCCAAGACCAGGTTGTGTAATATTGT
Source organism: Arvicola amphibius (assembly GCF_903992535.2). Lineage (NCBI taxonomy): Eukaryota > Metazoa > Chordata > Mammalia > Rodentia > Cricetidae > Arvicola > Arvicola amphibius. Next base: position 115,987,799 of record NC_052057.2, read on the forward strand.
GAAATCTGCCCATGTTGTGTAATCTCAGAGAGGCAGAAGTAGAAAATCATGGAACTTGTCTCTAATTCAAACTCGTCTTATGAAGCTGGTATTGAGACAACTGAAGCATCTAACATGGAAAGGAATGTGAGAACTCTCACTATCTGCGAGATGTGTTGTGCTTTCTGAAGATAAAGGTACAAGCTACTGGACCCTCCAGTGAAAACTATTACAGACAACATGCTTCAAGCCTCCATTACCCAATTTCACAGCCAAATCAATACACCTGCACTTCAGTGGTCACCTGGTGTCTGTGGTTTCCCTTTCCAGAGCTGAGGTCCATGTGCCCAGTCACAGCTCCGTGAGCCTCTTTCTGATGTGTCACTTAGAAAATCAATGATAACCCCTACCTCTGTCACCTACCTCACTTCACCATGCAGGCATTGTGTCATTTAACCCCACGACAGTGAGTGATCCCGAGAGAGCGAGAACACATTTACATAATTTGCCTAGGCTAAACGGGAGGTGTACAGCATCCTTTAGAGAGGAACCACATCCATGTAACATGCCAAGGCAATGCAGGAGAGACTTCCTTAAATTTACTTCTGAGTTTTGGGGAATAGGTAAATATGCTAAATGGAGACAACTATGTCTTTAGTAGATGACAATTCAAAGTCAGAAAGAATTGAGGTGGGATGTGGAAGTGGGGGGAGTCCTGAGGAAAAAATGGGTATTTTTGACAAGCCCACAGTGATGCCAAGGACCCAATGCCTCAGACCCATGCCAATGGCAAAGCCTCATCCAAGTCAGACTCAGGGAAAGCCTTTCATGCAGAACTTTTCTCTGACCAAATCTAAGTGTGTACAAATGATGAACCAACATGCAAAATCTAGCAGCTACAGCTTCCTCCTCTGAACTGCCTGTAGCCTGAGACTGCTCTCTGCAGAGACCTGCTACTGACACCCGCTAAACCCACCTTCGTGTCCATCTGAGCACCAGACACACACCTCCTGCATTCGCATGTGCAAAAGAAATGAGCTGAGGTCCCAGGCTGCAGGGACATCTCCCCACAGGGACTCCAGTCCACCCCATAACGGCTTCTCTATACCTGTGTCTGTGTGGCCATCCTTCCTTCCTTCCCTGTCACCCCAGTTAGCTCAATCCCTGAGCAATGAAGGGCATGGCAGCAGGGGTAGAATTTCAGGATAAATTTGCTGGAAGAATATGAGAAATGGTGGGGAGCACACAGTGGCATTTGTCACTAACATTGGGATCCTCAAGAGCATGATAATTTCTGGTCACAAAGGACTGTTAGGAATTTCTAAATGTGAACATGAATGTGTCTTTTTGTGCTCTGGGACTCTCAGTAGACAGGCAATGCTACGTTCTCCTCACCGAAGCTTGTGGCTCTCAGTGAAAAGGGAATGCCACGCTCTCCTTGCTGATGCTTGGGAAAGCCCTACGCTATTTTTCCCATTCACAACTTGATAGTTTAAGACAACGTGTGTTAAAAAGCCTGTGAGCCATCAAGGATAATACAGATCCCAACTCCCCCTTCCTCTCCTCCCTTCCCTTGTTATCTCTCCCCACGCTTGCAGAGTTCTTCTCGCTTCACTTGCCCTGCTCCAACCATGCAGGAGAAAACACATGTTCTACTTTAATTCCCCTCCACACACTAAACCTATATCTAAAAATTAAATAACTCAATGAAGGAAAACAAATCACATGAACAAGAACTATCTCCAAATGAGTAAGATGTGATGTGACGGAAACCATTGAGCCACTTGTAAAAATCTCCTCTCTTTAATCCTAGCTAATTAATCCTGCCTGAACTTCATGTGCTTGCTGTGTCCCTTTGTAAAATCCCCTGCAAGGGCTCATGCACAGGTTTTTAACGTCATTGTAAACAGAAGTGTGTGCTCAGTGCTTACAACGGTGTGAGCCTCTGAAGCGTGGCGTGGGAAGGGACTGATGCTTGTCCACCTCTGAATAGGTGTATAGCCTGGGGAGGAGAGATTGGGATTCTTCAATGTCCTATGGTTAGGAAGGGCTGCCCAGAGTTAGACTCAGCCTTCCCGATCACAATCCCATGTCTCTTTAACACACTATCCTGCTTTTAAGGGGTGGTTGTTAATCAGCAAGTCTCCTCAGTTCAGTGAGAGGCCAGCATATTACATGTATGTATGCATGTATATATGTATATCTTGTATTGTATTGTATGGTAAGGGATGGCCCATATTGCTGCACATAAGTGAAGGTCAGAATAACTTGTGGAGGGAGTTGGTACTCTCCTTAGACACGTAGGTTCTGGAAAGCAGACTCAACTGGACACAGAGGCAAGTACCTGATGGTACATGGTTTTGGCTTTAGAGTCAGGGATACCAAGAAAGGGGTTGTGAAATCTCCCTCCTCAGCTAAGGAAGGCTGCTAAGGCCAGGCATGTGTCAGGGGTGACTCAGTAAGGAAAGCACTTGAAGCTGTGAACGTGAAAGATGGATTCTCGTTGGAAACCCCAAGAAGCTAGAGATGATCTAGTCATGATCTCTTAGTAAGGGTTTCTATCACTGCAACAAAAACACCATGATCAAAAAGTAAGTTGGGGCACCCAAAAAAAAAAAAAAAAGTAAGTTGGGGAGGAAAAGGTTTATTTGGCTTACACATCTAGACCATAGTCTATCATTGGAGGAAGTCAGGACAGGAACTCAAGATGAACTGGAACCTAGAGGCAGGATCTGATGCAGAGGCCTTGGAGGAGGGTGGCTTACTGGTTTGCTTCCTCTAACCCACTCAACCTGCTTTTCTTGTAGAACCCAGGAGGACCAGAGCAGGGATGGCTCCACCCACCTTGGGTTGGGCCCTCCGCCTTTGATCACTAATTGAGAAAATATCTTCCAGCTGGATCTCATGGAGGCATTTCCTCAACTGAGGTTCTTTCCTTTCTGGTGTCTCTAGCTTGTGTCAAGATGACATACAAAATCAGCCAGTACACATGGGATATGTGCCAAGAAGAGCTGCAGACCGGTTACGGATCCAGACCAAGAGAGAAAACTGTGTTGCGTGAGCAAAGCTATAAGAAGTGGAACATCTAAAGAGTGCTTTGACATCAGACACGGACACGTAGAATGTGGACTTTGCCCTGCTGGTTTGCAGTCTTGCTTTCGTCCAGTATTTACTCTCTATGCTCCCCTTCCTCCATTTCAGAAAGCTAATGCCTATTCTATGCCATTGTGTGCTGGAGGTATGTGACCTGCTTTATTATTTTGATTTTCCAGGGGGTTAGAGTTAAGACGTCACCTTGAATCTCAGAAGAGACTTTGAACTTCGGACTTTTAAGCAGTCTTGAGACTATGAAAGGCTGGGCCTTTTGAGGATGAACTAAATGCATTTTGCATTAAGATATGGCTATACGCCTATGGAGGCCAGAGAGTGGAATGCCGTGATCTGAATGAGAATAGCTTCCATAGGCTCATATATTTGAATGTTTAGTCACCAGGGAATGAAACTCTTTGATAGGATTAGAAGGCTTAGGCAGTGTGGCCCTGCTGAAGGAAGCCTGTCACTAGGGTTGGGCTTTTGAAACCTCAAAGGTTCTGTGTCCCCTCCACTCCCGCCCACCTCTGCCTACAGATGAAGGTATAGCTCTCAGCTACTGCTGCAGTGCCATGAGAGCCCCCATGCCTTACATAAAGGACTGAGCCCCTAAAACTGTAGGCAAGCACCCAGTTCAACACTTTCCCGTATAAAAGTTGTTTTGGTCATGGTGTCTCTTCGTAGCAAGAGAGCAGTGACTAAGACAGAAAGATTATTTGAAGAAATGAAAGCTTTGAATTTTCCATACCTGATGAAAACTGTCACTGTATCCAAGAAGCTCAATGAACTCCAGGTAGGATAAAAATAGTTCCAGAGAAATTAACTTCACGAGAGATTCGGTGCCTGAGTTTGTAACACTGTCCTCTAAGGACTCACATTTGTAATTGGGTTACATGCTTTCTCTTTGATCATCTCACTCATGAGAATAAATTACATTTTGAATCTGTGTTGGGACAGAGAGTGCCCAGAGGGTAGATGTGTCTAATATCTAAAACCTAAGTGGGTAGTAAAGGGTCATATGGGAAAAACAAAACAAAACAAAAAATAACGAATACCAGTCTTCTAAACTTGTTTGACTCAGGACACAAGAAAACAAAAGAATAAACATGTGAACATATGGCATGATTAATGTTTAAGCTAAGTCCGGAAGCAAGCAGGAATGTTTTGATGGTGAAGATTGGTCCCAGTGTCTTGTGCAAGCTAAGCACATGCTCTTTCACTGAGCTGCAACCCAAGACTCTCAAGTAAGATTTTATTCCTTTTATTTAAAATAGATTTTTTTCCTCACATAATATACCATTTCCCCTCTCTCTACTCCTCCCAGGTCCTCCCCACCTCCTTTCCCATCCAGTTCTACCTGTTTTCTGTCTCTAATTACAAAGCAAACAGACTTCTGAATAATAATAATAATAAGGGAAATAAAAACTAACACATCAGAATTGGACAAAACAAACAGAAGAAAGGGAGTCCAAGAAAAGACACAAGAAACAGATAGAGATGCATAGACACACTCAGAAATCACATAAAAACATTAATCTGGAAACCAATAATATATATGCGAAGGACCTGAAGGCCAAAAAGAGAGAAACAAAATAAACCATATAAATAAAAAGAAAGTAAAAATAAGCATAATATGGTAGAATTTTTTAAAAACAAAGGGGGGAGCCCTAACATGACATCATAAGACCAAGATCCTCCGAAGATGCCACTGAGTTTGTCTTCTGTTGGCCATCTAGAGCTGGGCATGCCACCTACCCTTAAAAGTAATTTCTTTCCCCAGTGAGAGGCCCTTGAGAAAACATTTCATTTTCATTTACTAGTGGTAATTAATTGGAGATTGATTCTGGGCTATGGATGGGGACACCTCATAGTATGATTTTTTTCTAGTTCCATCCATTTGCCTGCAGAATTTATGATGTCATTGTTTTTTACAGCTGAGTAATACTCCCTTGTGTGAAAATGCCACATTTTACTTCTCTGTTCTTCAGTTGAGGGGCATCTAGGTGGTTTTCAGTTTCCATCTATTAAAAGTCATGCTGCTATGAACATTGTTGAGCAAGTGTCCTTGTGGTATGATTGAATATCCTTTAGGTATATGCCCAGGAGTGGTATAACTGGGTCTTGAGGGGTATCGATTCCCAATTTTCTGAGAAACTGCCATACTGATTTCCAAAGTGTCTGTACCAGTAAAGGGAAGGGGAAAGGGAAGGGAAATAAGAACATGGGGGAATGGGATGGTCGATGGGGGAGAGGGACAAAGTGGGAGAGCAATGAAAGAGAGATCTTGATAGAGGGAGCCACTATCGGCTTAGAGAGAAACCTGGTGCTAGGGAAATTCCCAAGAATCCACAGATGACCCCAGCTAAGACCCCTAGCAATAGTGGACAGGGTGCCTGAACTAGTTTTCCCCTGTAATCAGATAGGCAAATTGTCGGGGTCGACAAAGTTGACACATTCCAGGGTAGGAGCACAAGGTTTAGAATTATTAAGAAAAAGGAGCAGAGATATGAGAGAAATAAAAAAAACACAGAACACAGAACAGCACCGGGCAGAAAGTGGCTGGTTTATGCACACGAGCCTTTTGAACTTTTTTTCCTAAACTCTGTCAAACAGGTGGCACACGCCTTTAATCCTAGCACTTGGGAAGTAGAGGCACTGTGAGCTCGAGGGTAGTCTGGTCTATACAGATATTTCCAGGTCAGCCAGCACTACATAGAGACACCCTCTCAAAAACAAACAAACAGAAACAAACAAACAAAAATTTAAATGGCCCATGCTGTGTTTTGGTTGTCATAATGGAGGAGTCCTGAGGGAGGCTCTGTGCCACACTCCCTTCCAGCCCTAGTGGCCGGTGCAACCCTATGTGGTTGGAGAACTTTAATGCTTTTCATCTCTCATTGTAAAACCAAGGTCAATTTTATAGCTCTTTTTTCTGTAGCTATTTCATGTATGTAGTCTGCCTGTAAGTACATAAGTTACTCTTTAAAACAATGTTCCTAGACTCCCCCTTCAAGTAAAGGATCTTGCTGTTTAGATAAACTTCTTGTTAAAAAATGGGGGAAAAATGTGTTAGGATTCTGAATGACAGTGACAAAGAGTTTAAAAGAACACAAAATTAGAGCTTTTACATTCTCCAGGAAAACACTGTTTTGAAAGCTGTTCATGAATACGATACATTTAAGACAAATCTTAAACACGAGGGGCAGGTAGAAGAATGGCAGAGAGTAAGTCAAGAACATCTCTACGACAAGAGAAATTACTTTCTGATGGTCACTGCAGCTTCTGACTTGGCTCCAAAACCTCCTGAATCTTGATTCCTACACACAATACCAGGAAAAGAGCGAAGGGCTTCGCAGAGCTAAGGGCTCATGTTTCTGTGTACTGGGACCGCTCTCCCGGATGTAAAGTTCTGGTTTCATCTTGTACTTTGGATCGCCTAGAGGGTTTGCAAGCCCAACTTAGAATTCTCAGTGCTTAATTCTTCCCCACCGGGGGGGGGGGGGGGGTTCACCTTGATAGAGGTCACATGTTCTAATTTTCTACTGTCTGGCTTCCAACTGTCTGTAATTTAACTGTGGGCATCTTAGCTGTTTGTTATTTAGGGACCATTCTATTATCCTTTATCTTATTGCTTATTTCTCAATGAAGAGATTCAGCCAGTAAGCGTATTTTCTTTCCCATTGGGTGTTCATATTATAAAGATTATTTTCTGGAGGAAATGCATTGCATTGTGTAATATCAAATGACAAGTTTCTTAAATCTATATACAAAACAAAACACACAACTAGGAATATATTAATAGTATCATCAAAATTTACATCGTATGATTTCTGAAAATCACACAGTTATGTCATCAATATGGCAAAGACTCATTGGCTCCCATTTTTTTCTGGGAATCTTCCACTTTGCTAGATGTTCACAACTGGTCTTGACTCTCCATAATTTTATAAAATCTTTAAGGTATTATCTCAAATTGGCTGGAAATTTTGTCTCAGAATTCCATGTTTATCATGGAAGAGGGTGGGGGTGAGGTATGCTACTCAGGAGGACTCCATAACAAGCAGGGACTGGGGGATGCAGGGAGAACTTGCAGCCAACAACAGTATATATATCATATATACTGAAATATATATATATTTTAAAATCCAGCACATGAAATCTAGTCATATAAATATGTAACTTTCTATAGTATAGCTTCAATAATCAGTGAAACTACAGTGTTACCAACCACAATCGATTCCCTTTACTATTTTGGTGTTGTATACACACATGCAGACACTCACACTACAGAATTAATAAGCCGGTGGGGCATGATGCCATGGACTTGCAATCCATGCACTCAGAAGGCATGGAAAGGAGATAAAAGGAAGGAGAAGGAGGAGGGGAAGGCGAGAATTATCAACCTAAGTGGAACTCCATGGCCAAAGTATATGTGAATAATAAGTTTCTGTTTTCCAGTACAGCTCCAAGCTCCAACAGGATGAACCATGTACTAATGATTGTTTATTGTACACACACACACACACACACAGAGAGAGAGAGAGAGAGAGAGAGAGAGAGAGAGAGACCATGTTGAAGTCCTAGTTGTGGCATACACATCTACCAGAGATTCAGGAAACTGAAGCGGTGGCTGGACCTAGACATATGGCCATACAGATATTTCAGAGGACAGGTAATTCACTATATATGAAATCTGCTTCTAGCTGCCATGCACCGCGCCCCCGTGTCTGTGTTCAATACACTTTTACCTAGTTACCGAGCTTTGGGCAAGGGGCTGGAGGTTAAAATACACAAACACATACAGACAGAGAGACAGAGACATGGGTCATCCTTGAATTCCCCAGGAATGCCCCCTTTATTGTGTTCAGGGGAAGATTATATAGAGATAGCCATGCCCCAGCCAAACCCACCAGAAACCACTCTCCTGCCATCAGGAACTCCTGAAGGTCTCGTGCTCAGAGCAGCTGTAGGCACTCAGATCAGGGGATTACAAGAAATTCAAGATCTGGGGTCTCACTGCTCCCAACATTGAATTTTAATCAAGGAGTTTAATTATTTAATTTTAATTTAATAACCTGTAATATTTGATGACTTGTCAAATTCACAACACAAACTCGATGCCAGAATCTCAGTCTTTTTTTTTTTTTTTTTTTACCGTACCAAGGTCACAATTTGTTCAGAACCGGTGATCCAATATTTTCAATACCAGAAATGGAGCAACAACATAACAAGAAAGTAGCTTGTGGCCTGGCAGTGTGTCCCTGGCGAGGGGCTGTAAGTGAGTCTTCCTAAAGAAGACGTAACCTTCTGACTGCAGCCATCACTGAGCAGGGAGCCGGTCATCCAGCCTCCGCCATGACTGTTTCGCCTAGCATTCTTCTCGGAGCACCTGTGAACCTTTAGGACTGCTTTGGAAATTCCTGGAGGTCTAAGGAGTCAAAACAGACCAATACAAAACTCTTGCAATGAACTCAGCTGGAAAAGCACCTTCCCGATGTCTCCAGACATGGGAGCTGGTCTTGGTTTCTTGTTTGGTTAGTTGGTTTCTTTTTGTAAGACAGGAATGCCAGAAGCAGAGGAGCAGATTGGGGAAGGGGGGAGAATAAAAGAAATACTCTGTCCTCAATTCTATAAACGAGCGGTTCACTTGGGATTTCTCTTAAAGAAAATGCAACTTTCTACGCCACTGACCTAAAAAGTACGTGTTTCATTATAGAAGCAGAGGTTCTGACAAATGTCTGGAATGGTGACTGACACTAAAGATGAAAACTCGGGTGACGGCTGCCACCGAACCATCCCGGTGCCCTCCACTCATCAGAACACCATCACAGCACCCAACAAACACACCACGCAGAAATGGAAGCCCATGGTAGATTTGGGATTGTGACCTCATCTAATTATGTGTGATGAGGTCTCAATATGTACATTATATCACAAGCTTCTCGGCTTAGAGGGTCCACGTAGGGGGTAATGTGTCACAACTCATAATACAAGGACACACAGTTTAACAGGCTAAGATCTTCTCTGGAGTGTTGTTGCGTGTCAAAGCCAGTTCAGTTCTTCCGGCCACCAAAAGGCCACACTGCAGTAACTCGACATCTCCATGTCCGCTGCAGTGGCAACACAACCTGTGCCCTTTGTACAATTTATCCAGTTAAAGTGCCTTCGAGGAGTCGGGTTTTGTTGTTTACTCTTGGGGGGGGGCTCATCACTCATCTCCCAAATAAATACATGGAGACTTATTCTTTCTTATGAATGCCCAGCCTTAGCTTGGCTTGTTTCTAGCCAGTTTTTAACATAAATTGTCCTGTCTACCTTTTGCCTCGGGGCTTTTACCTTTTCCTATTCTGTATACCTTTCTTTCCTTCTTACTCCTTAGTTGACTGTGTGACTAGGTGGCTGAGTGACTGGGTGACTGGGTGGCTATGTGGCTGGGTGACTGGGTGGCTGGGTAGCTGGGTGGCTGGGTGATGGTTGGCTGGCTGATGGGTGGCTGGCCCCTGTAATCTTCCTTCATCCTCTTCTCACTCCTCCCTCTTCTCTTTTTCTCCTTCTATTTATTTTCTCTGCCTGGCAACCCTGCCTGTCCTTTCTCCTGTCTAGCTATTGGCTGTTCAGCTCTTTATTAGACCAACAGGTGTTTTAGACAGGTAAGGTAACACAGCTTCACAGAGTTAAACAAATGCAACATCAAAGAATGTAATACGTCCTTGCATCATTAAACAAATATTCCACAACATAAACAAATGTCACACATTTTAGCTTTTTAAAGCAGGGTTTATCTCTATTGTCCTGGCTGTCCTGGAGCTCACTATGTAGACCAGGCCAGCCTCGAACCCAGAGATCCACCTAGATTCACCTACCTCTGCCTCAGAGTGCTGGGATTAAAGGCATGTGTCACTACCACCTGGCTTCAGTCTGCTTTCAAATACAACCCAGGGCCACCTGCTCAAGGATGACTGGACCCTTCCACATCAATCATAATCAAGCAAATGTACCACAGACTTGCCCTCTGGCCGATCTGCTGGAGGCATTTCTTCGACTCAGGTTCTCTCTTCCCAGATGCTCAAATAACCCTAACTTGTGTCAAGTTGACAAGGAAAAAACAATCAGGACAGAGAGAGGGGGGGAGAGGGAGAGAAAGTCTGTGTATCTGTGTCTGTGTGTGTGTGTATATGTGTGTGTCTATATATGCCATAGTAAAACTGACTTAGTCACTGCTTATTGCTATGAAGAGACACCTTGACCAAGGCAGCCCTTATAAATTTAATTGAGGGCTTGCTTACAGCTTCAGAGGTAGAGTCCATTGTAATCATGGCAGGGAATATTGTTGGAACAGTAGCTGAGGGCTACATCGTGATCCATAGGCCAAGATAGAGAGAGACTCTAGACTTGGCAATGGCTCTTTTAAAATCTCAAAGCCCACACCCAGTGACACACTTCCTCCAAAAAGCCACACATCCTAATCCTTTTAATCCTTTCAAATTGTGCTACTCACTCCCTAATATGTGAGCCTAAGGGGGCCGTTCTTACTCAAACCACCACAACTTAAGTGACTACGTTCTCACCACCATGTCCATTAGGTGTGGCAGCAGGAGGCTTTACCTGCTGAAACATCTTACCAGTTCAAATATGACTACTTCTAAATCTCATGTAATAATTTCTGTAACTGTAATGAGCTTGTACTTATTAAATATTAAATGTATTCTTTTAATAATAACCTTGTAACAGATGCCTGAAGAGGATTCACAGCAAACTATGACTATAAAAGAGCTTTGCTAACTGTGTAGTTATGAAACAAATTTCAAAGACAATATGTTACCAGTTAACTTCCCATTGATGGACTTCATCTTCCAATAATACTCAAAGATTTTCATTACCTACATAACAATGACACACCATAAATATCTCACTGTCAAAGCCCAGAGAGCAGAGGAGTGCCCTTCAGGCAGGCTGATACTTGAATTGCTTCCTCAGGAGGAGCTGATAATGAGATTCCAGGGTTTTCCCTGGTATCCTGTGAACAGTTAGCTCTCCTGTTGATTGCGTAAATTCTCTAGTGGCCTCTTTCAGAGGAAGGCTGGCTTCCTGCAATTTCTAGCAATGTTGACAACCATCTTCAAATACTGAACACCCTAACCTCTGACACACCCTCAGTTATCTTGGTGGCATCTATTATAGAGCTAATGAAGCAGACATTTGGATTACAAAACTTTGCTCCCACAACAGATGATTTCAACATCATCCATGGTTTATGACGTAGGAAGGAGAAATTAGGTCGTTTCATCCACATGTTGTAGAAATCATCTTCCTCTCCATCCAAGTTTGCTCTCCGCTGCTGTGATAAAAACACTGGCAAAAGACAATGGGGAAGGGAGGGTTCGCTTCTACTCGTGCTTTGCAATCCATCATCGAGGGACACCAAGACAGAGGACGGAAGCCAAAGCCATGGAAGAAGGCTGCTTACTGGTTCGCTCCTCCTAGCTTGCTCTGCTGCCCAAGGATGGCATTGCCCACAGAGAGCTGGGCCCTGCTACATCAATGAGCAACTAAGAAAATGTCCCCCATCGACATGCCACAGGTCCGTCTGTGGAGGCAGCTCCTCTACAGAGATTTCCTCTCCCGGATTTGTCTGTCTGTGATAAGCTGACCAAAAGTAAGCACCGTGGTCTGACTAGGAAAGACGCTGAGGAGAGACCATTTTAGCCCTTCTCTCTACACCCCTAAAGAAGAATAACAAATCAGCACAAAGCCACACAAACCACAGGAAGCGTAGTAACAAAGTGGGGAGTAGCATATCATTTTTTTAGAAAATGTGGACCCTGGGGCAGTAGACATCAATTCCACAGTTTAATGTGACTCATCAACATTTTTATTACAAGAGGAAAAGATAATCAAGGCTACAAATGTGGACAGAATCTAGTAATGTAATGGACACTTGATACTTCACGGGGTCATTTTCAATTAAAGACACCGGGGAGTTACAACTTCTAATACACACACTGTAGCTAAGAATATACACAGCTTCCTAGGCCTGGATGTAGGAGGGAAGGCCTTGGACTTCCCAAAGGGCAGGATACCCTGCCCTCTCTTAAGGCTAAGGGGGGGAGGGTGAGTGGGGGAGCAGGAGGGGAATGAAAGGAGGGGAGGAAGTGGAAATTTTAGAATGGAAAAAAAAAGAATCTATGCCAGAAAGAGGGAGGCCGATGTCAGCTGTCACTGCAGCCCAGACTGGTGTGTGCATACCCAGACTTCCGAGATTCCTCCTCTGGCGTACCCCATGGTGAAGGGACAGCTGTCGGGGGAAGCAGAGACCTTTCACCTAGATCGAACACTGTGTTAGAATGAGAATTAAGGGAACTTGATTCAGACATAACCCCATCAAATCCCAAACCTCATTTTCCTGATAGAGATGGCAAAAAAAAAAAAAAATGCCAGAAGGTTGACTCTACAGTGTGCCAATAAAAACCCTACTACAATCTGTAGAGAGGGAATAGCTGACATTTGAGGATGTGTAGAACATGCAGCTGGGATGCCAAACAGGAGTCTGCAAGGTTATGGTTACTTCTAGCAGGTATGAAGTAACCAAAAAAGAAAGTCAAGAAAAAACTCACTGTTGGAAAATCCTTTGTTCTGATCAGCCACGTGCCCCAGCTTGAGCTACCCCAATTGATAAATGGGAATGGATGTAAATAAATCAGGAAGATAAAGACTTGACAGCAAAGGCCAAACATTTCCATGCAAACCTTCATCCTAGTCACTGTACAAAGACAGTCTCCAGGCAGAGGTAACAGAGAGATAATATCATAAAAATCATGGACCCCATGCATCATTTTTAAAAATTAAACAAAATTCCCTTGCAGTGGTTTGAACGTAACTTGCTCCCATAAGATCATAGGGAGTGACACCAATAGGAGGTGTGGCCTTGTTTAAGTAGGTGTGGCCTTGCTGGAGGAAGTTTATCACTGTGGGGTGTGGCTCCTGTACCACCTAGAACCATGATCCAGCAAGGGTCTGGGGATTAAAAAACACACAGAGATGTGGATCACTCTTGAAACAAGAATGCCAGTTTTATTGTGTTTCAGGGCAGCTTATGTAGGGCTCTCCTTGACTAATGGCCACATCCTGGCTCTTGGGATTTTTCAACTGCAAGCCCACCAGAAACTACTCCCCTGCCATCAGGAACTCATGAGGGTCTCGTGCTCAGAGCAGCTGCAAGCACAGGAAAACAAACTGTTCACTCCAGCAGGCAAAGGGTCATAGAAAATTCAGGGTCTGAGGGTCCCCAGTCCCCAACAGTGGGGGTGGGATTTGAGGCCTCCTATGCTCACTGTCTAGATCAGCTCACTTCCTGTTGCCTGCGGCTCAAGTTGTAGGACTCTCAGTTCCTTCTTCAGCACCGTGTCCGCGTGCATGCCATCATATCCTGCCATGATGATAAAGGACTGAACCTCTAGCGGGGCGGTGGTGGCGCATGCCTTTAATCCCAGCACTCAGGAGGCAGAGACAGATGGATCTCTGTGAGTTCGAGGCCAGCCTGGTCTACAAGAGCTAGTTCCAGGACAGGCTCCAAAGCCACAGAGAAATCCTGTCTCGAAAAACCAAAAAAAAAAAAAAAAAAAAAAAAAAAAAAAAAAAAAGGACTGAACCTCTGAACTGAAAGCCACCCTCAATTAAACTTTTCCTTTCTAAGAGTTGCTGTGGAAGAGCAGGCACTGCACCCTGCATGGGTGACACACTAGAGCTGACCCTGTTGGCAGGGGCACAGGTGAGCCAGGCCTAAAGGCATAAGCAAAGGAGAGCTGACCCCACCATCCCTAATATGCCCCTGACAGCAACTGGGAGAGAAGGCCCTGCACCTCTTCTGGGCAAACCTGGCCCTGGTGGTGTGAGTGTGGGGGACCCAGATCTGAGAACCTGAGAGCAGGAGAACTGGCCCCACCCCTTGCTGCAGGCTGCATTGGGTGAACTAGACCAGGCTGTGCTGGAGAGTTTGCCCAGGCAGTGAGGATGAGGGAAAGCTGGTGAGCTGACCCAACCCAGCGACCACCCAGGCCCAGAAGCAGGACTATGAATTAGCCCACCCCAACATCCACCTCATCTAGGAACTGTTGGAGCATGTGAAGGGGCCAAACCAACATCCTAAACAGGAGGATCTCCATGACACAGGACAACAGCGGGATATCCAAGAGGAGCCCCAGTGAGAGCCCATTGCTTTTGGTGTAGCAGGAATCAGAGGCCTCAAACTAGGCCAACAACTCATGGCAACGAACACTAACAAGTAAAGATGAATGGAAGGAAGGGTAAACTGTGTGATTCACAGGGCTACACTGCAGCTTCCACAATGACATTTTTCTTTTTTTTTTTTTTTTTTTTTGTTTGCTGGTTGGTTGTTGGTTGATTGGTTTTCCTTTTAAATTTGGTTTTGTTTTGGGTGCAAGTATGCAAGGGCAGAGGGTAGAAATGAGGAGACAGGGAGACAAGTGGGATCAAGATGCATGATGTGAAATCCATAAAGAATCAATGAAAGGTATATGTATATATATATACATATATATATGTATATATATATATATATAATATATATAAGAGTTACCACGGTCATGGAGTCTCTTCACAGCAACAGATACCCTAACAAAGGCATCCTTTTAATAAGCTCTTTAACGCTTGTTTTTTTAAAGAGGCCTTGCAGCTCTTCTGAGTCCTGAAATAGATGTAAGAGTTGAATACATAACTTTGCTGGTGAAATCTATTAAGATCACCAAAAATTAGCATGATCCCTAAAAATTAGCCAGAAATAACTGTTTGGAGCCCCCCAAAAAACCTTCTTGTGCCACTAAAAGTGGGGTAAACCCCAACGTTGAGCCCCAGCCTGTGTGCTCCTTTGGAGACAGGCACTAACTGTGCTCAATGACAATAACAAGACGGTGTCACCTGCTTCTCATACTCAAAACAATTCTGTCTCCTAGGAACAAAGGTCAGGGAACATAAGCGGCTAAATCAGGATGTCCCAGAAATGACACACAAAAATAGACTTACTGTGAGTCCCGTAAATAAAACAGGGCATTGAGAGCAAAATACTGAGGGTGGCCTCTTCCAGAAGAATATAAATTAGTCCTCAAGACCTTTGAACCATCCTGTTCTCAATTAATACTGGGAAGGTTCAAGAGTTGCTGAAGAAGACTCCAGACCCAAACTGTATGTAAAAGCAAAGAGTTTATTCCAGCATGCGGGGGGCTTACCAGTTCAAAATGGCGACCCCGAAAGGAGCACACAGGCCTCTTTTAAGCTCAGCTAAGGGGACAACAGTTACGTCATGTAGCGTTGGCGTATCCGGTCGGTACGATGAATAACCAGACCAGCTCAAGAACAACAGTTACATTTTTAATAATTGAAAAAAGGGGAAACTCACGCTACCAGAGTGAGAGGTCCGAAATCTGAAATTGTCCGACAAGCACAGAGTAGAGAGTGGGTACCTTTCTACCCCTGTTTTTTACCTGGGCTCCAGGCGGCCACACCCTAGCCAGATGTGATTGGCTGAGCTTTCCCAACAATGGTCATCTCAAACACAATTGGTTAAGCAGACTATAGTTACAATTTTAATTGTCTGTGGTAATAGTTTTAACATTTTGGGCCATGCCTGGGGAAGACAGTAGTGTTTAGCGAGATTATAGGAACTATCCTTTTTGGTCATTACCATGAGGTACTGTGGGCACTGGCTCAGGCCTGGTACACGCTCGCGATTTCTCTCATCTCTGCGTTCCTGCTATCTCCCTTGTTGTCCTTTTAGGAAACTGAAATGGGGAAAGTTCAGACCTTTCAATGTCATACACAATCCAACAACTGAGGTAAATAAAGGTCCCTTGGGAAACAGGTCGTAAGGTCGTAAGGCACTTCAGGAGTCAAGGAGAAGAGAGGAAGCTGCAAGAAAAGTGGGGCCAGCACCCATTTAAAATCCAGTAAACAAGAAGTGCTATCACACAGAACCCTGATACTTTCTTGTATCATAAAACATCTTAAGGTTCCCTAAGCATTTGTCCCATCTGGTTCTCCGAAAGAGGAGTTTGCAAATACCTAGATTCGAGAATCAAGCCCCCAGTGAGGATGAGACTGTCCTAGAAATGACACAAGAATTGTCCACGGCCCTGGGAGAGGAGGACACCCGCTGCTTTCCAGGCATGTCCGGAGAGGAAAACACATAAAAGGAGGCTCATACTCGCAGGCTGCTCCTTCCCTCATTCGTTCAATGCGTAGGAAGCACCTCTGGAGCACTCAGCTCCCTTCCAACTACTTTGCTTGGTGTAGTGACTGGTTTTGTGTGTCAACATAACACAAACTAGAGTCACCAGAGAGGAAGGAGCCTCAGTTGAGGAGATGCCTCCATGAGATCCAGCTGGAAGGCATTGTCTCTTTTAGCAATTAACGGGAGAGGGACCAGCCCATAGGTGAGCAGGCTATCCCTGTACTGGTGGTCCTGGGTTCTCTAAGAAAGCAGGCTGAGCAAGCCACAGGAAGCAAGTCAGGAAGCAGCTCCCCTCCATGGCCTGTGCCTCAGCTCCTAACTCCAGGATCCTGCCCTGTTTGATGTCCTGTTCTGACTTCCTTCAGTGATAAACAGCAGAAATGGAAGTCAAATAAACCCTTTTCCCAACTTGCTTCTTGGTCATAGTGTTTCATTGCAGCAATAGAAACCCTAACAAGACTCTTGGTGAAAGTGATTTAACTGTATGACTTTCCAGCAGGTTTACCATAAGAAGCTGAGCCTTAAAGTCTAAGACTAAAGAGCCAACTGAAGCTCATCTATGAATTAAACCAGATTCTACTAATTAGCCCCTAAGCCCTTGCTCCGTACCCAATGCTGTGGTCTTCTAAAAGCACTGGTAGCAAATGTGACAGGAATTAGTCAGCAGATATACCACTTCTGACGCTTTCAGACTCCCTGATTTTTCTTTAGCTCCCCAATTTTAGCATTTCTGCTCAGTTCGGTCCTTTATGTTCCTTTCTCCCATCTACTGCAGCTTGGTTCTCTCCCCTGAGGTCTCAGTGGTCCTGTCTGTGCTACCAGTGAGCTCCTTGGTTCTCTCCCCTGAGGTCTCAGTGGTCCTGTCTCTGCTACCAGTGAGCTCCTTGGTTCTCTCCCCTGAGGTCTCAGTGGTCCTGTCTGTGCTACCAGTGAGCTCCTTGGTTCTCTCCCCTGAGGTCTCAGTGGTCCTGTCTCTGCTACCAGTGAGCTCCTTGGTTCTCTCCCCTGAGGTCTCAGTGGTCCTGTCTCTGCTACCAGTGAGCTCCTTGCAAGTCAGATGGGTCGGCTCTCTGCCTTTTTGTCATCTCTATCCAAGCACAATGATTGGAGACTCTTTCCCATTGATCCTGTTGTCATTAAAGTTTCTGTTGCTGTGATGAAACACCATGACCAAAGCAAGTTGAGAAGGAATGGCTTACACTTCCATGGTCACCATCAAAGGAAGTCAGAACAGGAACTCAAACAGGACAGGAACCTGGAGGGATGCTGCTTACTGGTTTGCTCCCCATGGCTTTCTCAGCCTGCTTTCTTATAGAACCCAGCAGCCCAGGGGTGGTACCACTCACTATAGTTTGGGCCTTCTCTCATCAATGAGAAAATGCTCCGAAGGCTTAACTCCGGCCTGATCTTATGGAAGCATTTTCTCAATTGAGGATTTCTCCTTTTGGATGACTCTAGCTTGTGTCAAATTTACATAAAACATAAAAACTAGACAGTTCTCTACCTTTCTACCTTTCTCTCGTGGCTTTCTTCCTAATTCAATGACCTCCTATTTCCTCTCTCCTCCGCAGGATTCTTTTCCTCTGGATGTAGCCAGGCTGAAGGGTTTGCATCTCAGACTGCTTCCTCCTTCCCTCTGCAACCCCACTCATATAACCTGGGCCAGTCCCATCTGAAATACCTCCTTCATGCTCAACCACACCTAGCTGTTTCCCCAACACCAACTAAATACCTGGATTGCTCATGCATATACATGGAAGTGTGGTTCTAGATTCCGGCATTAGTGGCTTTTCTGTTGCTCTGATAAGTACAATAACCAAAATCAAGTTATAGAAGGAAGAATGTATTTGATTTACAGTTCCAGGGGACAAGAGCCTGTTCGGTGAGGAGGCATAACGCAAGGAACAGCAAGCATGGCAGCAGCATCGGGAAGCTCATGTCTTCAAATGCAAACAGAGAGCCAGAACTGAAAATAGGGTGAGGCTCCATAACCTTAGACCCTACCCTCGGTAACTTAGCCCATCCATCAAGGCCACACCTCCTAAACCTCCCATAACATCACCCATCAGCTGGAGATCTGGTTCAAATGCTGGAGTCCATGAGGGATGTTTCTTTTTTTTTTTTTTTTTTTCTTTTTTTTTTTGTTTATTTTTTTTTATATTTAAAAATTTCCATCTCCTTCCCTCCTCCTCCCCCCTCCCTCCCCTCCTTCTCCCCTTTCTCTCCCCTCCTTCTCCCCCTTCCCTCCCCTCCCCTCCACCCATACCTCCCCTCCCTCCCTCTCAAGGCCAAGGAGCCATCAGGGTTCCCCACTCTATGCTAAGACCAAGGTCCTCCCAACTCCCCCCAGGTCCAGGAAGGTGATCGACCAAGCTGAGAAGGCTCCCACAGAGCCCGTCCATGAAGAACAATCAGAGCCCAGAGCCATTGTCCTTTGCTTCTCAGTCAGCCCCCGCTGTTGGCCACACTCAGAGAGACGGGTTTGGTCGCATGATCCATCAGTCCCATTCCAACTGGAGTTGGTGATCTCCCATTAGTTCTGTCCCACCGTCTCCATGAGTGAACGCACCCCTCTCGTTCCTGACTTTCTCCCTCATGTTCTCGCTCCTTCTGCTCCTCATCGGGACCTTGGGAGCTCAGTCCAGTGCTCCAATGTGGGGCTCAGTCACCTTCCCCATCTGTCGCCAGCTGGAGGTTCCCTCACGGTCCTGACTTTCTTTCTCATGTTCTCTCTCCTTCTGCTCCTCATCAGGACCTTGGGAGCTCAGTCCGGTGCTCCAAGGTGGGGCTCTGTCATTTTCTTCATCTATCGTCAGGTGGAGGTTCTTCTTATTATCTTCTCAAGGATCCCAAACTTATAGGCTCGATGTCCTTTAATCATGGCTAGAAACCGAATATGAGTGAGTACATCCCATGTTCATCTTTATGGGTCTGGGTTACCTCACTCAGAATAGTGTTTTCTATTTCCATCCATTTGCCTGCAAAATTCAAGATGTCATTGTTTTTTACCGCTGAGTAGTATTCTAGCATGTATATATTCCACAGTTTCTTCATCCATTCTTCCACTGAAGGGCATCTAGGCTGTCTCCAGGATCTGGCTATTACAAATAATGCTGCTATGAACATAGATGAGCATATGCTTTTGTTGTATGATTGGGCATCTCTTGGGTAGATTCCCAATAGTGGAATTGCTGGGTCCTGGGGTAGGTTGATCCCGAATTTCCTGAGAAACCGCCACACTGCTTTCCAAAGTGGTTGCACAAGTTTGCATTCCCACCAGCAATGGATGAGTGTGCCCCTTACCCCACAACCTCTCCAGCAAAGGTTATTATTGGTGTTTTGGATTTTAGCCAATCTGACAGGTGTAAGATGATATCTCAAAGTTGTTTTGATTTGCATTTCCCTGATAGCTAGGGAGGTTGAGCATGACCTTAAGTGTCTTTTGGCCATTCGAACTTCTTCTGTTGAGAATTCTCTGTTCAGTTCAGCGCCCCATTTTTTAATTGGGTTAATTGGCATTTTACCGTCTAGTCTCTTGAGTTCCTTATATATTTTAGAGATCAGACCTTTGTCAGTTGCAGGGTTGGTGAAGATCTTTTCCCAGTCAGTAGGCTGCCTTTGTGTCTTAGTGACAATGTCCTTTGCTTTACAGAAGCTGCTCAACTTCAGGAGGTCCCATTTATTCAATGTTGCCCTTAAAGTCTGTGCAGCTGGGGTTATGCATAGGAAACGGTTCCCTGTGCCCATTTGTTGTAGAGTACTTCCCACTTTCTCCTCTATCAATCTCAATGTGTTCAAATTAATATTGAGGTCTTTAATCCATTTGGACTTGAGTTTTGTGCATGGTGATAGATATGGATCTACTTTCATTCTTCTACAGGTTGACATCCAGTTATGCCAGCACCATTTGTTGAAGATGCCCTCTTTTTTCCATTGTGTACTTTTGGCTCCTTTATCAAAAATCAGGTGTTCATAGGTTTGTGGTTTAAGATCCGGGTCTTCTATACGATTCCATTGGTCAACTTCTCTGTTCTTATGCCAATACCAAGCCGTTTTCAATACTGTAGCTCTGTAATAGAGTTTGAAGTCAGGGATGGTAATGCCTCCAGAAGTACCTTTATTGTATAAGATTTTTTTGGCTATCCTGGGTTTCTTGTTTTTCCATATAAAGTTGATTATTGTCCTCTCAATCTCTGTGAAGAATTTTAATGGGACCTTGATTGGGATTGCATTGAATCTATAGATTGCTTTTGGTAGAATTGCCATTTTTACTATGTTGATCCTCCCAATCCACGAGCAGGGGAGATCCTTCCATTTTCTGGTATCCTCTTCAATTTCTTTCTTCAAAGACTTAAAGTTCTTGTCAAAGAAATCCTTCACTTCCTTGGTTAGCGATACTCCCAGATATCTTATGCTATTTGTGGCTATTGTGAAAGGTGATACTTCTCTGATTTCCCTCTCTGCTTCCTTATCCTTTGTGTATAGGAGGGCGACTGATTTTTTGGAGTTGATCTTGTATCCTGCCACGTTACTGAAGGAGTTTATCAGCTGTAGGAGTTCTTTGGTGGAGTTTTTGGGGTCGCTTATGTATACTATCATATCATCTGCAAATAATGAAAGTTTAACTTCTTCCTTTCCAAATTGAATCCCCTTGATTCCCTTATGTTGTCTTATTGCTATTGCTAGAACTTCAAGCACTATATTGAAGAGATAAGGAGAGAGTGGACAGCCTTGTCGTGTTCCTGAATTTAGTGGGATAGCCTTGAGTTTCTCTCCGTTTAATTTGATGTTAGCTGTCGGCTTGCTGTAAATAGCTTTTATTATATTTAGGAATGACCCTTGTATCCCTAATCTCTCCAAGACCTTTATCATAAAAGGGTGCTGAATTTTGTCAAATGCTTTTTCAGCATCTAATGAGATGACCATATGGTTTTTTTCCTTCAGTTTGTTTATATGATGGATTACATTAATAGATTTTCGTATGTTGAACCAGCCCTGCATCTCTGGGATGAAGCCTACTTGATCGTAGTGGATAAGTTTTCTAATGTGTTCTTGGATTCGGTTTGCCAGTATTTTATTGAGAATTTTTGCGTCCATGTTCATGAGTGAGATTGGCCTGTAATTCTCTTTCTTGGTTGAGTCTTTGTGTGGTTTAGGTATCAGGGTAACTGTAGCTTCATAGAAGGAATTTGGCAGTGACTCTTGTGTTTCTATATTATGAAATACCTTAAGGAGTATAGGTATTAGGTCTTCTTGGAAGTTCTGGTAGAATTCCGCATTGAAACCATCTGGTCCTGGGCTCTTTTTGGTAGGGAGGTTTCTGATAACAGTTTCTAATTCTTCGCGACTAACAGGACGATTTAGAGCATTTACCTGGTCCTGGTTTAACTTTGGTATATGGTATTTATCTAAAAAACTGTCCATTTCTTTTACATTTTCCAATTTTGTGGCATACAGGCTTTTGTAGTAAGATCTAATGATTTTCTGAATTTCCTCTGTGTCTGTGGTTATGTCCCCCTTTTCATTTCTGATCTTGTTAATTTGCGTGTTCTCCCTCTGCCGTTTGATTAGTTTGGCTAAGGGTTTGTCAATCTTGTTGATTTTCTCCAAGAACCAGCTTCTTGTTTCATTGATTCTTTGGATTGTTTTCTGTGTTTCTATTTTGTTGATTTCTGCCCTCAGTTTGATTATTTCCAGTCTTCTACTTCTCCTAGGTGAGTCTGCTTCTTTTTTTCCAGAGCTTTCAGGTGTGCTGTTAAGTCACCAATGAGTGCTTTCTCCGTTTTCTTTAAGTGGGCACTTAGTGCTATGAACTTTCCTCTTAGCACTGCTTTCATTGTGTCCCATAGGTTTGAGTATGTTGTGTCTTTGTTTTCATTAAATTCAAGAAAGACTTTAATTTCTTTCTTTATTTCTTCCTTGACCCAGGTGTGGGTCAGTAGTTGACTGTTCAGTTTCCATGAGTTTGTGGGCCTTCTGGGGGTAGCATTGTTGTTGAATTCTAATTTTAATCCATGGTGATCCGATAAGACACAGGTGGTTACTAATATTTTTTTGTAACTGTGGAAGTTTGCTTTGTTACCAAGTATATGGTCAATTTTCGAAAAGGTTCCATGAGCCGCAGAGAAGAAGGTATATTCTTTCCTATTTGGGTGGAATGTTCTATAGATGTCTGTTAAGTCCATTTGGTTCATTACCTCCATTAAGTCTTTCAATTCTCTGTTAGGTTTCTGTCTGATTGACCTGTCCATTGGTGAGAGAGGAGTGTTGAAGTCTCCAACTATTAGTGTGTGTGGTTTGATGGCTGCCTTGAGTTCTAGAAGTGTTTCTTTTACATAAGTGGGAGCTTTTATATTAGGGGCATAGATATTCAGGATTGAGACTTCATTCTGAAGGATTTTTCCTGTTATGAGTATAAAGTGTCCCTTTCCATCTCTTCTGATTGATTTTAGTTTGAAGTCAACTTTGTTGGAAATTAGTATGGCCACACCCGCTTGTTTCTTAGGGCCATTTGCTTGATAAACCTTTTCCCAACCCTTTACTCTGAGTAGGTGCCTGTCTTTGTGGTTGAGGTGTGTTTCTTGTAAACAGCAAAATGTTGGATTCTGTTTTCGTATCCAGTCTCTTAGCCTGTGCCTTTTTATAGGTGAATTGAGTCCATTGATATTAAGTGATATTAATGACCAGTGGTTGTTAACTTCAGTCATTTTTAGTAGTAGAGTTTGTGTGTTTCCCTTCTTCTAGTTGTGCTGGTGAAGGGTCGCTAGATGCCTGAGTTATTGTCGGCGTTGTTGGACTCCTTGGTTTGTGATTTTCCTTCTATTACTTTCTGCAAGGCTGGATTTGTGGCTGCGTATTGTTTAAATCTGTTTTTGTCCTGGAATATCTTGTTTTCTCCATCAATGGTGAATGCAAGCTTTGCTGGGTATAATAGTCTAGGCTTGCATCCATGTTCCCTAAGTGTCTGTAGCACATCTATCCAAGCTCTTCTGGCTTTCATGGTTTCCATTGAGAAATCAGGTGTAATTCTGATAGGTTTCCCTTTATATGTTACTTGACCTTTTTCCTTTGCAGCTCTTAATATCTGTTCTTTATTCTGTATGTTTTGTGTTTTGATTATTATATGGCGTGGGGATGCTTTCTTTTGATCCAGTCTATTTGGTGTTCTGTAGGCTTCTTGTACCTTCATAGGAACATCCTTCTTTAGGTTGGGGAAGTTTTCTTCTATAATTTTGTTGAATATGTTTTCTGGGCCTTTGAGTTGTAATTCTTCTCCTTCTTCTACCCCAATTATTCTTAGGTTTGGTCTTTTCAGGGTGTCCCAGATTTCCTGAATGTTTTGTGTTAAGAATTTGTTAGATTTGTTTAGTTCTTTAATCTGTGAGTTTATTTCCTCTATAGTATCTTCAGAGTCCGAGATTCTTTCTTCCATCTCTTGTATTCGGTTGGAAATACTTGTCTCTGAAGTTTCTGTTCGTTTACTCAGAGTTTCCATTTCCAGTCGTCCCTCAGATTGTGTTTTCTTCAATACCTCCATTTCATTTATCAGGTCTTGTACTGTTTCCCTTACCTGTTTGATTGCTTTTTCTTGTTTTTCTTGTTTTTCTTGGGTATCTTTGAGAGATTTATTTATTTCGTCTACCTTTTTGTTTGTCATCTCCATTTCTTTATGGCAGTTTTTTACCTCCTGTTTAAGGTCCTCTATTATTTTTATAAAGTACTGTTTAATGTCGGTTTCTTCTATATCTTCTGGGGTAGGGTGTTCAATTCTTGTTGTTTCGGGATGTCTGGCTTGTGGTGATGTCATGTTGCCTTTCATGTTGTTGGAGGAGCTCCTGCATTGGCGCCTGCCCATCTCTTCCTTCAAAAGGAGCGCGGAGGTGTTTGGTGTCCCCAAAGAATGATGGATCCTCCTGCAGACTGTGAGGTCCCCTTGCAGGCCAAGCAGCTCTCAGACAAAGGCCTACCTTGCTCCGGGCAGTCAAATGAAGGAGGGGACCTCCCACCGGCCTGGGTGCACTCAATTCCAGGTCCCCAGAGCCCAAACAGGCTGAGCTGTGGGATTTTGTGGCCCCAAAGACGGGAGGATGAGGCAGGGGGAGGGGGGAGGATTCTGGGTGCAAGCTGGGAAGGGACAGGAAGAGAGAGGCAGTATCCGGGGAGAATAACCCCTGCAGGAAGAGCAGGAAGTGTGCTGGTGGCAGGGGGAGTTGTGGAAAGTCGGTGGTCCCTCTCCGGGCAGCTGCCGCGGTTCGGGCACTCACTCCTCACTCACCCCAAAGAATGATGGATCCTCCTGTAGACTGTGAGGTCCCCTTGCAGGCCAAGCAGCTCTCAGACAAAGGCCTACCTTGCCCCAGGCAGTCAAATGAAGGAGGGGACCTCCCACCGGCCTGGGTGCACTCAATTCCGGGTCCCCAGAGCCCAAACAGGCTGAGCTGTGGGATTTTGTGGCCCCAAAGACGGGAGGATGAGGCAGGGGGAGGGGGGGAGGATTCTGGGTGCAAGCTGGGAAGGGACAGGAAGAGAGAGGCAGTATCCGGGGAGAATAACCCCTGCAGGAAGAGCAGGAAGTGTGCTGGTGGCAGGGGGAGTTGTGGAGAGTCGGTGGTCCCTCTCCGGGCAGCTGCCGCGGTTCGGGCACTCACTCCTCACTCACCCCAAAGAATGATGGATCCTTCTGCAGACTGTGAGGTCCCCTTGCAGGCCAAGCAGCTCTCAGACAAAGGCCTACCTTGCTCCGGGCAGTCAAATGAAGGAGGGGACCTCCCACCGGCCTGGGTGCACTCAATTCCGGGTCCCCAGCGCCCAAACAGGCTGAGCTGTGGGATTTTGTGGCCCCAAAGACGGGAGGATGAGGAAGGGGGAGGGGGGGAGGATTCTGGGTGCAAGCTGGGAAGGGACAGGGAGAGAGAGGCGGTATCCGGGGAGAATAACCCCTGCAGGAAGAGCAGGAAGTGTGCTGGTGGCAGGGGGAGTTGTGGAGAGTCGGTGGTCCCTCTCCGGGCAGCTGCCGCGGTTCGGGCACTCACTCCTCACTCACCCCAAAGAACGATGGATCCTCCTGCAGACTTTCAGGTCCCCTTGCAGGCCAAGCAGCTCTCAGACAAAGGCCTACCTTGCTCCGGGCAGTCAAATGAAGGAGGGGACCTCCCACTGGCCTGGGTGCACTCAATTCCAGGTCCCCAGAGCCCAAACAGGCTGAGCTGTGGGATTTTGTGGCCCCAAAGACGGGAGGATGAGGCAGGGGGAGGGGGGGAGGATTCTGGGTGCAAGCTGGAAAGGGACAGGAAGAGAGAGGCAGTATCCGGGGAGAATAACCCCTGCAGGAAGAGCAGGAAGTGTGCTGGTGGCAGGGGGAGTTGTGGAGAGTCGGTGGTCCCTCTCCGGGCAGCTGCCGCGGTTCGGGCACTCACTCCTCACTCACCCCAAAGAATGATGGATCCTTCTGCAGACTGTGAGGTCCCCTTGCAGGCCAAGCAGCTCTCAGACAAAGGCCTACCTTGCTCCGGGCAGTCAAATGAAGGAGGGGACCTCCCACCGGCCTGGGTGCACTCAATTCCGGGTCCCCAGAGCCCAAACAGGCTGAGAGTATCACAGCACTTCAACTCTTCTGCCGTTTTCCTCTCTTCACCCAGCCATCAGAACCTTTCTGTGCGCAGCAGGGCTCCCCAGCTCCTATTCCCTGAATCCTCCTCCCCTCCTTCCTTTCTCTCTGTCTCTCTCTCTCTCTCTGTCTCTCGCTCGCTCGCTCTCTCTCTCTCTTTCCCTCTCAGTCTGCCGGGCTCTCGTGGAACCTGCCGGCCCGAGCGGCAAGAGGAGGGCGGGAGGTGGCGGCGGTGACCAGCGGGCACGTGACCACGCTCGCGCCGTAACGGCGTCCCGAGGGATGTTTCTTATTCAAATTACCACAGATCCCCAAGTACAACAAATACCAAAGATGCTGTTGTGTGGCACTGATCCTAAACCCATAGAAAGTTGTAGTCCTCATCTCTTATCAAGAAAATGAAGGTCATTTCATTCAACAGATGAAGACCATTGCAAAAACCCACAACCAATCAAAATGCAGTGTTGTGGAGCCTATTCCCCCACTGATCCATCTACAGGAGAGAGATCAAAAAGCCTGTGAGAGTCAGAGGAACAGAAAGTTCGCTCTGAGACTATAGCTCCTAGAAATGTCAGAGGAGTACACCCATGGAGTCTTACCAACATGGCGTACTAAAGATGACCTGAACAATAATGGCCCAATACACATGAAAAGGGAAAGTTCAGGAGACCTCAGATATAGACAAGGAACTACAGGCAACTAAGGAACCAAGGCTACACCCGATGCTTGCCACTAAACTTGGTAATATTTAAGAGTTTCCCAAGTGGGATTGGTTTTGAAGCATGAAGCAAGCATAGTCAGCAAGTGAGGCTTGGCACTGTGCATGGCTGGGAAAAGCCATTGGTGAAGCCTCAGCTGCAGTAGAAGCCCCAGGATTGAAGAGATCATGGAGAGAAGTTGAGACTCAGGAACATGTGGCAGAGTCAGTGTCCCCAAAGAGAACCCAAGAGAAGCTATCAGTAAAGGCTGGCCCTGTTGCAGTGGACACACAGAATTTTAGAGATGCCAATACCATGAGATGACCCCCGGAGACAGCAGTAGCTATGAACAGAGCTTGCCTGAGCCTACAAGGTGAGCTATGTGCAGTGTAGATAGTAAAGCCAGAGAAGTGAAATTGTACAAACCGTTTGGAGCCCATGAAGCTCCTGAGTTAGCTCCAGCTGTCCAGCACTGAGAATTCTGCCCTGCACCTTATTGGGGCTTCAGTTTTGTTCTCCTTTGTTAGTGATTGCACCCTGATACCTTGCTTTTGGGGCCCCAAAACTCACTCTGTAGACCAGGCTGGCCTCGACCTCGCAGAGATCTGCCTGCTTCTACTTCCTGAGTGCTGAGATCAAAGGCGTGTGCCACCACCGCCCAGCTAATGAATTTTCTCTCTTGGAGTGAGAAAATATTAACTTAATTTTTATAGAAACACACAATTGAGAAACTTTGTACTTTTAAAGAGACTTTGAAGTTTTAGAGAAACTTTGAATAATATTTTAAAGAGACTAAACTTTTAAAGTGTTTGGTTTTTAAAGAATGTGGGACTCACGTTAGAGTGTTTTATATTGTGATATTAACTTAACATCATTTCTTGGGGGAGAAAGGAAAATTATATTTAGTAGTGATGCGTCTGTGAATCCAGTTGACAAGGCTCCAGTCATCCAAATGGGTTTTGTTATATTTTTAATTTAACCTAGACCTAGACACATCAGGAGAAGGCCTCTTAACTGAAAAACTGCCTCTATAAGATTGGCCTGTGGTCATGTCTGTGGGTTATTTTCTTGATTAATGATTTATGTGGAGGGCCCAGCCCCCACCCCTGGGCAGGTGATTGTGTCAGAAAGGGTGAGCAAGCTATGAGGAGCAAAACAATCAACATTCCTCTCTGGCCTCTGCTTCATTCCTTACCTCCAGGTTCATGCCTTGAACTTCCTTCAGTGATGGATTGTGATCCAAATAAACCCTTGTAGTGATATTTTATCTGTATTTTAATGAATAAAGCTTGTCTGAAGATCAGAGTGCAAAGCTAAGCTACTAGAGGCAGTGGTGGCACACACCTTTAATCCCAAGACAAGAGAGAGAGAGGCAGATGCATCTCTGTGAGTTCAAGACTACCCTGCACTACACAAGATTGATCCAGAAACAGATTTAGATGGTGGTGGCTCACACCTTTAATCCCGGTGTTTGGGAGTCCCACACCTTCAATCCCAGCACGAGGGAGGTGGAGACAGGAGTGATATGACTGTGTGGAGAGAGAAATATAAAGGGGAAGAGACAGGAACGCAACGGAGTGTGGAGTCTCAGGATTCGTGGAGACAGGATCTCACCCATTAGATCTGAAGATTTGGTAGAGGTAAAAGGTCTCTCTAGTAGCTGGCTGGTTTGCTTTTCTGATCTTCAGCTTGAACCCCAATATCTAACTCTGGGTTTTATTATTCATACTACAAACCCTTTCTTGCACAGTTGCTTTTGGTCACCTTGATTTGTCACAGGAATAAACACTAAGACAACAGTATAGAATGTTTAGGACTGAAATTATGTAGAACAACACAGTGGCTAACTGAAAAAAAAATGAAAGTTTTGGCTGTAGAACCTGACATATAGCCTTTATTGTGTTCTTCAAGGAGGTCTCCTATGTGATTCACTCTGTTTACTAAAAGACAACTCTGTGCCACTCTCTGGCTGGGCAGTGATAAACAAAGCAACTGTGGACAGTGCCTTTCTGTCTCTTCCAGTCTAGAGGAAGAGGTAGATATTGACCAAATCACCACACATCACACAAATCCGTGAGCTCAGGATCTGAGGTGGAAAAGTACAGAAGTACAGTAGGCAGTGATGGTGACAGTGGGGTACTGACCCTTGCTGAAGGTCACTAAGGAGTAACCTTTGAACCGTGTTGTACAACATGAGTCAGAGCTAAACAGACAAGGAAAGGTCAGAGTTGAAACAGCAAGAGCAAACTTTCAGGAGAGACTGGACAGAGAGGATGGCTGGAACCACCTTGACCACCACACTCATACAGCAAAGTTTTGCCTTGTCAAAACATCAGCACCTTCTTCGTGTCCTTTATCCCCTGACCAAAAAGATGATTCAAGTCTTAACTATATTCTTTTCATCATTATGGCCATATCCAAGAAGGCAAAGATGGGGGACAAGAAGAGACAAACGTGTGAATCTCTAGATCTTGGGTGTTTAAAGGCGAGTCATCTCCAGGTGGGAAGCAGAGGGTGGTATGTAGTCCTGGGTTCTGTGGTTTCCAGGGATGAGAAGCCGGGGTGTCCGTTTGCATGAGTTTCTAAATGCATGCAATTCCAGTGTCGTCCGTAATTGTAATCTTCCACAGTGGAATAAAACTCAGGACTTCCATTTGCTTGCTTGTCTTTTTCCATCGGTTACACTTGATTTTCTTCTGTTACTTATTTTTTTAAGAAATTAATATGGTTGTTTGTTTATTTTGGCTTGGCAGTGTGAGGCAGCGGGACCAGGAGTACAAAGTCTTATATCAAATTTCACAGATGTTTTGAAAATAAATTGAACTAGATTGCTTCCTTGCAAGTTGACCCTTGGTCAAATAAAAAGCATTTGGGGGAAGGAGGTATACACTCTTTTAAAAAATTGACTTTTTTTCCAACAACAATTTGCAAAACGAGTTGCCCTTTTAAAGCTGTTTGTTCAGTTCCTTTTTCTCAGAACATGACCAGTGAGATGAATGGGTTCAGCTCAGATTTTGACCAATGAGAATGCCTACAGATCTATCACCCCCACACATACACACACACACACACACAAAAGCCTATCCGCAGAGTTCTATCCTACCAGATTACAAGGGGAAGGTGAACTTTCCAAATCCCCTTGACCTTAGCTGGGACTAACTCCCTAAGCAAGCCAGACTTGAGGTCAGCCACTCTACTGTGGACCACAGACTCCAAACCCACAGTAGCTCTCGGTGAGGACCAGTGAGCTAAATTGTGTGTTTATAGGCCATTTTTTAAATAAAGAACACTTGTCCTGTGTGCTGCTGCCAACAAGCTCTTTCTCAGTGCGCGGCTCTTTTACAATGTTGCCCAAGTAAGCCAGCCAGCCAGACCTCTGAAGTCCGTTCCAGAACAGTCCTGAGAACAGCAGCAGAAAGTGGTAGGAAGCTGAGTTGTAAAGAGCCCTCCTTGGTTGTCTGCAGAGATTTACAAAAGCCCTAATGACTGTCTGTGGGTGGCCGGTGAGGGTGGAGAGAGCCATTGGTTTTTTGAACACTCTTTTTTTCTACTGGTGAAGATGAAATCCAGGGCTGCATACGCTGCATAGGTACTCCACCACTGAACGACATCTCAGCACACTGAACACTTTAATAGAGAAGTTTAACATACCGCCAAGGAGCATTGTTGGGAGTCACATGACCTGCCTGGCCCCCACCTCAGTCCTGTTACATATTCTGTAAATGCTTGTATAGACCAGCTGCACTTTTCAGTCCTTAAATGAAAGGGGTGTGACCAATCTCTATATCTTTTCTCATTCCATAATTTAACTTCATATTTCTAAATAATTTCAAGTAATACGTGGTGTCTACATAAAGCGATCCTGCAGATTAGTTCTAATATAACTTGCAAGTTGACCCCTCCTAAATGAGTAAAACATCTTCACACTGGGAGCTCTGAATCAGAGTTTTCCTATTGACTTTGCCATAAAGAGTACAAAAGTTAACAACAACCCAGGTTTTCCTACAATTTCATATAGTCTAATTAAGTGGACTTCAACATGGTAAAATGTGACTCTGTGTTAGTTAAAGCTCTAACAATAATCAGTCATGCATGTTCTGTCCTGAGTCATTGGCTGCACACTCTCTGCACAGGAAACTGTAGATTGTCCAAGCTCCCACAGAGATCCACACCTTCTGAAAGTCTTCTGTCAGACAAATCTCCCGGGAGCTCCAGACTGATATTTAATAATACTAATTGCCGCCCTTAGAAATCTGGGGCTGAGCAGTTGATTGAACAACATGGTCTCTGCCTTCCGACACTCCTGAAAGGCAAATGTTGTTACCTCCATCACACTGGTGAAGAGAGAAAGCCTAAAGGAGGTCTAGTCACTGGCCAAAGCCACTCCGGGAGCCACTGTTAACACCAGGGGTCTAACCCAGGTCTCAGAAATGCATGTTTTTTTCTCTTATTCCACAAGATTGGAAAACATAAATAAAAAATGCAGGTGTTAGATGATATCTGTCCTCAACCAAAGTTTTTCTCGTGGTAGAGAAAGATTCTGGTTACAGGAAAGACTGCCCCATGAAGATGAGGTATAAAGTCTGGAATAGAGAGACAGGAAGGGTGGCTGGAAGGGCAGGTCTGGGGCCAGGATGAAAATCATTGGCTAGAACAAGATGAGCTAGTCACAAGATTTCAGGACAGATCAAAGGTCACGTCTAGCATAGCTTCACATTTTAAGGGTAGCATCCTGGAACTGCCTTTCGAAAGACTTTCACTGTCTGTCCTCATTCCTCTCCAGCCTCATTTGTCTCTGTACTCCCTAAGGCAAGCGCGTACTCCCTAAGGCAAGCGCTCACTCCCAACCCTAGCGTTTGGCTCCTCCCACTAACTAGATTACCCAGACATCTGTGAGCCTCACCATCCAGGCTCTGTGCTGATGTCACCTCGGTAGAGATGCATGTCCTGGACCACTGTGCAGGCTGCAAACCATTGCACTGGGTTTCTGCCCAAAGTATTATTATACTCTCACATGCAGAGTGTAACCCAACATGCAGGTAAAGTTATATTCCTCCGAAAGATACAGGAGCTTTCATCTCTGGTACCCATGAAAGGAACCTTATTTGGAAAGAGCATCTTTACTAAAATAAAGATTTAAAATTAGGTCTTAATCCAACATGACTAGAATGAAAAATATGGATGCCAACGACACCCATGCTGTGTGTGAACACCATGTGGAGACAAAGGTAAAAACCGAGGCACAACTTCCACAAGCCAAGGAACCCCAAAAGTTACGAGGAAAGTGTCAGCTGTTGGGAGAATGGCACAGAGTAGGCCCACCCTCGCTGTGTTTGAGAGGAATCAACCTGCCCGTGCCTTGACCTTGAACTTCCAGAGTCCAGAAGTGTAGGGCAGTAAATGACGTCATCTACTCCACCAGCTTGTGGTATTTTGCTGTGGTGTCCCAGCAAAATGAAGCACCTTCTGTATCTATTGTTTGGTGTGTGTGTGTGTGTGTGTGTGTGTGTGTGTGTGTGTGTGTGTTGTAGTTATTGTTGTTGCTTTGGGAGGGTTGTTGCTCTTGTTTGGTGGGGGGGGGGGGAGCTGTCCTAACCTAACCTGCTACCTTAACAGTTCTACCAAGGTAGGAGAGGATCTATTTTTTGTTACGGCTCTATCTCCAGCATTTAATGTTTGTTGAATGAATCAATAACTGTGCCCTTTTCCTCCCATCTCTTCCCGACAAAGTCTCTTCAGCTTTCTTCCCAGTACTTGGATGACACCATTATTTGCTAGTGTCCTTTGCTCTGCCTGGGATGCCATCTGCCTTTCTCTGTCAAGCTGCTCTTGACACTTAGGCACCCAATGCCATCCCTTCAGTCTCCCCCCCTTCCCCCTCTTCTGTTTTACTATGTGGCTTGCTTTGCTGCCTCTACATCCTGACTTCCTTGAGCCCTGGACCATATCTGCTTCCTCAGATCACAGCCCAGTGTCCAGCACACCAGAGGGGCTTGATAAATGTTTGCTAGATTGAATTAAATCTTCATCCTGCAGCGTTTGCTCCTGTTGCCCTTCCTTGCTCTGCCACTCACAGCAGGGTACGAGAGGATTAGGATGGGCTTTGCGGAGCAGAACTCAGATTAGAGCATTGGCCTGCTATAGGTCTACACTCCTCTGCAAACGCTTTGTCTCTGCAGTCTCCTGAGAGTTTCTTCAATCAGAACAGTCGGTGTTGTTATATCCAAACCGCCCAGCTAAGCCCTGAGACACATTAGCATAAAGTCACACCAACATAAACAGCTCAATTCAAGAAGAAAGTGTGGGACTTCTCATAAAATCGTGAGTGGAGCCCTTTGGGAAGAACAGTACAATCTCTTGAGTCAGCACTTTCAGGACACTGGCTTGGATTCCAGTGGACGGCCCCCCTTCTGCCCTGGTTCTTCCCAGGGTGGCAGAGGACACCGTTACTACCAGCCCTTCCTAAAGATGCAGCTGAGCCAGCTCCAGAATTGAGGGGTGTATTTGGAGCCACTGACCATCCCTCACCTGGGTGTGCACCCAAAGAAACTCCTGCTGAACGGAGATGAACCGTTAACCATGCCTTTTAAGGGGTCACACCTTGTCACTCCTCAGAGGGTTTAATACCCACCAAAGTCAACTTCCTAAGACACATTAAGTCTATACCATCTAGTGAACTTTTACTACTGAAAATGCCTGGTGCAAGTGAGAAGGAAACATGGAACATGCAACAAACCCACTTAGGAGTTTATCGGGGGCGGGGGACAGCCCTGGTGAAGGTCAGTGTGCAGAAACAGCCAGCTGAAGATGGCGGGTCCAGCTTTTAAGGGCTGCCTAGCACATGCGCACAAGGGAATGACAAGGTTACGTCATATGCAGATGCCAGAGCTCACGCATGTGCTCAAGGGTTCACACAACTGCGTCATACAAAGGTGATGCAACCACGCCACAAGTGGCTCATGCCTGAGGGCTTGTCCGCACATGCGTGGCCCTGGAACCTGAAAGGGTCAGCCATATTGTGGCTAATCATAACATTTCACCCATTTGTTTATTATAAAAGTTTGGGGAGTTTGGGGGTCTTTAATGGGTGGGAATAGGGTACTGTAAGGTCTCTCGTTGACTGCTTCCTGCTGATTTTGTGGGCATCAGGAAGTTGAGATGCTTGACCAAGTCCTGGGGTGGGCTGATTATTTTTGTGTTTTTTCCGGGCTCTGTGGAACTGGTTGTCTAACAGCATGAACCTCACAAGATGCTGGAAAGGCAGAAAATTGTATCTTGAAAAAATTTTAGATCCTGGTGATTAAGGGAAGAGAGTCCCAAAATGGAAGATAGAGGGTTTGGGGGAAGTGGAGAAAGGAATTTCCCAGGGGTTCCAGAGACTAGGAATGATAAGGGAAGGATACTTATTTTGGGCGAGTCTGGTTCATTTAGATAGGTTCAATTGGCTCCCTGGAGCTTATGAAAAATGTTTGGAAAGAAATAAATTTTAGCCGGGCGGTGGTGGCGCACGCCTTTAATCCCAGCACTCGGGAGGCAGAGGCAGGCGGATCTCTGTGAGTTCGAGACCAGCCTGGTCTACAAGAGCTAGTTCCAGGACAGGCTCCAAAGCCACAGAGAAACCCTGTCTCGAAAAAAAAAAAAAAAAAGAAAGAAAGAAATTTTAGACATAATAAAAGCTTATGATTACGATGGTAGAGTGTTGCAATAGAAGATGGTGGGGAGGAGGGAGGAAAAGAAGGGGGAATTATTAGACTCTCAATGTTTTACCTGAAGCAAATCTTAAGGCATCATGGTATTACCTTAACATCCAGGAGACACTGCTGCAGTCAGTGACCAGTGACAAACCTGTTATGTTAAAGTCTGTTTTGTGAGTTTTTTGAGTCTGGGGCTGTGAATGTCCCCAGACTCGTTATTGTTTCTTATCACCTGGGCTTTTGGCAATCCTTCTAACTCCAGCTCTATGTTGAATGATGGTCCCTATAATAACAGCTGAATGGTTAACTGGAAATTTAAGCACTGGAGATATAGAGAAGTTAGTAAAGCAAATAGGAGAAAGAGGAAGAGTATATGGAGTTTGGGCACACAAGAGTTGAGTATGGTGATGGAACTTTTCTTTTTCTGGGACTGGAGAAAGAGTGGCTGATCTTGGTGCCCTCTAGAACTTAAGGGAGCAGGACCCTGTTTGAGTTACCATATACAAGGGAGTATCTTGAGCTGGAAGAGTAAAAAGGTTTAAGGTGGGACAGGTGAATCCAATAAGGAATTCCCTCAAGCTTGGAAGCTGTGGGAGTTACAAGAATTACTTTAAAGGGCCCTGCCATTTAGGGGGAAGGGGTGAGAGCATTGGTCTGGTGGGGAGAATAGTATCTGATCCCCTATTTTAATTGGTGTTGGACATGAATTGGCACATGGTTGAGGTAACGAGTGGTTGGTAAAATCTTATAATAGGGAACGAAGATGGGATAACAGTGGAGTAAACAGGTGATCAGGAAGGGGAGGTTTTAGGTGAGGGGCCAGGAGTTAAAACCCACTGCCCAAAAAAAATTTAAAAAATAAAAAATAAATAAATAAAACCACTGCCCATACATGAGTTCAAAGGGCGAGATGGAAGGGGAGCTTTTGGGGAAGAGTCCTAAGCCTAAGAAGGACCAGAGGCAAAAGTTTTACCCCATCAAGGTGAAGCTCCTGTAACATCTTAACAAAGAACATTTTTAAATGAATGGTTAGTTCGTCTACCTTCCCTGAAGACTAAGGGTGGTATGGGATATGAAAATGCCAAGGAATGCTAAGAGCCTTAGATAAAGTTTGAGAGATCTGGGAGGTAAACTCTGGGCCATTATTCAACTGAAGAGAGTTTGGGATTCCAAACTGGGGGATAATTCCTCGGAGAAGAACATCAGAAACTGTCTGGGTCCTCTTGTTAGTGGTGGGAAACCAACCCACTCAGATATTGTGTCCACCAAAACCAGGAGATATTTAACTCGTCTTACTGTGGGCATATGAGTAAAATCAAGCTGCCAGGGAGTCCCTGGCCTGGTGGATGGGAAAAGGGAAGCTATGATATTTGGTCTTGGGATCTGACAGATTTAAAAGAGGCAGTGATAGCTTTTAAGAACGCTAGGTCCTCAGGGGTGAGTTGGAAGTGAGCCTTGACAAAATGAAACAGAGCTTTGCTGTTAGGATGAAAGAGTTGATATAGGACAGAATTTGCCGGGTGTCAGGGGGTGTTTGCGAGAATGTGGGCTGTACTGTATGAACCCCCTGAGGTGACTGAGGTAGGTTTGGGGTCTGGAATGCTGCTGTTCTAACTGCTTGGTCAGCCCGGTTATTCCCCTTGGAAATAATGGAACTGTCAGTCTGATGAGACCGACAGTGAATAATTCCTATAGCTTTGGGGAGATGGGAGGCTTTTAACAAGTCCATAATGTAACCTGATTTAGTTATGGATCTTCCTTTTATTGTAAGAGGCCCATGCTCCTTCCAGATAGCTGCGTGGGACAGGAGGATATGAAAGGCATATTTGGAGTCTGTGTAAACACTTAAAGATTGTCTCTTTGCTAACTGGAAGGCATGGGCAAGCGCTATTAACTCCGCCAGCTGAATAGTGGTATGGGCAGAGAGTACCTGTGCCTCCACGGCCCCAGTATCTGACACTATAACATAGGCTGCTCTACAGGACCCTTCACATAAAAAGGAGCTGCCATCTGTGTACCAGGTCTAAGTGGCCTGGGACAGTTTGCCCTCCTGTATATGTAAGGGGTGGAGCAGTAGATCCTCTAAGGTTTCAATGCAGGAATGAGATGGGGAATAATTAATGTTAGGTTGAGGAAGGAGATTTGAGATATTAACAGGTGGACAGCATTGGAAAGTGAGTGTGGCATCTTCTACTAGTGCCACCTGGAGGGAAAGAACTCAGGAAGGGGGTAAAATTTGTTAAACCCGTTGTAAGTTAAGAGATGGGACAGATTGTGGTGGGAGAAGACAGTGGTGGGTGACCCAAAAGTTAGTGTCTGACTCACTAATAAGAAGCTCAGCGGCCACTGAGTACATATGCAGGGTGCCCGGCCCTAAGTGGTTAGGTCCAGCTTCTTTGACAGATACACTACAGGTGCAAAGGAAGGTCCCAGCTGATGTCCTAGGACCCCAAAGGTATATCCCTCCTTCTCTGTTACATAGGGGGAGAAAGGACAAGTTAAATCTGGGAGACGAAGAGCTGGGGGCTGGATAAGGGCTTGCTGGAGTCTCTGGAAGGATGGAGAAGGGGCTTGTGCAGAGAGCCAAGAGCTGCCTCATATAAGGGGTGGATGAGGAGAGAAAAAGAGGGGATCCAGGTAGGCAGAAAGTCAGCTATTCCTAGGAACAATAAAACCTCTTCTTTTGTAGAAGGAACTGAATTAGCTTTTTTTGTCTAGGGTAATAGCTTTTCGGGTTGGGGTAATAGCTAATCCTAAGTAAATGACCTGAGAGGTAGACAGTTGGATTTTAGAAGGTGAGACTCTATAACTCTTTTTGGACAGAGAATTTAAAAGAGCAGAGGTTGTCGGTTTTGCTAATCTCCAAGGATGGACTGCAAAGTAAAATATCATCTACATACTGTATGAGTGTAGACTTAGGGAGAGACAGGTAGAGTAGATCAGAAGCTAAAGCCTGACTAAACAGGTGTGGCTGTCCCAGAATCCCTGGGGAAGGATGGTCCAGGTGAGCTGTGTGGAGAGGTGAGTGTCAGGGTCAGTCCAGGTGAAAGCAAAGATGTTTTGAGATTGAGAGCTGAGAGGAATAGAGAAAAAAAGCATCCTTGAGATCTAGAACTGAGAAGTGGGAGGATCCTGGAGGAATGGTAGAAAGAAGCATGTAAGGGTTAGGCACTACAGGATGAAGAAGGACCATGTGGAGTTAATGAGCCGTAGGTCTTGAACCAGGCGATAGGTTCCTCTAAATTTTTTAACAGCAAGTATAAGGGTGTTAAAGGGAGAAGAGGGTGAAGTAGCTTTTTTTTCTTAGAATGTCAGAGATAATAGGCTTAAGTCCCCTAAGGCTCTGAAGAGAGAGGGGGTACCGAGCTTGGGTAATGTACTTAGTAGGATCTTGTAATTGGGTAATGATGGGGGAATGGTGTTTAGCAACAGAGGGATTTTGGCTGTCCCAGACTTGGGGGTCCAACCTGAAAGGCTGGTAGAGGAAAAGATACATTGGAGCTCAAAGGTTGGGAGACTAGAAGGAGGAGAAGGGGAGCTGTTGGTGAGTCTGGGGTAAGGTGAATGGAAGGAGTAAACAAAATGGAAGCTCCTACTTTTGCAAAAAAAAAAAAATCTCTTCCCATAAGAGATACTGGGCAGGTTGGCATGACTAAAAATGAATGAGTGAGATAAATATCTTTAAAAATACAGTTAAGTGGAGGGGTCTGCTGAGGTAGATAAGGCTGTTCCAGTACCCCAACAATAAGGAAACTAGAAGGAGAGGTAGGTCCCCAGAATTCCCTCAGTACCCAGTATGTGGCTCCAGTAACCAAGATAAAGGAGATAGGCTGTCCTGATTCTATGATGTTTACCCATGGCTCCTCATTACAGATGACAGTTGTGGTCAGGTCCAAATAACCCAGGCACCTCATTCATCCATGGCCAGACCTAGAAGATCAACTTGGGAGTTTGATGTCTCCATGTCACAATGAGCATGAGGACAATCGACAGCCCAATGTCCTTCCCTATGGCATTTTGGACAAGGTCTCGCAGGACCAAGATGAGGATTAAGGCATGTTCAGGCCCAGTGACCAGTTCTACCACATTTGAAACACAGGCCAAGTGGTTCTCGAGCCCTGGGGGGCAAGGGAGCCATTGGCTCTTTAAATACATCACGGCAATGCTCTGATCATTGCTGATATGCTGGCTCCCTATTCCTCCAGCTCTTCCTAGTACGAGTTCACTACAAGGCACAGACCCTTATCTGTGTGGTTCTTAACGTTGGGGTGGTCACTGTCACCTTCCAAGTGAGATCAGAATTGTCTAAGGTGGCATGGCCTTAGACAGTCGAGTCTCAAGTCAAAGCAAGCCTCCCCACATCACATGCACTAATTTCACAAGAAGTTCCAGGAAGTGGAAAAATCTGAGCCATTGAACTTTCTATGGAGGCCACATGCATTATTTTAGGCTTTGTAGGTCAAGGGGCCAAATAAAGTATACTGTGTAAGTGCTTACATAACAAGCAAAAAATAATTCCCACAAATTTTAATTGGTAGAACCCAAAAAAAATGCTAATAACTTAGTATGATTTGGGAGGGGAAAACAAGTCAACTGTTGAATGGAATTTGTGGCAAGGGGAAGATTATTTCACTTTATTATGATTCAAAATTAGTATTTCGCATGAACAAAGGGCTGCAAGTGTGGTGTGTGTGTGTGTGTGTGTGTGTGTGTGTGTGTGTGTGTGTGTGAAAACTCCTCAGCCTGGACGCCTTAGTGGCTGCAGCCCAGGGATCCACCCCACGGCTGTATTGTGCCCACATCTGCTCTCAAGCTCTGGAGACCAGGTCTAGACTATTTTGACGAACTCCCATTTGGACTGAGCATGGGGTTCTCAACACCAGGCTGCCCACGCATTTGGGCACCAGGGCCAGAAATGAGGACAGAGACTTGTGACCCACAAGCCCGCAGGTATCCCTGGTGCAACATTTCCAAAGTGGGGCTGGCTGGCTGCTGAATTGGGGCCACGTTCCTACATTCAGTGCTGCAACCAGGAGCTCTCGATATAGTAAATTCTATTAACCTACATCCTATGGCCTATATAAAACCCTCTCAATAATCAGCGAGATTAGCTGTGCATATGAAAAGAAATCCTTTACCTACTGTTTGAAACTGAACCTGTGGAAGAATCCATCGGTGGATAAAGCCCTTAATAGATGAAATTATTTCCTTAGTCTGTAGTTTATCTTGTAATCAATGCCTCTAGGAATTAGAAAAGAAAGCACAATCTTGAAATTTTAAGAGAGCTTAGAATTAATCATAGCAAACTGGCCAAGAGGCAGAGTTTGGCAGGAGTGGTTATGTGGGATGGTTTGTCCCCGCACACTCCCTCTTTTTCCTTAAAGTCTCAGAAGAATGTAATTCTAAAGAACATTTTTAGGTAGGCCACTAACAAGAACCATAAATGCATCTCATTGTTGGCTCAAACCAATCATTTCATTTCAGTAATGGTTAAATAAATAAACCAACTCCCTTGTCTCCAGGGGCATCACAAATTGAGCAGCAAACTTGAGACAAGTTCGCCCCCTGGTGGAAATTTTTCGATGTTACTAAGATTAAAACGGAGAGTCGGTGTCTTGAGGCAGCTGGACTCTGAGAACAGTGGTCGGAGGTTGACGCAGCAGTGACTTTACGTAGGAAGTTTTTGTAGTTTTTCTTCTTCCTATCATGCCTCTATTTGCCTGTCTTAGGTCAGGTTTCCTAGGTAAGGCTACAAGAAAATTCAGGAGGTTAGTGATTCCAGGAAGGGCAGAGTATCCAGCATCCAGTTAAAGGTTTAGAACAATGGCGTGGCTTTAGTAGGACCCACGTGCTTCAGAAAGCCTCCTGAAGCAGCGGAACTGCCTCCTTGCTCAGTGCTGGCCTCGAGTGCACATTCACAGCTCCGTATCCTAGATGAGCGTCCCATACACACCTTCAATGCTGCACACGGCTGTTCCATCTGCAGAAGTAGTATCCAGCTCTGGCGTGGCCAGTGGTGGAGCTGGCTGGCTCCTCCTGAATGAACCACGCTCTTTTCTTGTGTTTCACACACCATGAATGGCAAACGCTTCAAGGTAGCTACTAATAACAAGCAAAGACCGTCATGCCTAGCGGCACTCTGCTGTACCTGCTTGCCCCCTGGTGGTCCCAAATTTCTTCTTGCAGGCCTCGAACCAGCCAGCCAAGCCCTCTGCTCTTGTTTATGAATTTACATGCCGCCCACCTCATTAGGACAAGTGAATTAGAAGAATATACATCACCCTGCTTCATTGCCACGGAGTGCTCCTTCCCTGTCTAGGGGCTGGAATATAGCAGCCATCTTGCTGCCTCTTCTTCCAAGCTCACTCATCCCACAAACTAAGCTCGGCTTTGCTCCTCTGCTGCCTGCTCACAGACCCTCCACTCAGAGGAAACAACCCTGGTATGAGCAACTAGAGCGACCAGTGCCCTCAGAGCAGATGAGACTGGACTGGTGAGATCCAACTGTCAGTACTGCAAACTGAATCCAAGGCTCAAACCCCAATGAGAGATGAAGAAAGGAAGGAGAAGGAGAAGAGGACAGGAAGCAGACAGGAAGTGTCTGATAGGAGGAAGTAACCACACTGGGAGTGGAAGGAAGTAGAGGAGGGAACGAGCGTCCCCAGCATTTTTTTTTTTTTTTTTTTTTTTTGGTGCCTTCTGCTCCCTGGGCTTCCTGCCTTTCCCCTGTTCCCACCCTGCAGATGGATCCCCAAGCACTGGAGCAACACCAAGCCCAGTTCTCCCTTGGTGACATCACTGAGTCATGTGGAATCAACACATCCAGGGGACCCCCCCAGGACCTAGATCTAGGCGACCTAGGGGCTCCACGCAGCTAAGTGAGCCAAAGATAAGCTGCTGCTGCCCTATTTCCAAACAGAACAACTCGAGTTTTTCCAGTAACTCAAATCAACATTTGTGTTTACTCTTTCCCTCCCACCTACCTCTGACCCATAAGCAAGTGCTCCCGGCCACATCTTAAAGATGTGCCCATAAGTCTACCGTTTCTCCTCGTTGCTGTGGCAGCCACCGCAGTACATGCTACCACCCACACCCATGCTATAGCATCACGTCTGAACAGGTTCCTTATCTTTGCCGTCTGCCATCCCTTCTCTCATTGGCAGGTGGTGTCACTTTTGAACTTGTAACAGTTGGCTGGCTTCTCTGCAGTGTTCGTAGGAGAAATCTGTCATTGCCTGGATTGACAACGCCATCACCAAACTGACCTCTTCATTCCTACAGAGTGCAGCAAGAATGTCTGTCTTGATTCCTGGGACACTCTCCTCCCACAGTCTAGAGATGCCATCTTCACCTCCTACAGGCCTGTCCCCTTTTCAGAGAGGCCTTCGAACTCCAAATTGAGGAGAACAAAAAGATCCTTCTTATTTTCCAAGTGGTAGGTTGACTGGCCTTGAACTCACAGATTTGCCTGCCTCTGCCTCCTGAGTACTGGGATTAAAAGCGTGCACCACCACCACTCAGCACTTTTTTTTAACAGGCAAGAGAAGCATTTCTAACATGCATTTATGAGCATTTCCAAAACATATCCATATTCCAACCCTGAATGTCTTGCTTTGTGCCATTTTTTGGGAGGCTGCAAGAACTGAAATGCTGTCTTCAGGGATTATTGTAGTCTGACCCGGGAGTGGTCCTCAGCATGGTGGTATTGGGGGAGATGGAACCTTTGAAAAGGTAGGACCTCACGGAAGGTCTCCAGTTCACTGGGGAAGACCTTGGAAGGACATTGCGGACTCTCGTTCTCTCCTTTACATCGTCTGTCATTTCCTGGTCATAAGGTGTAGCGCTTATGTGCACTCCCTCTGTGATGCCTCATTAGAAACCAAAACAACTCTTTTCTTCTCATAAATTGATTGTTACTGGTATTTACTGTAGTAACAGAAAGCTAATTAACTCCTCAGCTATCCTGGGTGGGCCCTAAACTCCATGACAGTACCATTAGCAGGGACACAGAGGTCACATGACGCAGCTCTATAACCCCTGTCTCCTTCCCAGTCTTCTCACTCAAAGGCAGAATTGCAAACTCAAGGGCTACATAGTGAATTCAAAGTCAACATGGGCAACTTATGTCATAAACAAGAAATAGCCAAAGGTCAGGGACCTAGTTTCAACCTCCAGTTCAGAGAGTGGGAGGGGTAAGGAGCAGGGGAATGTGTGGTCACATGGGTAACAAAACCTTCAGATAATCAAGTCCCTTATTTATATGTAATAATATTTGCATGTAATCCAAGCAGACCCTCCTGTGCACTTTAAATCACCTCTAGAGGACTCAAAACCTACTATTAGTACAATGTAAGTGTACGTGTTGTGTAAACAGCTGCCTATTATTTAAGGAATAAGACCAAGAAGAAAGCAGCTACCTTGTTACCACAGGTGTAATCTTTAAAATACTTTAGTCTGCGGCTGGTTAGATCCACAGATGCAAAGGGTACATAAGAGACGCCAATGCCACACAATTCCCGCCCCAGACCAGCTGCTTTTCCTCCATCTCTTTCTTTTTTTTTTTTTGGTTTTTCGAGACAGGGTTTCCCTGTAGTTTCTAGAGCCTGTCCTGGAACTAGCTCTTGTAGACCAGGCTGGCCTCGAACTCAGAGATCCGCCTGCCTCTGCCTCCCGAGTGCTGGGATTAAAGGCGTGCGCCACCGCCGCCCGGCCCTCCATCTCTTTCTGTATCTTACATAAACACTTCCTGTCCTGAGAATGGGTTCAGAGGAACTCGCGGCATGCTAGAAATGCTTCTCTTGCCTGATGAAGACAAAATGTGCTGAGCAGTGGTGGTGCATGCCTTTAATACCAGCACTTGGGAGGCAGAGGCAGGCGGATCTCTGTGAGTCTGGTCTACAGAGAGAGTTCCAGGAAAGCCAAGTCTACACAGAGAAACCTTGTCTCAAAAAAAAATGTACGTATATAAGTATATATATGTGTATATAAAATCATCAATCAGCATAGTTCTTAGGTCTTAAAGATGGGATAGACTTTACCTTTTTGCACATCTATTTGAAGCTTTTGTGACATCTTTCAAATAGTAGAGGACCAGTGGGAGAGACACACCCTGGATCTGGCATGCTTTGTTTGTTCTTGCACGATTTGTGAGGCCTCGGTGATGTCCTTGCAGAAAGGGCCCAGGTTATAAGCATTTGACTGCTGCACTTTGGAGAAGGGTGGGGTTAGCATTGCAAGAGGCAATGACGACAGCCTCCAGCCAGGCTCACATAACCTTGTGTTCTGGGTGACCAGCAGGTGGCAGTGTCACTAGGAAGCATCCCAATGAGCTCCAATGTACTTTTTACACAATATAAGCTTTGATAAGTCTTCATATAGAAAAAAATCAAGCACATGTTAGCTTCATGGATGAAATCTGCCGTTGGTATTCATCTTTGCAATGGGAGTCAAACAGCTAAATGGAACACACTTCCCTGCAATACCTGGTGTACACTTTACATACCAGAACTTTTGAAGCTGAAACAGCCTGAAATACGTGAATTACTTTTATTGTGTTTCTCAGCTCGAGTGTTGGGCAGCTCCTGTAATACTTCACATGGCTTTATTACTTTGGTCATTGCTGAAGTCTCTTTTCTGATAAGGGTGGTTCACTTTATTCGAATAAAATGTCTCAGGCATATCTGAAAAGCAAAGCGACTTCTGAGATCTCGAAGCTCGTACAGCTAGAATTACTCAGAGCGGCACGCAGCCTCAGCCAGCAGAGGGAAGCCAGAAACACATCTGCCTTTATTATTGCATGCTCAAACATAGACTGGATGGAGAGTAAGACCCCCTTGAGATCCAACTGTGTGAGTGGCTTTATACACACACAAAGGAAGTATGTATGTATACTTACTTCTTGGGGTAAATATATATTACTTACCTATCACCTACATGAAACTTCGTTGCTCAGACCACATTTTAAAAATAAATTATAGTGTTATTATTGCATGCGTTCTCCATATAGAATCTTAAGTATTCTAATTAATTCCACGCTTTGACTCAAGGGAGTCATTATGTTAGACATTGGGCAGGTGAGTCAACTGAACAGGACCTGTATGGAGTCACTGAGAAAGACTTCCTCAGGGGCCCACAATACAGGCCTACCCTCCCATTCTCAGTGAAATCAGGACCCAGGAAGCTAGACTCTACTCCCTCTGGACATTTGCTGATCCATGCTAATTCACACAGTCAAACTAGTGGGTGACAATTAATGCATTATCTTCAAATACATTTGTATTGCCAGATGCCATTGACCTCTGGTCTATTGGTTAGCAGAAAGCAGAGAGATATTCATGATGGGACATCTCTGATGATAAGTGAAGGTTTTGTGGACAAAAAAAAATCAGGGTTTACTATCTGGGAGGCCGGAAATCACAGACTAACCTAAAAAGAGGGGAGGCGATGACCACAAGGTGTCTAAATTTCATCCTGATTCAAATGTGTGTTTCCAGACCAGGCTCATAATGGT
Organism: Arvicola amphibius; assembly: GCF_903992535.2. Classification (NCBI taxonomy): domain Eukaryota; kingdom Metazoa; phylum Chordata; class Mammalia; order Rodentia; family Cricetidae; genus Arvicola; species Arvicola amphibius. The sequence goes on from NC_052057.2 coordinate 116,032,620, forward strand.
CTTTAATGAATGTCCCGGGGCCAACAGCTAAATTTGAAATTTGTCCATTGGACAAGTTTCAAATTTCCCTAAACCCCAACTTGTTCATTTGTAAAACAGGAATACCATGCAGGTGGCGATGCTGTTTGTATTTGGAAGTGTGATGCTTAGATCCCAGCGCAGGCATGGAATGAAGAAAACCCCCCGCCCTGTCCATGGTGGTCATTATCACTTCACTTCATAAGTTGAGACTGATTAATTCTGGAGTCATAACAAGAGGGACCCTCGGGGTCTCCCAGCCAACTACGAGTCTCTAGCATCTGGCTAAGCAGCGCTATCTGTGCAGGACCCAGGACTTTTTCCAAGATACTCAACGTTGGACATAAAACTTCCATTAGGGCCGTTGCCAATAAAAGTGGGGCTAAGGAAGGTGGTGTAAAGTCACATTTGCCGAAACAGGCCGTATGTATCAAAATACAAAATACAAACTAAATTCTTTCTTGCATGATTGAATTTCTGAGCACGGGTTATCCCCCTGGAACGGAAGAGAAACTCCCATTGAAGGTGACACCTTCTGAAAGGCACTTTGAAAACAAGCTCCCTCCAAAAATCTCCACAGCACAGCTGTTAAAACCCAGCAGCCAGGTAGATGCGAGCCATTTCTTTCCAGCATTACTAATAGATGAGAAGCTGTTCTGGAAGCCTCTCTTGCCTCACTTAAGACTGGGAAGTGCACAGTGACACTCAGCTGGTGCCTGGCACCGGTGGAGGTTGTCACTGAAGCACTGAAGACTATGCCAGGAGTCACAACTCTGCCACCTGCATTCCGGCTGGGGATCTCGAGCCTGCCAGGAAAGTCAAACAAGCCTGGCTTGTCCTTTCCCAGTCCTGGGGGCCAGAGGACACCGCTAACTATCCGCCCCACCTCCCATCTGCAGCTCAACCTTGCTCAACAACTATTGTCCTTCCTGAGACTCACGGGTTCCCCTTGCCAAGGGCTGTCAATCAGGAGCACCTGCCTTCCCAACTTGGTTAAGGACTTCAATGGGTTTTGTTTCTACAGACTACTTCTGTGTCCTTGATAGAACATTGATGCTCCATGGATGGAAGCAAACATTATCATCACTGACCTTGGAGTCAGGCGAGACCCTTTTCCAGGTTTATGAACGAATTATATGGTGCTATCTAACCTCTACTTATGATTTTCATCAAACATACACAAAACAAGAACACTGAAGTCCGCAGCTTCGGAGCATGCGCTTCGGAGCACAGTGGCTTTCTCTGAAGGCAGTGGCCTCCGTGTAGCTGCTTACCGAAAGGAGCTGCTCTTGGGTGTCTGTGCAGATGGCCAGTGCTGGCCCCAGACCCTCAGTTCATTACATAGTCCCCCTCTGACCAACAAGCCCCTCATTGTAAGGCACGCTGGGTCTCCGCAGACGTCAAAAGGCCCATTCTATCCCGGGTGGCTTGCTCACATAAAGGATACCCACACTCATTCTGCTGCAGACAGGGACGGACCTAGCCCTGCAGATGTCACTGCCACCGCACTGTTCCTTTTGCCCATCACAAAGATCCATTCAGACTTTGCCTGTGACCGGTGCACACTTGGCCTGCAGATGGACAGAGATGTGGGAGAAGGCGTCCCAGTGTTTCTCCAAGCTTGCCTGGGAATGCCTGGGAATGCCTGGGAATTCCTGGCTCCTTTACCAGCTTTCAGCAGAAAGTTGCCAACGGTTTCATTCAGTCCATGAGACTCGGTTATTGCAAGTCTGTGACTGAGACCATCAATAAACAAAAGTCAGGAAATCTAGGAAGGCCATTCCCACACCCACTGAGGCTTTCCACACACAGGTGAACCTTGTCCCTGCCTGAGCTCTGGGCTACATCCTTGGCAGAACCTCGGTGGAAGCCATGCTGGGATGTTACCCTCCAGGGATTGAGCTAAGAAGGAGAAAAGATTACATTAGAATATAACTCATAATATTCGGTTATGTTTAAACTTGATCATAGACACTTTTGTTAGGTACAAGAGGTTTTTAAATAAACAGTATTTCTAAACATGGGAAGCATAGCTGAACAAAGTATCTGCCATTCTTTTAATGCTCACATTTAACATACATTAAGTTTGAGACTAGTAACAGCACAGTGGTATCTTAGAGAACTGCTTGACAAAATGTTGACAATACAAACACACCTCTGTGATCAGGGTTTGGTCATGACGGCTGGCAATGCCAGCTCTCTGAAGCCAGGGACAGTCATCCCCATCTCTACTATAGCAATAAAGGCTGACTATAAAAGTCGACAAGGGACTATAATGTAAGTGGAAACTAAGATAAGAAGAGACACACTAATGTAAGAAAGTGTCTGCTGGAGCTATGTGTGGTGGCAAACACTTGTCATCTCAATGCTGCAGAGGCGGAGGCAGGAGGATTGCAAGGGTTGGGTCTGCTTGGGCTATATAGTGAGACCTTGTCTCTAAAAAGGAGATAGGGAGAGAAGAAAAAAGGAAGGAGAGAAAAAAAGACAGAGGTAAGATGGTGGGGGAGAACTGAGATGGGAGGAAAGATATAGAAGAGAAGGAAGAGAGGAAAAGAGAGAAGGGAGGGAGGAAGGGAGGACAGGAGCGAGGGAAGGAGGAAGGGAAGGAGGGAGGGAGTCTTGTGATAAGAGGCTGCCTTGACAGGCCTTGTCCAATTGCTGGCCCTGGAACTGAAGGAAATTGCACAGGACAAAGGGTCCTCTGGAAAGCGCACAGATCCTATCTCCAGAGATAGTATCCTTTCTTCCCAGCAGATACTTCTCAATGGGGAAAAACACAGGTTAACATGGGCCCACCCCAAGCCTCTGATGTTTTATAGTGATTTTCTCAGCTTTGAAACATTCCATTTTGGTGGGAAGCTAGTTACAACTCAGGAAGTTCTAACGGGAGGTGAAACATCCATCCTGCAGAGAAGCTTCTTAAACAAACAGAGCGATAGTTTCAGGGGGTCCCTGAGACAGGTTCCTCCCTGCCCACTTCCTTAGACTTCCATGGACTTCTCAGAGACACTTCAGGCAGGCAGGATGTGCACAGAGATGGTCAGAATCCATCAAAGGTTCTTCCGCTCCTACATGTTCCTTATGAATGCCAATCCAGGTCTTCTTGTGGGTCCGGGTCACTCCTGTTCTTTCACACAGCAAGTTTTGCACATTCTGCAAGGCCAAAAGTAAGTGTTCCTGCTCCTTATGTTTCTTCATCTCTGCATCCTAATTTCCCGTTAATAATTCCTTCCCAGCTATTGCCAGAGTGCATCCTAATTATCCTTTATGATACTTGCCCCATTGAGTGGGCCTAGATTTCCCTCTGTCAACATCAGCATTCTCTAGGTCTAAGATGCATAATGGATGGATGGGTGGATGAATAGGTGGATGGATGGATGGATGGATGGATGGATGGATGGATAGATGGACAGACAGAAGGATGGATGGATGCATGGATGAATGGATGGATGGATGGATGGATGGATGGATGGATGGATGGATGGATGGATGGATGGGTAGGTAGATGGACGCATGGGTGGGTGGGTGGGTAGAGGATGAATGCATGAATGCATGGATGGACGGATGGATAGGTGGGTGGATAAGTGGGGTGAATAGATGAATAGATGGGTGGGTGAGTAGATGTTGGATGGATGGAAGGATGGATGAATGGGTAGATGATGGATGGGTGATGGATGGAGGATAGATGGGTGGATGGATATGAGTGGATATGGATATTGGAAAGTGCTTCATAAACATAAACTGGTCCATTTTGATTCATTTTATCATTATCATGTTCTAGTGGCTGTCTGGAACTCGAGCTTTTCTTCTGCCCTGGGTCCTCTCCTTACCTTTATAGAAGATAACAAGGTCCTTGACACTTCAACAGCATCTAGCATTGCCCTGCCTTCGCAATGCCAGTGTGTGTGGAATACATCCTTTTCAGTATCATTGTTCTTCCTGACTAAGTTTCAGAGTCTACAGTTCTGGTGGTGCACGTGTGCCTTTTTTTCTTAGCTTCAAAAAGTAAACATGGGCAAATAATTTTGTTAGAGTAAAATTACCAAATGCATCAAAAAAAATTGTTCCCCAGAGAACAATGGCATGAAGGTCAACCTCTCAACCATACTGCTCCTCTGTTTTTGCTTTTGTTTTTGTTTGGTTGGTTGGTCTTTTTTTCTCTTTTCTTTCTTTCTTTCTTTCTTTCATTTATTTATTTATTTATTATTTATTTGGGCGGGGGGTTTTGCTAAGCACCTATACACAGCTGCTCCATGACAGCTAACAACATCCTTGGTGGAGGAAGAGGCTGGAATCACACTCCTAGGATATGATACATTCCATACCTTCTAAGAGTAACCTGGTAGAAACAAGTTCACATAAGGCCCAGGGAAACATGAAGGACACAGAGCAAAAAGTGAAAATGGTAGAAGGAATAGAAAACTAAACAAGACAAACAAAGATGATCCTGAGCATGGAAAGGCAATGTGGGGAAGTGTATTGATACCACTGATAATGCATTCAGACTGTATGACAGAATATCCCCAAAACTACACAGAATGTTGGTGACCACAGAACTCAAATACGCGATTTGAGGCATCTCACTTGGCAAGGCCCTTCACAGAAGTGTCAGCCACGATTTCCACCAATATAGTTTGATTTTAATGTTACTCAGAAGATCAGCTTACCCCAGAATGTTCCTTTGTGATGTCTGTTATGGTCTCAATTTTTAAAATCCTTTTTGGTAAACACACTAGAAAGCACAAATTGAAAACAATTCTATTTTCAAATTTGAGGGGTAGTCCATAAACCATTTCATCTGGATTTTAAAAGTTAATAGGCCATAAAAGCAGAGAGTCTAAGGGACTTGTTCAGGATTAAACATAAAGTGGCAGATTCCACAGACACTCGTGAGAGTGGGACAGGGAGTTCGATAGAGCGTGCCAGGCCAGCCTGGGTGACAGTGACTGAAAAAGGTACCAAGCCATATGGCTAACATAGACAAGAATAATGGGCTAATATAAGTTATAAGAGTTCATAAGAAGCCCGAGCTAGTGGGACAATCAGTTTATAGTTAATGTAGACCTCTGTGTGATTTCTTTGGGACTTAATGACTGCGGAAACAGGGCAGAGCAGAAACGGTCCAGTAAACAGTACCATAGATATGAGATATTTTCTTTTCTTATAAGAGAAATAGTTTTTTTAAAAAAAAGAAAAAAAAACAGTTGTTAAAATCTGAATAAGTTCTATAAATTAGATATGCATATATCAATGTTGCTTTTTAAATTTTGTGGTGGTTCTATGAGCAAGTATCTTAGGTTTTAAAAAGCCCACGTTGAGGGGGGATTTGGGCTGGATGTGGTATAGGTACAAACATGTATGAAAGTGTCAAAGGTGTGGTTGAGACAGCTCAGCAGTAAGAGCATTTGGCTGTTCTTCCAAAGGACCTGGGTTCAATTCCCAGCACCCACATGGAGGCTCACAACTATCTGTAAGGAGAGTTCAATGCCGACTTCGGCCCTCAACAGGCACTGCATGTACATGATACACATATATACATGTAGGCAAAATGCCCATACATATAAAATAAAATTAAAATCTTTTAAAGTTGCCAAAAAAATAAGTAAAAATTATATTTTAAGAAAGCCCACCTTGAGATATCCAAGATAAAAGAACATGAGCCATACTTATTACAGCTAGCATCAAGCAAGCCATGGGAGGACTAACGTTCAAAGAGTCTGTAGAGACAGCCTGATGGAAGAGAAGACGCTCAGAAACCAAGCTGCATAGCGCCTGAGGTGCTGCTGAGACTTGCTCTCCTCCGTGGGACATGAAGCACCAAGTAAACAGCTTCACCCCGTAAATGTCCTTCGTGTTCATCTGAGGATGTCGAGATCCTGGCAGCCCACACTTCCTGCATCTGTGTCAAAGCCAGGTGCCTCTCGAGCTCTGTGCGTGACCAACAGCACTTACAGGTGAGAGGACCAAGGAACACAGGAAGCAGCTTGGTGAAGGTCGCGTAGCCGAATGGGAGGGAAACTAAACTGTCCTTTGATTGCAGTGTCCTCCTCCAGCGTTTCTGTGATAAGTGAGATGTGTCAAATCTCTAGTCGTACTTAATTAGTACCTGTTCCATGGAGTACTCAGTGGAGTTTGACTTAATTACTTTACCCTCTCCCGAGAATAGTCTCTGAAGACACAGAGGAACTGGATCCTCAGTCTCGGGGGCGAAGGTTTCTTTGCTCACTAACCCTTTTGCAGAGTTGTGTCAAATCACATAGTCTGTAAGCTAAGCATCGGGTGTTTGGAAAGAGGAAAAGCAGGAGTAACAAAGTGAAACATTGTTTCTTGTGACAATTGATAACATTGTATAGTTTGGCTCCGTGAGACTTGGCTACAAGATTCAGTTAGAGCAACGGTTCTTAACTTTCCTAATTAAATGCTGCAACCATTTAATACGATTCCTCATGGTTGTGGTGACCCCCAACCATAAAATTAATTATTTCCATTGTTGCTTCACAACTGTAATTTTGCTACTGTTATTAATCATAATGCAAATGTCTGATATGCAAGGTATCTGATATGCGACCCCTGTGAAAAAGTCGTTCAATCCCCAGGTTAAGAAGCAGAGTTAAAAGCTTCAGGTGTACTTGTTCCAGGACAGACTCCAAAGCTACAGAAAAACAAAATAAAAACAAAGCAAAAGCAAAAAGCTTCAGGTGTAGTAGCTCTGGTACAGGGCTGGGTTTGCATGCTTAAGGCTCCGGGCTTAATCCCCAGCACCACCCCAAAGGAAAGACCCAATTAGTTTTGAACATTTTCTCAAACTTTTTGGATTCCTTCCACAGGACACCACAGAACAAGAAGCGAAGATGTTTGTTCGTTTGCTCCTAACGGCGGTTTACACATTTAAGGCACAGACTTGGGCTTCTTTCCAGGAACCATGCTCATGTATCTTGTCTAGTTAAAGATATTGGATGCCATTCAAACAAGTCACTCTTGCATCTCCTACGGTGCTTAACTATTTGCAGAGTATGGCCTTCGGTGGTGTGCACATGCTGAGGGTTAATGCTGAGTTGGAGGTCATCTTGCTGTGCCTCCTAATTCAAAGGAGGACTCATGGCTTAAGTAACAGAATATATTTTCCCCACATTCTGGAGGCTGTAAGCCGGAAGTCCAGAAGCCTGTGGCATTGGAGTGCTTTAGGCCTCTCTCCATGGTACTCAGGTGCATACAGCCTCTTTGTCTTTGCCCATTGCTCGTTTCTGAGTCCCAGTTTCTCCTCCTTATGAGGACACTGGTCACGTTGGTTTAGGTTCTATTGTAATAGCTTCATTTTCATTTAATTACCAGTTTAAAGAACTTATCTCTAAATATAGTCACATTCAGGCAGCTTGAGGCCAGGACTACAACCTACGAATTGGGGATGGAGGGTGTATAACTCAGCCTGTAAACAGAGATGTAGAGAGAAGATGAAGAAGCTAAGCAAATGTGTCTTCAATTCTAGGTGTGCACATTCCTTGGAAACTTGCTGCTCACAGGCATCCAATCGATGTCTGGTTCCCAGAACAGCCAGCATTCCTGGGAAGAAATTCGCTGTGGTCACCATCTGAACGAAGTTTCCATAAACGCCTTCTGCGACTTGGCTGATCACCTGTGGCTTCCCCACCCAGGCAGCTCAGAATGGCACCATTGTTGATGTCACTTTAGGACTTGGCACCACCATCTTCCACGGAATTCTCCGACTCAGCAGCAATACAGGGTGTTTATGCACCATGCGCCATCACCATTGCTGCAGTCAGCACTCAGCCAATGTGTCCGAGGAACTTGAAAAAATCCATCCTCTTAAGAGCTGCTGGGATTCTTGTATTTCATTTACTGCAAACACTGACTCTCGCCTTCAGGCTTCATGAAGAACACATTCCAAGAAGACAGCAAAATGTCTACCATGGTGAACACAGCTGACAAAACACTCACGGTGTGCCCACAGGTGGGGTTGGGAGAGCCCTAAGGCAGAAGTAAAGCTCCAAGGCTTGCCCGCAGACCTACCTGCCTCACATTTGACCTCTGACTTGAAAGCCGGAGGGCTTCAACCTAAAGCTTCAATCGACTTGCAGAAACTTTGGGCTTCTGTTTTGGTTTTCATGGGATGAAATACCAATTTAAAATATTCCAGGGCTGGAGGTGGCTCGGTGGACAAGAGTCCCCATTGCGTGAGGACTTCAGTCTCCCAGCACAGTCTCACACCCTGTAACCCAAGTACCTGCTGGGGAAGGCACTCCATGGTGTCTGGCCACCTGCATAGCTCAAGAAGAGGGAGCTCCGGGTCCAGAGAGAGAGCGTGTCTTCAGAGAGTAAAGTAAAGAAGACGCCACAGGTCCACGCACAGAGGACCTGCACACACATCTCACACACACACACACACAAAAACATACCACATGATATATATGTGCATACATATATGTACACATGTTTCTGTATATGTGTGCTTACAAATATTGTATTCTTTCCTCCACTGACCCGTGAAAGCAGTAAAAATTTATTGGAAGGCAAAATAAATCTTAATTAGAAATCCAAAACATATTAAACAAATACACTATTAACTGTTCATTGTCAAAACGATGTAAAGCCATGGAATCTATTATTTGTATCCTCACATCACATATAAGTTTTGACTGGTTTCCAGATAAAAATATGATATATCTCATGGTAAAAAAGAGTCTTATGCCCAATGAGAATATTGAGACCTATTATTTCATTGCACTGAATTCTTGTAGCCTAAAGCTATGGCCACGAAGGATTGTAAATTTAGAATATCGATTGTGGTGAAACACATGAGCACCAGGGGGCAGCATAGACCTGATCCTGCACTAGATCCTGCCCAGGTCCAAACAGCACTGAAGACTTCGGTCACCAGAATCTAAACGTTCTCCCCGAGTCCTTGCCCAGAAACCCCTGGTAGCAAATCTTTGCACATTGTCTTTCTATATGGTTCTAGGTGGTAATTCCAAGTTTCTGGTCAAAGCCGATCCCAGATAACAGCCGTGGACAGAAATACCACTTGCGACTGGATCTGTACAGGTGCTAATTCAAGTTATGCTAGGGCCGGGGGGTGGGGGGGGGGGGGGGGGGGGACGGGACTGTACAACCTGGGGCCTGGGAGACATAAGGACCCCAGTCTGGGTCAGGAGAGAGCAAAAGGCAGGTAAGCCTTAGGGAGAGCACAGGAGTGTGGGCTTACACTGTGCTCACCTTGCAGTGTTTTAACTTCCCTCTCCAACACTTGCTGTTGCGATGAGAAGGAAACCAGAGAAGTCAGTCAGTAGAGGTCTCGCTTGTACCCCATTTGTAAAAATAAAAAAAAAAAAAAAAAAACCTGGAAGAAATACGGTGTCACATCAGAACTTCCTGTCCCACCCTCTGTGGGACAGGAAGCCTCACAATTTATCTAGCATCCTGTGCGGCGTGTTCTGTCCAACTGGAGAGTAAATGGAGCAAAGGCAGCGAGGCTTGGGGCTAAGCTGGGGCAGCCGTACTCAGAGCCTGGCTCCCCCTGTGGTTCCCACACACGGGCTTCCCATTCATTTTTGTGATTGATGCTCCGGGAGCAGCCTGGAAACTCTGTGAGCTAATTATTATGGGGACTGACCTGCGTCCGCTGGTCAGGAGTGAGTAGGCGAGGCTTAGGTGAGAGCTGGCTATTCACGAGAGGGCAGCCTTTGATGCAAACCAAGCAGAGAGTTTGGCCGAAACTCAACACCTCTCAGAAGTACAGATTAGTCAAAGGCAAGAAAGGAGACGGCATTGTGGGAGTCTTCAGGGAGGAGACAAAGATGCCTGTGTTTTGTATTGCTCAGCTGCCTCAAGAAAATGTCCATTTGTTTCTTTCCACCCCTTTCTACATTTTAAGTGGGATCTAGTGAATGTATCTTTTCAGAGCTCCCGATTCCACCATTTTCGCTACACCTCATGTTGCCATTTTAATGAAGCATCATCTTTCCTGAGAGTGTGGGAACAAAGCCTATTTGACGACCTCTCAGAGCAAATGCCGAGCTCTCCAAATATTTCCCTGAATTAAACCCTCTACCCCACAGTCCATTTCCTTTTTAAAAATGCCAGTTTGCCAATTCCTGCAAACCAACAAACAGGGCATCCCTTCACCCTCAAGTCAGAGGCCCCCTGTGGAGCCCCATACTCCATGGGAATTCCTGGGAAACAGCTCTCAAGAAGGGTTTCATCAGAGCTCAGGGCCCTGGATGTGGGGTAGCAGCCCGACTCCTCACATCCTGCTGTCACGGAATGAGTGTGGACAAGAACATGGAATGACCATGCCGATTATCTCATCCAACCCCTCAGGGCACAGATGCAAACACAGGGTCCAATACAAAGAGGCAAACCACATAGTACCACATAGGATGCTGCAGGCAGACTGGGGAAGCTCTGGAGAAACCTCAGCATCAATGACAATTGTGCAAAAGATACATCCCCGGGCCCCGTGTAAGTGAATTAAATGGAAGTTTCTAGAGGCAGGAAATGGGAAGGCATAGTGAAAGAATATTGTACATCATGGCTCCAAACATGCTAACTTCTTGAAAGAACTAGATCCAGGAGAAGAGGCTTAGGGCTTAGTTTGAAGCCAATGTCTGCCCTTTGACAAATTAATGTGTCTGAAGTCAGTTCCCTCGACTGGCTCTGGGAAGGCATGAGTCCTGTGCTGTATGTAGACACTCTTAGACTCTGGGACGTAGCATGATACACTTTGGTCAGTGACATACTTCCTGTCACCTGAAAGTGAGGAAAACACAAGACTGATAGATTTATGTCCCATAACCTCTACCTGTACACTGTGTGAGCTTGGATACATCATTGGTCACCCCCCCAAATCATCACATAAAAGTGCAGGTGATAATCCCTCCTGCCAGTAATAAAGGTTAAATGTAACACAACACACACTGAAACAGCATCGTGAAGTCAGGAAATGGCCCAACCACCCTAGGTCTTTGTAACAGGCAGAATCAATGGCAGGGGATTAGTTCCGTGGAGAACAGAGCTCTAAGTAGGCAAACAGCACAGATGTTAGTTGCTGCAGAAACAAAGGAAGGTGGTAGTCTTACAGAGCCCAGAATCCAAAGTCACTAGGAGCAGCTGGAGCCATTGTGAGGCAGGGTGGTTAACGTGGCACGGTAGAATTAGCTGCTTCTGCATGGCAAGATGCCACACTATACAGGTGAGAAGGTGAAAGGCCTTTTCTGTCCCTCACTCCGCTTTCTCGTCCCTTGCCAGGGATTCTTCTTGCCCAGAGGAGGAAGAAGTCAGAGGATGCGGAAGCATGTTTCCTAGGGAAAAGCAGAGAAAGAGCAGAACCTTATACACATTCTCTCTCTCTCTCTCTCTCTCTCTCTCTCTCTCTCTCTCTCTCTCTCTCTCTCTCTCTCGCACGCACACACATTCTCAGCCACAGAGTAAGTGATCTTTCAGAAGCCTTCTCTGTAATTGTAGCAGGCTATCGCAGCCCCAATGGGCTCATTACAAGAGCGGATGGGGGGCTGCCTAAATTGTTAAAGGCATGTGTATTACATATAGACAACATTTCCCCAGGGGGTGGCCACCATACAAAAGAACAGTCTGAAATGACGAAGAATGGATTATTTCACAAGAAATTATGGTGCAGGGAGGTAGGAGACCGGAAGGTACTTTGTGCACTTGCACGTGCTAGACAAAGGCTGCGTGTGTTTGCATTATCAAACAAATGCTGAGTGTGTTTGCATCATCAAATGGGGCATTTTCCCACGAGTAACTGACATGCACACTATCATTGTGCTGCTCAGTTTTTTGTCAACTTGACACAGACTGGGGTCATCCTGGAAGAGAAAACGCCTCCGTCACCTTGCCTAGTCACCCATTCATGTTTTAGATAGAAGAGCCCAGCTCACCGAGGGCAGTACCACCCATGGGCAGATGGTCCTGGGTTGTGTAAATAAAGCTGGTCTTCTCATTCCCGTGGCCATATACCTAAGGAGAGGTTTAAAGACGGGGTTTATTGAGGCAAGTTCCAGGGGCACGCTTTCCAGCATGTTCGGAAGGGCATGAACAGTTGGGCTTGCCGTGTTGCATCAGAAGGTCATCGGATACCAGAGGACAAACAGCAAGTGGAGCTGGGCTAGAAATCCTCACGACCTACCTCCTGCGACCCCCCTGCTCCTCACGGTTCTACAGCCTTCCCCAACAGCACCATCAGCCGGTACACATGCTCAGAAGTTAGGCAAGCCATGAAGAGCAAGGCAGTAAGCAGCACTCCTCCATGGTTTCTGCTTGAACTTCTTCCTGCAGGCTCCTGCCCTGACTGCCGTTCACGATGGACTGCAAACTGTAAGCTGAAATAAACCCTTTTGTCCTCAGGTTGCTCTTGGTCAGTGTTCATCACAGCAATAGAAAGCACATGGAAACTCTCAGGCACATTAGGTAGTGTGTGTGTGTGTGTGTGTGTGTGTGTGTGTGTGTGTGTGGTGGGAACATGTACCTCCCAAGCTCATGCCTCAGGAGGACAGAGACTGATGTTAAGTCTCTCTCTCTCTCTCTCTCTCTCTCTCTCTCTCTCTCTCTCTCTCTCTCCCCCCCTCTCTCCTTCTATCTCTCTTCCTCTTGTTTTCTGAGAGAGCGTCTCTTCACCGAACCTGGATGGAGTTGCCATTTTTGGCTAGACTGGGTGGCCAGGAACAACTACCTGAGTTCTGCACACCTTCTACACATGTACTAAGTGCTGGAGTTACAGGTACGCACTGCCACGTCCTGCTTCTACCTGGTGCTAGGGATCCGAACTCAAGTCTCCAACTTACACAGCAAGCTCTGCACCCACTGAGCCGTCTCCCTCTGGCCCAACCACTTTTTTTCTACCTAGGTTTCCTATTTCATCATTTTTCTCTTCAGGAATTCAGATAGAATGAAATTTGAATGAATGCTGTTAAATTTCTGAGCTCAGTGCTCTAAAAAGATGTTCAAGCCAACACGTGTAAAAATCATCTAGCTGATATGATGATGATGTTTTCCCACGCAAGTTGATGCTTTTCACGGGCTTTGTCCTTATTTCTAACTCCATCCATGACAGTGATTAAACTCTTCCTTCATAATAGTGTAACAACTATATAAATCAATAATACATTTTATTAAAAATCTATTATTTCACCAATTCCTTTGTGAACTTCATGTGTATCATTATCATTTAATCTATTGTGTAAGAAAAATCATTTTACCAATTGCAGCACTTGCTAAGTTTCACAAGTTCCTGATAGCAAGTTCTGATAACAAAAAATGTCATTGTTTGGGGGCAACATGTATGCACAATAAGCTACTTTTTTTATATCTATGATGAAAAGCTATTTACTTCTATAATTTTCACTTTTCCTATTTGCTTATTTTGTTTATTTTTCCAAAAATTATACTAAGCATTGTGACATATTCTGAAATGAGTTCTTATAAGGCAACTATTTGATTTTAAAGTATTTAAGGTTTCCCTCTAAGAGATACATTGTATCCCCAGGCGTATTTTATTCTATGGTTTAATCGGGAGTATCCTGGACATGACCGAACTGCTAATGTGCTCTGGAACGTCATCAATCACACAGCAGCTGGCAGAGCTGATGAGCCAGGCACCGAGCCAGCGCCAGGCCCGAGCAAGGGGACAACCAGGGTGGCCTGAACGGCAGAAGGTCTGTATCTGGAGCAGAGCAGGGACTCGGCTGAGCTGGAGCAGCCAGAGCTGGCGGAGCACACAGACGGGACCTGGTCCTCTGCTTCTGTTCAAGGGCCTCATGGGGAACTCCCTCCAAGGAAGGAACAGGCACCAGATTTGCAAAACAACGTTGGCCAAGGAAAAAAAATGCAGGCCAAGTTTGGATTCGAAAATTCCCAAATGGAGAGCTTCTAGGAATCGAAAGTATTGGGAGGTGATCAAAGCAACGCAAGCTCATCTTCTGAGCTGGTCTTCTCATTGCCGTGGCCATATACCTAAGGAGAGGTTTAAAGACGGGGTTTATTGGGGTAAGTTCCAGGGGCACGCTTTCCAGCATGTTCGGAAGGGCATGAACAGTTGGGCTTGCCGTGTTGCATCAGAAGGTCATCGGATACCAGAGGACAAACAGCAAGTGGAGCTGGGCTAGAAATCCTCACGACCTACCTCCTGCGACCCCCGCTGCTCCTCACGGTTCTACAGCCTTCCCCAACAGCACCTTCAGCCGGTACACATGCTCAGACACACGAGCTTGTGGGAGTCGTTTCGCATTCAAACAATAATATCCCTGGTTTTCTCTGGACCACACATAGAGCCGGCATGGAGGAACAACCCACACACACACCTAAGCCCCTGGAACATCTTGGCCTTGATGAAGTAAACCTGTGAGCCTGTACCTGGTCTAGAAGGCCAATTGCCTAAATGTTTCCAAAGCTCCTGAAACGCCAGTTAAGGGGCTGGAAAGCTGCTTCAGGACGGCTGTGAAAGGAGAATGTCTGCACTAAGGAAGGCAGAGCCTGATCCACACTTTTGAAACTAGTCAGGGAAAAAAAAAATATAGTTGAACTTGAAAACCCTGCCAACCTCAGGCAGAGTAACGTAGACCCCAAAAGGAGCAATGCCTTCCACAATCTGATGGAAGGAGAAAGCCCAGCTCACAGGCTCAGTATCTCAGGCGTGGATGTAATTCTCTATGACCCCAGACACACACTGGGGTCATGACCCCAGACACACACAAGTTGTCTCTATTAGGACCAGTACTTCCCTTTGCTCTGACCCCATATTCAGTCACTTTAAGGAAGCTGCCAAGAGAAATCCCATGCTTTAACTGCAAGCGTCTCAGCCAGCAGAATTTTTAGAATTTCCATCGCAAACTAACTCGCTTCAATTCCTCCATCAGTCTCATCACTGTGGCTGGGGGCATCTGCCATAAAGAACCGGGTTTGCACTATGGATACTTAGTGTTTTACATGTTCAAAACCTCGGGCTTGAGGGCCTGATCTGGGACCACGGAGATCCCCCAGAGGTGGTCGCTTACCAGGAGAGATCTTAGCCTGCATCTGTCTTGCAGAGGAGAAGCATGGCGACTGACTATGGTGACTGCCTGAAGCGTCTGCCCGACTCTTTCTCTCTCCCACAATTCTGTTCTGTCTACTGCGCCTTACCTAATCTTCTGTCCTATTAAAGGGCCAAGGCAGTTTCTTTATTAACCAATGAAAGTAACACATAGACACTCCTCCATCAAGACCCACCCAGCTAATCTCCTAACTTGTGAAAAGGAATTAAAGAAAAGCTTAAAGCCAGGTGTGGTGGTGCTTGGCTTTAATCCCAGCATTGTACAGGCAGAGGCAGGTGGAACTCTGATTCTGAGGCTAACCTGGTCTACAGATCAAGTTTCAGGACAGCCAAGCTTAGGTGGTGAAGGAAACCGTCATACACGGAAAGTTGGTGAAGATGTAATTGAATGGGGAGGCCATGTTCCAGCCCCAGCTAGCAGGAGAACTTGGCAGCTTGAGCCACACAGTTCTGGCATTAAAGTCAAGGACAGGAGAAAGCCATTACAGAATATCATTCCGCAGCTAAGTAAAGCTGCTGAGGCCAGGCCTTGTGCCAGTGGTATCCCTGCATGGAGGCCTGCAGAGGCCATTGTATGAAGCTGTGAAGGTGAAGCCTTGGTTGCCTTGGAGACCCCAAAATGTTGGAGATGCCAGAGTTGCAAGGTACTTGGTGAGAAGAGCTGCTAACAGCGAATGGAACCAGCCTAAGAGAAAAGTGTGTGTTGCAGTCAACAAAGCTGGAAGGAATTGGAGATCCAAAGATGCCTTTGACATCAGTCATGGAAAGGCAGAATTTGGAGTTCTCCAGCATTTCCTTGCTCTGCCCCTTTTCCTCCCTTTTAAAATGGTAATGTGTATCCTGTGTCATTATATGTTGGAAGAATGTGATTTTTTTTTATTTGATTTTACAGGGCATTGCAGTTAAGATTGAATGAATCTCCGAAGAGACTATGACTTTTATATAAGTTTGAGACTGTTATACAGAGCTATAGAAATAAAAACAACATGGTATTGACATAAAAACAGACATGCTAATGAATGGAATTAAATTTAAGTCCAAGACAGACATAATTCCACATACCTATGAACACCTGCTTTCTGACAAAGAAGACAGAAATAAACACTGTGGGAAAGAACAGCATCTTCAACAAATGGTACTGATCAAACTGGATGGCTTCATGTAAAAGAATCCAAATATACCAATATTTATCACTCTTCACAAAACTCAATGCCAAATGGATCAAGGATCTCAATGAAAGGCCATATATCCTGAATAGAAATTCCCCACTGAAGCTGGGCGGTGGTGGTGCACGCCTTTAATCCCAGCACTCGGGAGGCAGAGGCAGGCGGATCTCTGTGAGTTCGAGGCCAGCCTGGTCTACAAGAGCTAGTTCCAGGACAGGCTCAAAGAAATAAATTCCCCACTGAGAAAGTGGGGAAAAATCATGAACTCACTGGCATGGGAAAGACTTTCAGAACAGGGCACCAATAGCACAGGCTCTAAAAACAACACTTACTTAACAAGTAGGACCTCATAAAACCGAAAAGCTTCTGTAAGGCAATGGACACCATCACTGGGACAAAGTGTTAGGCTACAGAATGGGAAAAGATTTTTACTAATTACACACCCAATAGAGGATTGATATCTGAAATGTTTTTCTTTTAAAAAACTGGACATCAAGAAAATAAATTACCCAGTTTAAAAATGGGATACAGAACTAAACAGAGAGTTCACAAAGGATGAAACACAAATGGCCAACAAACATTTAAAGAAATGGTCAACAACATTAATCATCAGGGAACTGCAAATCAAAATTACTTTGAAATTTCAAATTATACAAGTCAGAATAGTCTAGATCAATAACACAACTGACTTCATAATGGCAAGGATATGGGGTAAGTCTACTCTCATTCACTGCTAGTGGGAGGGAAAACTTGTACAGCCACTCTGGAAATCAGTGTGGCAGTTCCTCTTGAAGCTAAGAATAGATTCTACCTTAAGATCCATCTATTCCACTCTTGGGGATAAACCCAAAAGACTCTGAATCCTACCACAACTGACACTTGCTCAACCACTTGCTTGCTCATTGCTGTTCTATTCAAACAGCCTGGATGTCTATCAACAGACAAGTAGATATAAAAATGTGATATGTTTATACAATAGAATATCATTATTTAAAAATCAGCTGTTTAAAAAATTTAATGAAATTCACAGGAAAATGGATGGAGCTAGAAAAAAAATATATCCTGAATGAAGTATCCCAGACCCCCAGTGACAAATATGGTCCGCATTCTCTTCTATGGGGACGCTAGCTTTTAACCCTTCAGTGAGCACACTACTACTGAATAACCACGGGGAGAGCAAGGGGCTGAGTTGGGGAGGATCTTTCAAGGAAAGGGGAATAAAAGAGATAGTTAGAGAGACAGTGGAGGAGGCTGGAACAGGAGAATTACATGGGAAGGGGAGGAAAGAAAGGCCTAAAGGAGGAAATACTGGGAGGGAAGAGCTAACACTAAGGGCCATTTTTGAAAGGTCATATGGAAACCTACCACAGTAAAAAGCTTCTTAAAATACATATATACATACATGCATACATACATACATACACACACATATATATGTATACACACACACACACACACACACACACACACACACACACACACATATATATATATATGAAATCTAAATGGAATCACCAAATAATGGGCATGGCAAAGCCCCAGCTAGAACTCTTGCTACCATGTGGAAGCACCAGTGCCAGAAATGGTTACGTCTAAGTAAATTGTTGGCTGAAGGGGCCCCATGGAAGCCCTCAAATTCAGGCTGTTGCCTGTTGGGAACTGTGAACCCCCAGATCCTGAATTTCTTGTAAGCAACTTGTTTTCCTCTGCTCTGAGACAGCCTACAGCTGCTCTGAGCACGAGACCCTCAGGAGTTCCTGATGGCAGGGGAGTGGTTTCCGCTGTTTGGCTGGGGCGTGGCTATCAGTTAAGGATCCCTATATAAGCTGCCCCTGGACACAATAAAGGGGGCATTCTGGTTTCAAGGATGACCTGTGTCTCTGTGAGTCGTTGTGTGTTTCACTCTCCAGCCCCTTGCCCGGTTCACGAACTGTATGGCGCGTAGAGCGCAGACCGGCGTGGTGCGCCACAATTGCCAAGGCTATCAGTTGTTTCCACAAGCTGGTAGTAAGGCCGTTTTGGTGGTTATTTTTGGTTGTCAACCTGACTACATCAGTAATTCACTAAAAGCCAAGTGGCTGTGTATATCTGTAAGGAATTTGTTTTTCTTAATCAAATGATTTTTAAATGAGAAAATCCACTTCTGATCCAGATCTGTTGAGGTGGGAGGATCCACCTTTCACCTGGGCCACACCACCTTCTGTCAGCCTATATAAAGGACATGGAAAAAGCAAGATTGCTCTCTTTGTTATTCTCTCTCTCTCTCTCTCTCTCTCTCTCTCTCTCTCTCTCTCTCTTTCTCTCTCTTTCGCATGAGAGCCTACTTCTTTGGGATTTCTTTGTATACTGAACACCAACAAATACACTCAGCCTCATGGACTGAACTACTGAGTTGTTGGACCCTCTGTTGGTAGGCAGCCATTGACTGGCTGGACCCCCAAGAGGTCAGCCAGACAACAACTGGGCAGTCCTGCCTTCAGGACATGCTCACGGCTCTCAGCAGCCTGAAGTTCAGTTGCAGGCTGTAACCAGAGAGAGATTCCCTGTAAGATGGATCCACAGAGGAGAGAAATCCCGTTTTGACACATGGCGTAACTGACCTGGAGGGCAGCTGGGTGCATTCTTGAAACAGAATCTATTGCTAACCATTGAACTACCCCAGTGACCAAAGATAAGGGAACACCCAAGAATCTGAAAAGCCCAGAATGTCTGTCAGGTGACCAGGAGGGCCAGACTCTGGTGGGTCAAAGAACTGGGCAGCAGGAGGTTGGCTCCAGCTGGGCAGTACATACGGAAGGATAGCCTCATCCTCAGTGGCCTGTGGCAATTGCGAATTAGCCTGACGTTTGACAGCACTGAGCCTGAAGTCATCGGGTGGATCAAATTCTGGCGCTACTTACTGCTGATTTGCTACCCATTGCTGGGGGGCCTTGAAACGTTAGAGGCATACACACGATACCATGACACCACAGGGCCTCTCTCTCCAGCAGGGACCAATAAACAAGAGGCCCCGAGAGCGCAAGGGCAGCCCACACATCTGTGTGATCTCACTGCTGCGCTGGCCTCTCACACTGCCCGGGCACTTGGGAGACAACGTCCAGCTGGAACTGACACCCCAGAAACTACGGTCTGGAGAGTCTTGGAAGGCTGAGAGAGAGCCCATCCCACAGAAGGCAAAGCTAAGCAGTCAGCTGAGGCCCCAGATGCACAGAGAACAGGAAAATGGCTGCTCAGGCAGACACCAGACACTCAGCAGCCACTGGCTCTCACCTCACTCCGTTCTGTTAGCAATTGGGCTCTCCAGTCTGAAGTCCCTTGGGAGTGCCTCATTTTTACACAGATGAAGCAGAAGTTTTACTGTATTTTTGTCAGCCTTCTATTTGTTATTCCCCCTTCCTTCATTTATTTAATCTTGGGTTTTTCCTATTTGGAGACCATATTTTTTTTTTCCTTAGTTTCCTTTTGGATCTTTTGCCCACAGAGTTACTTCATTCTAATGACATCCCTACATCTAGTACTTTGAGTATGTTTTGCTGACTTCCTTTAAGATATTCTTATGTTTTATTTCCCTCTGTCTGGGGATATTCACCAGAGAAGACTGCTCGCACATGGCTTTAAGTTAGTAGAAAATCTTTATTAGTGGGGCTGTGACTACACTGGGTGTTCAGGGCCTCAGTGCCGGCCCTAGCCTTTCTTAGGGTGAGATCTTAGCCCAAAAACATGTTCTGGGTTGACATACTTCCGTTAACAAGAACACTTAGCCAGAAACGAACCACAGAAGCTGAAAAGTAAGGTTAGCACACTTAGACACTTTGCCAGAACTATGGACTTTGATAAATGAGGACTTTGTTTTCTTTTCGGCAGGTGGTGCTGTCTACGTGCGGAGATTTACAACCCGAATGGTACTTCCATCATGGAGTCGGTTGTGCTAAAGTCTGGGGGCCTCATGTACCTTCTTATATTTACCTAAGTCTGACTTTGACCTTTTTTGTTATCAGGAAATCTTTGGCTTTTCCACCTCTATTTTTATTTTCTTTCCTTTTTCATTTATTTAGCCTGTTTCACCACTGTGTGTCCCGCTCCCTGATGCATTAGTTACTTGTCTTGTTCCTCTGATAAAAGCAGCTTACAGAATGATGCGTTTGTTTTGATGCCCCGTGTGGAAATACAGTCCGTCATGGTGGGGAAGGAGCAGAGGCATATGCTTGAGGAAGCTGAACAGCTTCATCCACAGTCAAGAAGCAGAGACAGAGAAATGCTAATATCAGGTAGCTTTTTCCTTTTTATCCATACAGTACCCGCGGCCCACTGCACGCTGCTGCCCACAGCTCTCTTCAACTGACTTAGTCTAGATGCTTCATGACAGCCATGAGCCGTTGATCTCTGGGGGATTCTAGAGCCTATAAGGGTGACCACCGATACTAATCATCATACCTGCCTCCTTCCTTTGTCTCGGACACTTGTGATTTCCACACTTACCTTAAGGAATTTCTAACTTCACAGCACTCTAGAGTCTTTCAGCTTTTACCTATTTGTTCATTGATGACGTGTCGGTGAGACGTAACTGATTTTAAGCCCATGTCACAGTTAGCTTCGACTGCCAATTTGACACAAACCTAGACATACTCGGAGAATTGCTTTCATCAGATGGGCCTGGGAGTCTATCTGTGGGGCATTTCCTGACTGCTGGCAGATGTGGGAGGGTCCAGTTTAGTCCACTGTGGGTGGTGCCATCCCTCAGCAGGTAAGCCTGAGGTCTATAAGAAGGAAGCTGAGCAAGCCAGAGGAAGTGAGCCAGGAAGGAGAGTTTCTCTGTGTTCTGCTCGGAGTTCCTGCTTTGGCTTCCCTTGATGATGGTCTGTAAGCCAAATAATTCATCGCATGGAAAGTCTTAAGGGCAGAAATGACAGGGTCATCTCATTTAATCCAGAAAGGGACTTGACAATGTTCCGCATCCCTCCATGATAAAAGCTTTGAATGAATTCGTAATAGAGGCAACACACCTCAGCACCAAATGGCTGTAACTTATGCCCTGGTCCTTTTATTTCCCTCCCTCACCATAAAGACCAAAAGCCTCCTTTTTGTTTGGAGTAACTCAAATCCACTTCTACTATTTGAAATTAATGGAATCTTCAGGAATAGCAAGACATCCTGTGGGACACAAAGGTTCCTGTGCTCACAGATGAGCATAGAGGAACCAGGAATGTTAAACCCACAGGGCTGTCCCTTCAAACAGGTGAATAACCTGTGATACAAGAAGCCCCAGAGCAGGGGCTGGAGAGATGGCTCAGAGGTTAAGAGCATTGCCTGCTCTTCCAAAGGTTCTGAGTTCAATTCCCAGCAACCACATGGTGGCTCACAACCATCTGTAATGCGGTCTGGTGCCCTCTTCTGGCATGCAGGTGTACACACAGACAGAATATTGTATACATAATAAATAAATATTTTAAAAAAGAAGGTCCAGAGCAGAACAGAAAACGTGGTTAAGAGTCTAGGGATTTTTGTGCTATCCATGTCACTGAGACCAGACCCTCCCCAACACCCTTGTCTGAGCTTGTCAATGTATAGAACCTATCCTTATATTGACATACAGTCAATCTATAGAGCCCATCTTTATGAAAAGTGTCACACGTACTTTACAAAGAGTCTTAATGTTCTTACATCTTAATATTTAGTAGGCTCATGAGCTTGAGCTAGTTATCACCAAGAAAATGTTCACCAAATTGTTCTGTACTTAAATATGCCTACAATAAACTGCTTGGGGGCAGACTTCCGAAGTTTGGGCCAACACTGGCTACTGAGTTGTTGAACTGAATAGATAGCTACTGTCAAAATACAAAATTCAAATTTTGAGCTATTTTAAAACATTGCCCAGCTGGGGATTGTTGTTGCACCTGCCCTTAATTCCAGCACTTGGGAAAAAGAGGTATGGATCTCTGTAGAAAGAAGTTTCTGTCCTGCCCAGTCCCACAGACATTCAGTTCCAAAGAAACACACAGAGGCTTATATTAATTATAAACTGCTTGGCCTATTAGCTCAGGCTTATTATCAACTAGCTCTTACAACTTAAATTAACTCATAATTCCTGCCTATGTTTAGCCTTATGACTTGGTACCTTTTCTCAGTGAGGCATTCTCATCTTGCTTCCTCTGCATCTGGCTGGCAACCATGTCTCTACTTTTCCTCTTCCCAGAATTCTCTTGGTCTGGTAGCCTTGCCTATACTTCCAGCCTGGCTACTGGCCAATCAGCATTTTGTTAAAGCAATATGAGTGACAAATCTTTATAGTATACAAAAGCACTATGCCACAGTAGATCTCTGTGCATTTGAGGCTAGCCTAGTCTACATAGTAAGTTTCAGGCCTGCCAGAGCTGCAAAGTGAGGCCTTGTCTCAAAATAAATATATACATAGACTCATGCATGCATTCGTCTATAAGTGTTATATAATTATATATAATATACATATGTAACTTTGAAATACAACAACAAATATGTATGAACTCTCAAAATTGCATTTATCTTCTGCCTCTCACAAATACCAGTTGTGATGCTGAATCTGACCTGCTACCTTGAGGTCAAGGGAGAGTTCGGTTATGTTTGTAGCCTTTGGTTTTTAAGTGTTTACACCATACTATTTTCCCGTGTCCTATAAGCATTTGGTGCAATGTGTGATTTGCTAGAGAACTGCTTGCAAGTGAGGTCTATAGAATTCAACTCTCTCAGACATCTGCGAGCTTTCTGCTATTGCTATAGTCAAAAATATATTTTGTAGATTTAAGACCTATTCAGAGAAGCAGGTCTTCGAGTTCTCATCCTCTGCAACTGTGCTCAGCACGTCACACATCTTTTAGGCTGCTCATTTCTGGAAACATTTTAATGTCCCCTACATTATCAATGAAATGACACACCCTGCCCATCTGTTCATGTTTCTCTTGACTGTAATTCCCCCGCTGTGTTACCAAGACAACACTACAACTATGTAGCTATGACATCACAAGGAGGGGTTACCCCCTTCACTTTACTTCCACTATCAAATGCAATGCTGTAATAGGATTTCAAATTATGGCTGTTTATTATTCCGTTTAGGCTCTGTTCTTCAGGAGATACTTGCCTTGTGAGGCAGCAGGCATTTCTAGGTGACATCTTCCCACTCTCTCCTTAGCCAATAGCTTACTTCCACATTAAGGAGCAAGGGATCTGGGCTACTGCTGTCCCATCTAGCCTGTTAGCCAACTAAGTCTCCACAAAACATTGAGTAGTGTTGGTGACAGGAGAGTATCAGTACATTTCCAGGACTTCAAAGGAAGGATGAGCCGGGCATTGTGACACATTCCTGTAGTCCCCCTGGCTCGGGAGAAGGGGATCATTGAGAATGGCAGGTGGGCAAGAGAAGGTAGGGGTGGTAAATACGATCAAAGTATTTATATACACGTGTGAAAATGTCATGATGAGACCCATTATAATGCTTGATTAATATATGTTTATAAAAACATTCAAAAGAAAAACCTTTCCACTTTTCAAGTATTATTTTAATGCTGTATTCATAATTGAGAGGAGGATTGTGCCTTAGGGTCAACACTGAGCAGCTTACAGACACCAAGAAGCAAAGGCCATGCTGTGTTCCAGCTCTTCCCATGGGAGGAGAGCAAAATGGGACATTCTGACCTCTTTGTTCCTGTTTCAAAATGGTGGCAGCCTGCTGAGTTGAAGGCTGCTGTGTCCTCTGTACATGGACCTCTGAGACATCAGAGAAGAGGGGGCAACGTCTGTAAGAGCCAGCAGACAAGGGAGTCTACTGTGAGATAGTGTCCTCTGTATGATAGGGAAGCTGCCCCGTGAAATCTTCACAACATGGCTGTCTAAACAAGACCCAAACAATGATAAAAATCAACAGGCATACCAATGTGAATGGGGGTCATTTCACAGGGTCCCACACCTAGATGAAGAGCTACAAGCAAAGAACAATGGCAAAGAGAGAGAAAAATAGTCTTCCTCAAGGGTAAGCACCCTAATGACTACCCAATACCAAGTGGTCAGTCCAAAAAACGTATACACAAAAGCAATAGCAAAGGGACTCAGTGGAATGAATTTATGTGTTATTTATTCACGTATAATTATTTATATTATTGTATAGGACAATAATATAAAAAGTGCCATGAATTTTAGATGGGGGACAAGAGAGGAGAGGGAGGGGGAAATAATGTGTTATATTTTATTTAAAAATAAGATAAATTAAGTAATAATAAATTTGAAAAAAATAAATGGCCCTCTGAAGATAAACTCAGAAAAAGACTCACAGAAAGTGGCAATGGTGACTTCAACAGCCCTGAGCCTCCACGGTGATCTCCTGCCTTGCCTGGAGGGGTGTGGAGAGTGCAGAGTGGGGGGGGCGGGTGACACCGCAGAGAACAAATAAACAATTGGAAAACAAAACCTTCAGGGAAGGGTTAAAGGAAAGAAGCTATTTTGCCTGGAGAAGAGAAGGCTGAGGAATGACCTAATTATAGGCTTCAAGTACATGAAGAATTAATCTACAGCAGATGGTGACCAGCTGTTTTCAATTCCCATTGAATACAGTACGAGAGAAAATTGGCTTGGAGGGTAATAGAAGGGATTTGATAGATAAAAGAAGGAGTTTACTGGGGTTTGAGGGTCACGGGTGTTAAGAGGAGATAGGCTCTGCTGCTTAGGGAGGTGACAGCCACTCCTTTCCTGAGGTTTCCCGGCTTGGCTTGGTTTGTTCAAGTGCACTGAGGGAGAAACAGCTCTACTCTCTTACAGAGAAGGCCAGTTGGGGTGTGTGGCTGCCTGCTCACCACACCCGTGTCTTCTCGTCACTTGGACTCTCAGAGTTTACTTTCCATGACTCATTATCATGATGCCCAGTGGCAGTCACCAGGTGCCAGAGGTATGCCGGACCTAAAGGAAGAAAGCGACCTAGATTCGACTTTCGTCTTCACACTCCCGGGTGGCCGCTGCAAGTATCTGCCAAGGGCCCTCTCGGTGCTAGACACCACTTCAGTCCCAGAAAGGCCCAGCAGAGGAAATGTGGCTATCCTCACCAGCAGGAGAGCGTGTGGTATGGAGAGAGCTATGTCGTAATCAGTCGGGAAGTTTGAAAACATACATACACCCTGACCCTTCCGTCCAACGATTTGGCAGTGAGCACCTTTCTCACGCATGCTGTCCAGTGAAACCATCGTCTCAAAGTTGAGTGTGCCTCTCCTCTTGACTCCAAGGTGCAATGGTAAACAGATTTCACATTGCTCACCAGTGCGTGCTAGTACACTGACCTTCATATGCACGGAGCTGAAGGAATTCCGCAAGCGAGCATTATGGCTTTAATTTTTATATTTGATTATGCTATTTTATTTTATTTTTTAGTGTCTGTTGAGCCCTTCAGTGAGTTCTAGAATCCTTTGAGTTTGAAACAGGACTGTGGGAAGGCCACAACTCTGCCACCAGCCTACAAGGCAAGAACTCATGTATATGTTCACGCCTCCGCTACAGGGTGATGGGTAGGGTGTGGGTTGGTAGAAAGAACGAAAGCCCCCAGGTCCCTCCACCTGTCTTCACCATGCTCTGGCAGGGAAAGAGTCCTGCAGGTTTCTCTGTGCCCTCCTCCAAGGAAGAAAGGCACAAGTCATGGGCACAAAAGGCCTTCAGTACTGCATAATGAGTGTGGTGGTATGGGGAGGTGGGGGCAAGGAGAATCACAAGGTCAAGGGCAGCCTAGGTTGGGGAGCAAGACCTTGTCTCAAAAGCAAACAAAAAGCAGGAGGACTGGAATTGTCTTCTGTGTAACGTGAATCCATCAAATGGCCAGGGCTGAGAACAATTGACCAAGGTCACAGCCAGCAAACAAGCTATTGCCAAAGCCAGAAAGACGCCAAGCACAAAGGGAACCTTGTGGTAGGGAGTTCCAGCGCCACGAATGTCACTAATTAGGGCAGTGAGTGAGTGCGTTACTTACATAGGTCTCCCTGGACAAAGCAGCTAAATTGGCTGCAAATGACAGCGTGTTGCCAGTCTGGCGACTGCAGAAAAACAAAAATCTTCTCTATCCGTGCGGAGCAAGCGGAGGACCACAGGCCTCTCCGTCACCGCCACTGAAATCATGACATCGCCGCCGAGCAGTCCTTTCACTACCTGGAAGGGCTTCTCAAAATCACAGCGTAGGACTGAGCCCAGAGCCTCATTTGTCACGGGCAACAACAAGGACTGGGTGTCCCTTGATTACCCCACGATGAGCTGCCGAGAAAGAACGTGCTGCTGATTTCTCCCTCCCGTAGAACGGGGATGGTGGAGATGATCGGGTCCTGGGTAACAAGTGTCCCTCAGACTCAAGGCTGGGCTAGGCAAGTGTCGGTTCGCAGGTGCCTGCAAACTGAGGGTTCCTGTTTTACCGCACACGCTCAGCACTAGGATGGTCAGAAGTGGAAGAAGTTCGAATCGGCAAAGGCCATGGCCCCTTCTCTCAGAGAGGCTATAATGGCTGGTTTGAATGCCAGGTTGCCACAATTAGAATGAGCTGAGTACCGAGCCTCAGATGAGAAACCATCCGGATTGCCTTAACTGATGCAGGAAGACCCAGCCCCGTTGTGGGCAGCGTATTCTGGCAGCAGTCCAGGAAAAACGGAGCAATGGTGGAAGGAAGATTATTCACCTTGGGCCTCTTTGGCCTTTTCCTCTTGTGGCTGAGTGGATCTATGCTGTTGCTGCTCCCACTGGTGCCCTCCCTGCTATCAGAACCAGTGTTTTCAGCCTTCCTATGTTGACTGAGGATCAGTGGATCTCCAGGAACCTTCTACAGTTTCAGCGTCTGATTGGGACTGCTGAACACCACCGGTAGACTGTCAGTCTCTCAGAAGCAAGACAAATGTTCTGATGCTCCTACTGCAACATAAGCTGGTGACACGCGCGCGCGCGCGCGCGCGCGCACACACACACACACACACACACACACACAATGTATGCTGTGTTCCCCTGATTAATGCAGAGGCAATCAATGTATGATCTACGGTGGAAACACATAGCCATACCCTCTTGTACTTCCAGGTTGCTTCCTCTCAAGCCTGCTTCTCAGGGCCTTCAGGGTACCTCCCTTCAAGAGGAATGAGAAAGCTCTCATACAGTTCTGTCAGCCAGATGAGCTGGAAGAGCTGCAGGCACTCACCCAGTTCAGCCATGGAAAATCAGACAGCAGAAGAGTTTGGACAATGATGAAGGCAGGGGCCAAGAGGGACCTGGGCTATGTCTATTGAACGTACCAGGATGCAAACCTTCGAGTAAGGGTCTGACAAGTGAGACACCATGGGAAATCCAGTGAGAAGGAGCAGAGACTGAGTCAAGCTCAATAAATGGTAGGAGCCAGGAACTAGAGCAAGGCGAACAAGGGACAAGGGACAGGTAAAGAGGGGGACAGTTGACAATGAGCTGACTGTGCAGGATCTGATGGGCCATAACATTTGGCATTTCATGTCAAATGACAAAAAGCCACTAGAAATTTTTGAACAGGGGATGATTGTGTGTGTGTGTATGTGTGGTGTGTGTGTGTCTATGTGTGCATGGTGTGTGTATGATGTGTTTTTTGCTTGAGATTGAACCCAGGACTTCACACATGCTAGATGAGCTCTACCTGATTGATATCCTCGGCCCTGTTTGTTTGCTACCCCCACCCCAGTTTAAAAGCAGTACCCCAAATTGCCCGGTGGGGACTTGAGTACAATAGGTAGCACAGGCAATCGACCTTAGTGCCCTCCTGCCTCAGCCTCCCATGATAGGCCTGAACCACCGACCACAGTTGTTGGTGATGGAAGAAGTGAACACCTGGCTACCAAAGTGGAGGGCCAAGCTGCTGCGTGAGGCCAAAGAGCACTTCCCACAAAGAGGAGGGCGAGTCAGACGCTGAGCCATCAAGAAACTAGAAAGTGGTTCAGGCATCGGGAGGACAAAGCACCTTGGGGACCTGGTGAGATAGGATGAAGCGGGAGATGCACAGCCTGACAGCAGGTGTCCGGCCAGGGAGTCTAAGTGGATAGGGATATTATTTATTCATCAGGTAAGAGACCCAGAGGGCAGAGCTCTTTGAAGGGAGCGGCGGGCTGTTCCCTTGAGGATTATTAAATGCACCCAGAAGGGAATTGGTGATTCATGCTTCCAGTTCAGGAAAATCGCCTCTGCGGAAGTTACAAATGTGAGAACATCAGCGCAGAACTACCGCTGGAAAAGAGAAGATTTACCGCCGAGGGCCTAGGGAGAGAGAAGAAACTGCTGAGCCCAGGTGCCAGGGAAGCAGAAGGTTCTAGAAGCAGGCAGAGGAAACTGTAAGCCAGAAATAGATGCCAGGAATGGCAGTTCATGTCTGTTACCCCAGCACTTGGAAGCTAGGTCAAGTGAGTTCATTGCTAAGCTAAGTGACACTGAGGCCCTCATAAAATAATAATAGGGAGCAAGTAAGGGAATGAAAACACACAAAAAAATTAGAAGTCACCAGAGAAAGGAAGAACCTGACTGGGCAGGTTCAAATGCTGCAAAGAGCTGAGCCCCTATACGTTGACCATGGTTCTCAGATTTTCCATAACATACTGTGTGCTTCTCTGAACTCCCTTTACACTGTTAATTGCCAGCAAATTAGGAATTATGTCTTTTGGTCATCTGTTGTAGAAGACTGCTTGTTTGTTCCTGGTTGCTCAGCCCCCAAAATAACCACACAGAAACTATATTATTTGCAATACTGTTTGGCCAATAGCTTCAGCACATTGCTAGCTAACTCT
Source organism: Arvicola amphibius (assembly GCF_903992535.2). Classification (NCBI taxonomy): domain Eukaryota; kingdom Metazoa; phylum Chordata; class Mammalia; order Rodentia; family Cricetidae; genus Arvicola; species Arvicola amphibius. The sequence continues at coordinate 116,061,641 of NC_052057.2, forward strand.
TACATCTAAAATTAACCCTTTTCCATTATTTTATATTTTACCACAAGGCTTGTGACCTACTGACAAGGTTCCAGCTGGCAGCTTGCGTCTTTCTCCTCTGGCAGGTACATGGCGTCTCCCAACTCTGCTTTCTTTCTCCCAGCATTCAGTTTGGTTTTCCCTGCCTAGCTCTACTCTGCCCTATCACAGGCCAAGCCAGCTTCTTTATTCATCAACCAATGAAAGCAACACATGTACAGAAGGAGCTCCCACACCAGTCATCACTGACTATCTGGGTCCCAAAATTATGCCTGACTTGCAATGGAACCAAATAAACATATGAATAGCATTTGTGATCCAGGCATACAGAGTGTGTGCATGTCACAGTGCCGCCAAGTCTCTTCATAATTGGCTAATATGAGAAAGGAGAAAATGGAAGGTGCAGACATATAACTTTCTTTGGAGGAGGACAATGATTTATACAAAGTACTCCAGTGTTTATGTTAAAGTATTAGTTCAGTTGTCTCTCTTGCTTTTTTCAGATACAGTCTCTATATGTGTAGATCAGGATTATCTCAAATTTGAGAGCCTCCCGCCTCTTTGTCCCAAGTGTCCTTTGCTAAAGGTAGACTTAAGCACATCCAACTGTCCTCTCATGGAAGCTCATTATCTCCTCCTGGATGCAGTATATGACAACATGCAGAATGTTTACCACCAGAGAAGTCTGTCAACAGCCCCTGGTGCCAGTATGTATAATGGCTCATACCCATGTGGCTTGCCAGCAGTCAAGCTACCTTTTATCTCTAGACAAAGGTGGTATGCCATGAACAAAAGCCCCTACTGTGAATTCTATACCCAAAGCAAAATTCCCCATCAAAAATGATATTCAAAGGACTTATAGATTTTATGCAAGCAGAGGTAGACGAAGGTCAGGCATTTCTTGGATATAGCCGCTACATCTAAAGTATTATGTTGCTGAGGTGTGGGATAAAACAATGAATAGGAATCTTGGAAAGAGCAAAGTTTATTATAGTTAGCTAAGTTAGTATGGTTATAGGAGACAGTGAAGTTAATACAGGAAACAAAAAGCATCAATAATAAAAGGCACTGAACAATTATGGACAAGCAATGAGCTAGTATTATTTGCAAAGGGCAAGAAGGTTGCTACATGCCCAGGACTGCTGTTCTGCCTGGATGCTTCTTTGTATACAGCCAGTGCATTGTAAATTGTATTATTATAAATAAACTGGGATCTAACGGCATCCCAAGAGGGATATCCAGTGCAGTGTTGGCGCTTCATGAAATGGCTTGCACAAGACACCACCTACTCTCCAAGTAGATAAATGCCATAGGTACCCATGTACCCAGGACAGGATGTATTGTAAATGTCAGGTTTAGGGACAAATATGACTCTCCCACGTCATAACAACAGCCATTGAATAAGATCAACAAACATTTCCTAGCTGTCCAGGAGCAATGAATCATTCTAGGTTTTGATTACACAGATGAAAATTATAGGATAGCCACTGTCAAAAGATAAAATTGCAGCAATTTACCATACAGATCTTAATTGCTGTTATTTGGCATTCTAGAATGGGGCAATACTTTATTCCATAAAGTAAGTGTTCTAATGAGCCGAGAGGAGGTTGGTTGGTTTCATAGGCATAAGCTGGGCAAAGCAGAATCATAACAAAAGAGAATGTGGCACTTTCGACTTCCTTTCCCTGTGAGACCGTCACCCTGGTTAGCATCTAGCCCCCACCCCAACCCCAGGAGCTTTTTGTATGAAGATAAAAGCAGAGGATTGTGCACCTTTCCTGTGTCCTCTCTTCTGACCTCTCGGAGGGTCATGGGACAGCTTCCTTTCAGTTTGGTGACTTGGCACTTCAACTGGCTGACTCATTTTGGTTTTCAGTCTGGTCTGTCAGAGCCCAGTGCAAGAGTATACATTTTATAAATCTCTATATCTAGCTTGCTCCCAGTCAGGCTATGAAGACAGCACATGAAAACAAAAATTGGGATTTTCATAAGGAAAGCAAAAGACTTAATAAAAGGAAGTTACTGTGGAATCAGGCGTATACGTATGATTAGGAAAAGAATGCACTATGGTTTCCTTTGGCACCAGACGCCCTGCTTTCTGAAACAAGCTACAGGTATCAGGGAGGATGTGCATGCTCATTCAGTGACTAAATAACTGAATAAAAACACATCTGTTAAGACAGTCTCACAAAGCAGCTAAGGCTATTCTCAAACATGCAATCTTCCTGCCCCAGCCTCCTGAGTTCTGGGATTATAGACACGCAATGTAGGTGTAAATGAAGTACTTGAAAGCAGCTTGAATATATGCATATATCCAAAACACAAAGAGCAAAGACACATGAAAATGTGGCAACAGAGATTGGTTCGGTATTTCTGACTCTGCCTTCCTCACGGGAGGGTGCTGAGGCCCTTGGGCAGGTGTGGTTACACAGCAGTTTGTGCTGGACTGAGTTGAGCAGTGTCTTCTGTCTTCTTCCTTCACACCATGTTTATCCATTCTCTAACTCATAACTACTTCAGGATTCCTGCACTTTGATTATAATTGTCCAACTTCGTATCATGCAGCAGACACGAGACCTAAACTTCTCCCAAATAAGAATTTAAAAGGCCCTTCTGCCCGTGCCTCATAAATGTTTTCTGCAGTTAATATAAGGGATTGCATCAGCTGCTATCACTTTTAGACTATGAAATTAATTATTTACAGGTTCATTGTAGCCTAAGAGGCAATTATGGACACCAAAACTGTTTTCGTGTGCTTGTAATGTGTACTCTAAAGTTGGGGAGTAAGAGATTTGGGGACAGACTTGGCAAAAAAAGTCTAAGCTTAGTAACTAGAAAAATAATCACTGGAATATATGTGTGGGTGTGAGCGTGTGTGCATGCACATGCGCGTGTGTGCGTGTGTACTCACAGAGCAGCATAGCACCTATCTAGCCTGGATTCTGCCTCAGATGAAGATTAGGAAGAATGCCATTCCCACTAAAACAAGAAAACAGCAACAAATAAATAAAACCCAATTTTTTTTTCTTAATGCTACTGTAAAGCTCCGAGTGCAGTGAAGTATAACAAACCAAGCTGTAGAGTAGGATGGCCATCCCTCCATGAGCAGACAGGACGCTTGCATTCTTGGGGACCAAGTTGCAATCTAAGCCTGTGTGAGCGCTGGAAGCAGCCAGTAGGGGGAGCTGCTGGGACAAGAACGCAACAGAAATTGTGTAGTAATCAGAGATGCTGTAACTCTTGAACAGCCAAACTCAGTCTTTCTAATTCTTTCTAACTCTAAGTCTTTCTGAATTCTCTTGCACTGTACTCTGAGTGAATAATGGTTTGGAGGCCAAGGGCAAAACAGAAATAAATTCTGTATCCCAAAGCAACTATATTCCAATCTCTATGGGGGAATAATCTGAATATATCCTTCAAAATATCAGAAACTAGAGATAAACAAAAACTTGGAGAAGAAAAGGTTTCTTTTTCTTACAACTACATATCATAACCATTGAAGAAAATCATGGCAGGAACCTGGAAGAGGCAGGTGCTGATGCAGCAGCCATGGAGGAGTGCTGCTTACTGGCTTGCTCCTCATGGCTTGCTTAGTCTGCTTTCTTATAGAAACAGGAGCACCAGCCAGGGGCAGCCCTACCCAATGAGCTGGAACCTCCCCATCAATCACCAATTAAGAAAATGTCCTACAGACTGGCCTATCTACAGTCAAATCTTATGGAACTATTTTCTCAATTGAGATTCCCTCTCTTAGATGATTCTAGCTTTTATCAAGTTAACATAAGAATAGCCTTCACAGTACATGTTGAAAGGGATATTAAGAAATTGATGGTAAGGTTTATTTTTGAGACATGCTTTCAATATAAGGTCCAGGCTAACCCGAACTTCACTATGTATTGCTGGGCAATCTTAAACTCATTAACTTCTTGCCAACAATTCCAAAGTGCTGGGATATTGGTGTGGGATTCCCCTCTATATTCTGTGATTGCCATTAATGAATAAAGAAAACTAGATTTTCCTGATAGGGTAGAACAGAGCTAGGTGGAGAATACTAAACTGAATGCTGGGAGAAAGGAGGCGGAGTCAGAGAGAAGCCATGTAGCCCCACTGAAACCAGATGGAACTTTACCTTATAAGCCACAGCCATGTGGCGATACACAGATTACTAGAAATGGGTTAAATTAAGATGTAAGGGTTAGAAAATAAGAAGCTAGAGCTAATGGGACAAGCAGTGATTTAAATAATATAGTTTCTGTGTCATTATTTGGGAGTCTGGGCAGCCAGGAAATGAACAAGCGGCCTTACTACAAGAGAATATAACCATGAGTTAGTTGAGTGCAAGATTTTTGGGGCAGAGAGTATGCTGGGAAGAAGGGTGGAGTCCAAGAAGTCCCAAATCAGACATGCAATATGCATCATGGAACTTTCATAGATGAGGTAAACAAACCTCAGGGAAGCATATAGATTAATAAAAATGGGTTAATATAAGTTATAAAAGCTAGTTAAAATAAGTCTAAGCTATTGGCTGAGCATTAATAATTAATACTAATTCTCTATGTGGTTATTTGGGAACTGACTGGCAGGACAGAAAAGTTCACCTAAAAATCTGTTTATTCACCTAAAAATCTGTTTATTCACCTATACCCTGTTGGTACGGTGTTGAGTTTCTGGTGCTTTAGAGACAGTTTTTAGGTCCTCCGACTTTGTCCTCTTTTGAAATGGTTTTGAACATACCTTTACTGTTGTAAAGATTTTAGAATCAGGGGGCTGGAGAGATGGCTTAGTGGTTAAGAACATTGCTTGCTCTTCCAAAGTTCCTGACTTCAATTCCCAGCAATCACATGGTGGCTCACAACCATCTGTAATGAGGTCTGGTGCCCTCTTCTGGCCTGCAAGCATACATGTAGACAGAATATTGTATACATAATAAATAAATAAAATTAAAAAAATATTTTAGAAGCAGCTTGTCTATTTATATAATAAAGCCTGGCAGATTTTTGATGAAGATTCTCTCTAATTTAAAAATCAATTTGATCGAGACCAGCCTGGTCTACAAGAGCTAGTTCCAGGACAGGCTCCAAAGCCACAGAGAAACCCTGTCTCGAAAAACCAAAAAAAAAAAAAAAAAAATCAATTTGAGGAAAGTAGATATTTTTACAACGTTGAATTTTCTAATCTATGAATATAGCATGTCTCTTAGAGCTGCTTTCAAAAAGTCTATACACCACAGCAATCATCACCCATTTTAAGACTAAAGTTCAATGGTTTTTAACATAGGCACAAAGTACAACCATCATTATTATCAAAGATAATCTAATTCTAAAACATTTTCTTTTATCTTTTTATTTTTGTCATTTTGAAAACAGAGTCTCACAAGCCAGGTTGGCCTTAACCTCATAAGGTAACTGAGAATAACTGAACTCCTGATTTTCCTACCTCTACCATGCCAGCACCAAGAGGATAAGCATGCAAGGCCATGCCTGGCTTTAATTACAGAACACTTTCCTTACCCATTGGCAGGAATTCCTATTTCTCTGCCTCAATTCCCCCAGATTCTGCCAACTACTAATCTAACTCCTATCCTGATTCATTCTCTTACTCTGGATACTTCGTTTAAATTGGACCAAGCAGTAAGTAGTGATTAGTGTTTGGTCTCTTTCGCTTAGCATACGTCTCCACTCTTCATTTTGTCATAGCATACATTAGCCCTTCCTCTACTTGTAGCTAAATAATTGTTTTATGGGTATTTAACCTCTTGTTGACCTATGATGATCAAATTGATTAATTGTTTCTATGCTTGGGTAACTATAAATAATACTACAATGAACAGTAATATATGCATTTGTATGTAGACATGGGTTCTTAATTTTCTTGGGTATATGTGGAAGAGTAGAATTACTGTATCACATGATAATTCTATATTTTATGACATAAAAACTGTAATTTTTTTCCTAAAAAGTCCACATTTCTTATGTTCTCATTGTTAGCTGCACTCAACTCATGGTTATAGTCTCTTGTAGTAAGGCCGCTGTCCATTTCCTGGCTGCCCAGACTCCCGAAATAATCACACAGAAACTATATTATTATTTAAACCACTGCTTGTTCCATTAGCTCTAGCTTATTTGCTAACTCTTACATTAATTACATTTATAAACCATTTAGATGCTGGCACAAAGTAAGTCCCCTAGTGGTAGCTGGAGACAGCTGAGCTCTACCAATAGTAGCCCTCAAAATTTGCTGACTTGGGCTATGGAAGACCTACACACTAGTAAATATGATTCCTTAAACATGCCACAGAAAGTTGTCTGAATATCACAAGAAAGCAATTCTTTTAACTGGAGACAAGAGATGTTACATTTTGAATTTAAAGAAGGAGATATAGAAAAGATACACTTAAGGAAAAGAAAATACATAACCACCAAGAAATGGATGTGGGCTTCTTCAAAGACAGTCAGACTCAGGTGACTTTAGAGTGGAGGGGTATGCACGGGGGATGTTGTATGTGTGTATTGTGTATGCCTTGAGTGTGTGTGTGTGTATGTGTGTGAGAGAGAGAGTGTGTGTGTATGTGTGTGTGTGTGTATGTGTGTGAGAGTGTGTGTGTGTGCCGGGGTTTGGTAAATTGCATTGTTCAAAGGATATAACTTACAACAAACTTTAAAAATTAAACATATAATTAGCTGAAGGTTAAAAAAATTAGGACAAAATATCTGTACTGGTTTACTTATTTCCCTTTTCTTAAATTCTTAAATAATTTCCTTTGGTAAGTGAACCTATAAACATATTTCTATGGGTTGTATTGTTTATATTTAGGGGATGAAAGAGGCATCCCAACACAGTTAAATCCAAGGCCACAAATGTTCTGGTCCTACTTAAACAGTTGTTTTGAACATCCTTCAGGATTGAGCATTGTCTGGAGGCAACTTCTACATTACCAGTTGAAGATGCCTGGCTCTCAGGCAACAGGAAACACAAGCTGCATCCCAGGGCATCCTCCCAATTCCCCTATGTTTCTATTCTACCTCAGTTTCTCCTTCTTTAATTTGCACTCGTAATGATCAAGGATCTATTTTCTGGAGCTTCTTTAGATTGATCAGGGATGGAGAAACTGTCTATCAGGGACGGCAAATCTCAGCCTTTCTGATGGTGAGGTAGGATAAGAGTGGCTGAGTCTGGAGTGTGGAGGGTCTTCTTTTGATGAGTACCCAGAAGAGCAGGGGCCATGACTGGAAATGCCAAGCTGCATAAACAATCTATCAAACAATAAAGTGTTATGCCTAATCCTAGGATGATCACTAAAGACAGAACAGTCTTCTTTATGAGGTGTTTGAGTACCATGTTGTATGTGTATTGTGTGACGATCTATCTTACATCTGGATTTTACTGGGGGCAGTGCATTATGAGTGTCCGGTTCCAGAGCTATGGCAAGCACTGGCCCATTTGGAATCTGTTTTCTTCTGCCTGGGGTTATTTGTGGTGGGCGAGTAGGTTCATTTGCCTGGGAAAATGTATTATTCCCTGCAGCTAAGACCATCAATGAGGCTTATTTTCAGCCTGTAACCATTTCCCCTGTGCCTTTTGATGGTCTCTGTTGTTGAAAACCTCCAAAGCCAAATGTAAATAAAAGTTGCATTAGGGATGTTTGAGTGTCCTGCTATCTTTCTTCTTCTCTGGTCTCTTCTTAATATCAGTAATAAAATAACTGAGGAAATGAGTGTCTATCAAACTTCAGTATTAGGATTTTAATGACAATTAACATGTATAGATAGAAGACAAGGGTATTCTATGTAGCCCTGTAGACCAGACTGGCCTCAAACTCAGGGATCCACCTGCCTCTGCCTTTGGAGTGCTGAAATTAAAGGTGTGCACCACCATGCCCAGCTAGACCTTGATGTGGGATTCCCCTCTGTATGCTGTGACTATCATTGGTTAATAAAGGAACTGCTTTGGGCCTATAACAAAGCTATAGGGAAACAGAGCTAGATGGGGAAAACTGAGTTGAATGCTGGGAGAAAGGAGGTGGAGCCAGGGAGAAGCCATAGAGCTGCCACAGGAGACAGACCTGCTGAAACTTTGCTGGTAGGTCACGACCTCATGGTGATGCACAGATTAATGGAGATGGGTTAAAATAAGATGTAAGAGTTAGCTAATAAGAAGTTAGAGCTAATGGGCCAAGCAGTGTTTTAAATAATGTAGTTTCTGTGCGATTATTTCGGTGCTGAGCAGCTGGGAACCACCAAGTGGTCTCCCCCAACAAGACCTATCATCTTTGATCTTTCTTCATAAAAGTTTGGAATAAAAAGCACTTTTTTTTAGAAGAATAGGATAATTATTTGTATCACAATGAAAATCCAGGAAGCAAAACACACATACACACACACACACACAAAAAAAAGAAACAAACCATAGATATTGTATCTTAAGCATCTAACAGTTGTAAACATAAATGCAGGCAAAACATAGATCAACATTCCTGGAGACATTATTTTATCTAATTAGCAAATATAACTTATTTGTTAGGGACATGTGCAAGTGTTGTAAATGAAAATGGATTTAGATACTTTTATTTGAGGGCTTACATTTTATTATTTTCTATGTATGGGTGTCTTGCCTGCAAACATATCTGTGTACCATATGTATGCAGTGCCTAAGGAGGCCAGTATAAGACATCAGATGCCCTGGAATTGGAGTTGCAGACAGGTTGTGAGCCACCATGTGAGTCCTAGAAATCAAACCTAGGTCATCCAGAATAAGAGCCAGTGATCTTAACCACAAAGCCATCTCTCCAGCCCCATGAGTGCTCAAAATAAGAGAAAACAAATCTACCAGTTTTTAAAGAAGCATTAAATTCAGGTGTATGACAGAACAAAATATATTAAGATCCTATGTTTATTCCAAGTAAACCAGTTGAACATTAAGATATCTCTTGGGTTCCAGGACAGGCTCTAGAAACTACAGGGAAACCCTGTCTCGAAAAACCAAAAAAAAAAAAAAAAGATATCTCTTGGGGGGAATTTATTTTCCTAAGTTCCAAGATAGTTTGATAATTAGCTCTCAAATGTCTGTAATTTAGTTAGGACTGGATTGAGATATCAAAACTGAATAATCGATTTTCTTAGACGGAAAAATTCCAGATGATTACAAAAAGGCAGAAGCCTCCATATTATAGCCTTAAATACAAGTACATATATGCAACAAAACTATCAACTCATTGATACAGACTAACAACTAGACCAACAGACAACATGGCACATAAGTAATTGCAGGAAATCAATATTTATCATGAATACAGACAAACAAGAAGCTAAATGAACATAAAACACAAATATATTAAATCTAAATCTACTCTTAAATATTTACTGTAAACTATTTTTTTGTTTGCTTTTTAATTTATACAGAGATTTCTGAGCTTGTATTTCCTAAAAGAAAAGGTAAAGGGAGAAAAAGGAAAAACCTGAAATACTCAGTTCCCTTGGGGGTCTCCCATAGGGAAGTAATCTCAATTTGTGTTTGTGGTCCCCTTTAAAAAAAATTCTGGGAGTTCATGTTCATTGCCATTGTCCTTGGTTTCTCAGTCCTCCTCCACCGTCAGCCACATTCAGAGAGTCCGGTTTGGTCCCCTGTTCCATCAGTCCCATTCTGACTGGACTTGGTGGTCTCCCGTTAGATCTGTCCCACCGTCTCAATGGGTAAAAGCACTCCTTGTGGTCCTGGCTTCCTTGCTCATGATCTCCCTCCTTTTGCTCCTCATCAGAACCTTGAGAGCTCAGTCCGGTGCTCCTATGTGGGGCTCTGTCATTTTCTCCATCCAATGCCAGGTGAAGGTTCTATGGTGATATGCAAGATATTCATGAGTATGGCAATAGGATCTGGACATTTCTGGTACCCCCTCCTCAGCTGCCCAAGGAACTAGCTGGGGGCGTCTTCCTGGACACCTGGGAACCCCTCTAAAGTCAAGTCTCTGCCAACCCTAGAATGGCTCCCTTAACTAAGATATATAATTCCTTGTTCCCATATCCACCCACATGAACTCTACAGCATGGATGGGCTCACTGTGAGCCTTGTCAGTTTGGTTGCTCACCTTCCTGGACTTAGGGGGAGCTGGGAGGACCTTGGACTTAACATAGTGAAGGGAACCCTGATGGCTCTTTGTCTTTTGAGAGGGGTGGAGTGGGGGTATGGGTGGAAGGGAGGGGAGGGAAGGGGGAGGAGGAGGGGAGGAGATGGAAATCTTTAATAAAAAAATGAGAAAAAAAATTCTGGGACATTCAGTTTACCTTGGAATTCCCATCCTGGACTAGAGCTCACCTAGGATGGTTATTTATTTGGCAGTGGGCCTTCCTGTAACTTGGGTTGCTAGTGTTTTCTGAGTATCCCTGGAAACTTCCTGTGTGTAAATCTATTATTGTCTCTTTATCAAAGCTCTAAAGACGTGGTTAAGTCAGAAGAGCACAGCTGTGCAAATGAGAAGCCAAGAAGCTGAAATTCCTCTATTTGAGGTTCTTTGTTTGGATTTGCTGTTGTTTTATTTAGATTTTTTTCTAAGACTAGGTCTCACTAGGTAGCTGTGGTAGTTTGAATAAGAATGGTCCCCCCAGGCACATATTTGAATGCTTGGTCACCAGGGAATAAATAGCATTACTTGAAAGAATTAGAAGGGATAGCATCATTTGAGGAAATATGTTAATCAGATGGGTTTTAAGGTTTCAAAAATCCCGCTCTAAGGCCAAAATCTCTCTCTTCCAGCTGCCGGTGAATCCATATGTAGAACTCCCAACTACATCTCCAGCACCATGTCTGCCTGTGTGCCGCCATGCTTCCCACCATGATGAAATGGACTACATCTCTGAGACTGTAAGCAAGCCCCAATTAAATTTTTTCTTTTTTAAGAGCACTGAGGTCCTCTTCACAGCAATAGAACAGTATCTAAGACAGTGGGCTTGCCTGGAACTTTCTATGTAGAACAGGCTGGCTTCGAATTCAAAGAGTCCCACCTGCCTCTGCCTCCCAAAATGCTAATATTAAAGAACTGATTAAGATGGACAGTTTGTGTAAGGAAGAATAGATCTGTGGCTGGGAAAGCAGCTGGATGCTTGCTCTGCATGCACAATGCCCTGGGTTTGATCCCCAGCACCTCAGACACATTTAAGAAAGAAGAAAAACAAAAGCAGGGATGGAGAAAGGACTCAGAGGTTAAGAGTACCACCTGCTCTTCCAGAGGACCTGATTTCAATTCCTAACCTATGTATCAGCTCAGAACTGTCTGCAATTCCAGTCCCAGGGGATTTTACACCTTCTTCGACCTCGCTGGTCAAGCATGTGGTACATGTAAATACATGTGCAGGCAAAACACTCATACATTTAAAACTGTGAAAAAGCGGGGAAGGAGGAAGAAAAGAACTGTTCCAAAGACAAAGAAACAGAGCTCTGGAAATCCACAAAGATGCTAACTGAACCACTGGAAAGTACCCAGAAAAGACAAGAGATTCACAGAAAAGCCAAGCCAATGGCAACTCCAGCTGCTTGGCTGTGTGTGCACATGAAGGGGGAACAGAAGTCCCACACAATAAGAAGCCAAGTGGCCGTGGTGAAAAGAGAGAGCAGCCTGCCTTCCAGGGAGCCCAAGACATTCACAAGTCTGAGGTCCAGATGGGGACTTCGTGGGTGCTTGGTGGGAAGGTCAAAAGTGCAGAGGAATCTGGATTGGCATTCTACATCTGACTCAGGGCAGGAACAGACACCCTGTTGAAAAGAATCCTCCTGATTAACAGTGAGCTACTCTGCATCTGAGAACAGGGAATAATAAGAGAAAAAACCTAAACTTCTGTTGCTTTCACCCCACCATGATAGATAGTAGAGGAAGGCAGATATAGAGAGCTAGAAGGGTAGACCCTGAGAGGCTGAGAAGTGCAGGCCTCAGAGGCTCTACTCAGGCATGTTCCTGCCACCGTCAACCAGGAGTCTACCTCATCAACTGAGAGGAACCCGGAAGTTTGACAGCACCGAGCCGCAGTCAGCAGGTGGACCAACATCTGACATCACCCATCTGTCACTCACTGAAGAGCTTGAGGACTCTGAAGTGCCTCCCTCTAGCAAGGTGATTAATACTGTCGGCATCTTTCAAGAACAAAGACAGTGCTTCCCCTGCGCAGACTTCATGCCATAGTTACTTCCCACATTTCCAGCACACCTACCAGCCAGTATAAGAGAATGTGACCTCAGGAGACCCGAAACCTGCCTACTCACAAGCTGCAAAGCAAAGGGAGGCCAGCAGAGGCTCCTGATTCTTAAGTGAAGACAACTATAGTCTACATAGCACAGCTGTCCAGTGCACAGTCATTAGCAGCATCAAGTTCAGGTCACGCCCACTGCTGTGCATAGATCCATCAGTCCCTACGTGTTGAGGGCCCAGAAAAGAAGCATTATACCTTTTTTACCCTTTCTGTTTTCCCTTTTCATTCTAATCTTTATGTTAGTATATTTTTTAATTAGTCTGTTTATATCCCAACTGTAGTTTTCCCTACCTCCTCTTCTTCTATCTTCTCCCCTAAATCCCCTCTCCCCGCCATCCACTCCTCCTCTGTTTCTATTTAGAAAAGGGCAGGCCTCCCATGGATATCAACAAAACAGGGCATATGAGTTACAGTAACACTAAGCATCTCCCCATATATTAGGGCTGAAGAAGGCAACCTATTATGAGGAAAGGGTTCCACTAGCTGACAAAAGAGTCAGAGACAGCCCCTGCTCCCACTGTTAGGAGTTCCACAAGAAAACCAAGCTACACAACTGTAACATACATGCAGTGGACCCAGGTCAGTCCCATACAGGCTCCTTGGTTGTTGGTTCAGTCCCTGTGAGCCCCTGTGAGCCCAGGTTAGTTGAATCTATAGGTTTTCTTTTGATGTCCTGGACCCCTCTGGTGCCTACAATTTTTCCTCCCCCTCTTCTGCAGGATGCTCTGAGCTTGGCCTAATGTTTGGCCGTGGGTCTCTACATCTGTTTCCATAAGTTGCTGGGTGAGCCTTTCTGATGATAATAGGGGTAGGAACCAGTCTGTGAGTACAGCAGAGTGTCATTAGGCATCATTACACAGACATTCTTTCTCCAGTCATGTTTGGCTCTACCCTAGGTCTCTGGACTGTCCAGTCTCTGGGCCCTGACACTATAGGAAGTATCAGGGGTGGGCTCTCTCTCATGGTAGGGGTCTTAGGCTGGACCCTCAATCTCTAGGCCTCCCTTATCCCAGCACACCCCAGAGGCAGGCAGACTGTAGGTTGAAGGTTATGTGGCTGGGTAGGTGTCCCAGTCTCTCCACTGGGAGTCCTGCCAGGTCACAGGAGTTGGCCACTTCAGGATAAGCATCTCCGACTTCTAGGAATCTTAGCCGGGGTCATCCCTATAGATTCTTGCAAGTTTCTCTAGATTTCTCACCTGGAAATGTCCCCCTTCTGCAGTGGTCTCTTTCATTCTCTCTCCCTTTACCCCCCCCCCCACACCTGATCTCTCGTGTTCCCATCCCTCCCACCCCACGTCCACCCACAAAATTTATTCTATTCCCCCTTCACGGGGAGTGCCAAGTGTTCCCCCTTGGGCCTTCCTTATTACCTAGCCTTTATGGGGCTGTGGACTGTAGCATGGTTATCCTGTACTTAACAGCTAATATTCACTTATAAGTGAGTGCATACTGTTTGTCTTTCTGGGTCTGGGTTCTCTCACTAAGGAAGATTTTTTTTCCTAGTTCCATCCATTTACCTGCAAGTTTTCTGGTGTCCTAGTTTTTAGCAGCTGAGTAATACTCCATCATGTAAATGTACCACATTTTCTCTATCAGTTCTTCAGTTGAGGGATATTTAAGCTGTTTCCAGGTTCTGGCTGAATAAAGCTGCTATAAACATAGTTGAGCAAGCTATGAACGAAGTTGTGGTAGGATGGAGCATCCTTTGAGTACATATGCTCAAAGGTGGTATAGCTGGGTCTTGAAGTAGATCCGCTTGCAATTCTCTGAGAACCTGCCATAATGATTTGTGGCTGTACAAGTTTGCTCTCCCACCAGCAATGAGTGTTCCCCTTGTTCCATGTCCTCTCCAGCATGAGTGATCACTTCTGTTATTGATCTTAGTCATTCTGACAGGTGTAAGATGGAATCTCAAAGTAGTTTTTATTTGCATTTTCCTGAGGGCTAAAGATGTCGAATATCTCTTTAAGTGTTTCTCAGCCATTTGAGATTTCTCTGTTGATAATTCTGTTTAGATATGGATCCCATTTTTAAATGGATTATTTGGTTTGTTAATGTTTAGACTCTTAAGTTCTTTATATATTTTGGATATTAGCTCTCTGTCAGACATGGATTTGGTGAAAATCTTTTCCCATTCTGGAGGCTGCTGTTTGGTCCTATTAACAGTGTCCTTTATCTTACAGAAGCTTTTCAGTTTCATGAAGTCCCACTCTTGATTATCAGTCTTAGCATCTGTACTGTTCGTGTTCTGTTCAGGAAATTGTCTCCTGTGCCAATGCATTCAAGGATACTTCCCACTTTCTCTTCTATCAGGTTTGGTGTTTGTGGTTTGATGTTGAAGTCTTTGATATACTTGGTCTTGAGTTTTGGGCAGGGTGATAGATATGAATCTATTTGTATTGTTCTACATGCAGGCATCCAGTTATGCCAGCACTGTTGTATAATTTTGGCTTATTTGGAAAAAAAAAAGTCAGGTGTCCAGAGGTATGTGAATTTATGTCTGGATCTTTTATTTGATCTCATTGATCCACCTGTCTGTTTTTATGACAGTACCATTTGGTTTTTATTACTATAGCTCTGTAGTAGCTATACAAAATCAGGGATGGTGTTACGTCTGGAAATCTTTTTCCATGTGTCTGTGGGTTTTCTGGAATTAGTATTACTGTTGACTTCTAGTTTTAAACCATGGTGTTCTGATAAGGTATATTGGGTCGTTCCAATTTTTTTGTATTTGTTGAGGTTTGTTTTGTAACCGAGTATGTGATCAATTTTTGAGAAGGTTCCATGAGGTACTGAGAAGAAGGTATATTCTTTTTGTTTGGATGGAATATTCTATGGATGTCTGTTAAGTCCACTTGAGTCATAACTTCTGTTAGTTCTCTTATTTCCCTGTTCATTTTTTGTCTGACTGACTTGTCCAGTGGTGAGAGGAGTTAATTATTAATGTGTGGGGTTTAATATATGATTTAAGCTTTAGAAGTGTTTCTTTTACATATGAGGGTGCCCTTGTATTTGGGGCATAGATATTCAGTATTGAGATTTCCTCTTGATGGATTTTTTTTTTCCTGTGACTAATATAAAGTGACTTTCTTTGTCTATTTTGACTGATTTTAGTCTGAAACCTATTTTGTTAGATATTAGGATAGCTACACCCACTTGTTTCTTAGGTCCATTGATTGGTATATTTTTCCGACACTTTGCTCTGAGACAAAGTCTGTTTTTGAGGTTGAGATGAGCTTCTTGTATGCAGAAGAAGGATGGATTCTATTTTTGTATCCAATCTGTTAGCCTGTGCCTTTTTGTAGGTGAGTTGATCCATTTACATTAAGGAATTTTAATGAACATGATTGCTATCTCCTGTTAATTTAGTTTTCATTGTTGGTGATGTTAATTTGTGTGTTTTTCCCTTCTTTGGTATTTGCTGCTATGAGACCATCAATTGTCTGTGTTTTTGTTGCTGTAGCCAACTTCTTTGGGTTGGAGCTTTCCTTCTAGAATTTTGTGTAGAGCTGGGTTTGTGGCTAGGCATTGGTGAAATCTTATTAGGCTCACAACCAAAAATACATCTGGAAATCTTTTATTGAACAGGATTGTTTTAGCTATCCTGAGTTTTTTTGTATTTTCATATGAAGTTGAGTATTGTTCTTTCAAGGTCTGTAAAGAATTGTGTTGGAATTTGAATGGGGATTATGTTGAATCTGTACATTGTTTTTGGTAAAATGGCCATTTTTACTATGTTAATCCTACCAATCCATGAGCATGGGAAATCTTTCCATCTTTTGGTATCTTCTACAATTTTTTCTTTAAAGACTTGAAGTTCGTGTTATACAGGTCTTTCACTTACTTAGAGTCACCCCTAAGATATTTCATTATTATTTGTGGATATTTGTGAAGGGCGTTTTTCTTTCTTAGGGTTTCTGTTGCTGTGAAGGGACACTGTGACCACGACAACTCTTATAAAGGAAACGTTCAATTGGGTGGCCCACCTATAATTAAAAGGTTTAGTCTACTATGATCATGGTGGGAAGCAAGGCAGCATGCAAGCAGACACGGTGCTGAAGCTGGCAGTCCTTACAGCTTGATCCAAAAGCAACAGGCAGTGAACTGTCTCACTGGGTGTAGCCTGAGCACAGAAGACCTCAAGGCCGACCCCCACAGTGACACACTTCCTCCAACAAGGCCACACCTCTCGTTAGTGCCACTCTCTTTGAAAACACCATAGTCCTGTTTCCCTGAATCTTTATCAACCCATTTATCATTTATATATAGGCGTGCTGCTGATTGTTTTGAATCAATCTTGTATCCAGCCACTTCACTGAAGGTGTATACTGGCTATAGGAATTCCCTGGTAGAATCACTTATGTAGACAATCATATAATCTACAAATAAATAGCTGTACTTTGACTTATTCCTTTCCAATTTGTATCCCCTTAACCTTTAATTGTCTTATTGCTCTAGATAGAACTTCAGGTGCTATGCTGGAATAGATATGGGGAGAATAGACAGCCTTGTCTTGCTCCCGATTTTAGTGGAATTGTTTTGAGTTTCTCTCCATTCGATTTAATGTTGATTGTAGGCTTGCTGTATATCACCTTTATTATGTTCAGGTACATACCTTGTATCTAACCCTCATCTCTCTTAAGACTTTTATCATGAAGAGGTGTTGGATTTTGTCAGAGGCTTTTTCAGCATCTAATGGGATGATCTTGTTGGGTTTTTCTTCTTTCAGTTTGTTTATATGATAGATTACATTGACTGATTTTTATATGTTGAACTATCTCTGCACCTCTGGAGTGAAGTCTACTTGATCATGACAAATAATCTTTTTGATGTGTTCTTGGATTCAGTTTGAAAGTATTTTATTGAGTATTTTTGCATCAATGTTCATGAATGAAATTGGTATGGAATTCTTTTTGATGAGTCTTAATGTGGTTTGGGTATCAGGGTGACCTGGGGCCTCATAAAATGAATTTGGCAATGTTCTATCTGTTCCTATTTTTGTGGAATAATTTGAGGAGCATTGTTATTAGCTCTTCTTTGAAAGTCAGGTAGAATTCTGTACTAAAACTATCTGACCCTGAGTTTTATTTTATTTTTTTTTTTTTAAGCTGGGAGACGTTTAATTACTGCTTTTATTTCCTTAGGGGTTATAGGTCTGCTTAAATTGTTTATCTCATCTTGATTTAACTTTGGTAGGTGGTATCTATCAAGAAAATTGTCTATTTCTTTAAGATATTCCAATTTTGTGGAGTACAGATTTTTCAAGTAAAGCCTAATGATTATCTGGATTTACTCAGTGTCTGTTGTTATATCCCCCTTTTCATTTCTGATTGTGTTAGTTTGGATTTTCTCTCTCTTTTCGTTAGTTTGGAAAAGGGTTTGTCTATCTTGTTGACTTTCTCAAAGAGCCAACTCTTTGTTCCTATTTTATTGATTTTAGCTCTCATTTTAATTATTTCCTGCTGTCTACTCCTCTTGGGTGCATTTGCTTATTTTGTTCTAGAACTTTCAGGTATGCTGTTAAGTTGCTAGTAGAGATCTCTACAATTTCCTTATGAAGACACTTAGTGATATGAATGTTCCTTTTAGCACTGCTTCATTGTGTCCCATAAGTTTGCTTATGTTCTGCATTCATTGTCATTGAATTCTAGGTGTTTTATTTCTTTATTTCTGCCTTGACACTGAAATCATTCAGTAGAGAGTTGCTATGTTCTATGAATTTATAAGCTTTTGGCTCTTCCTGTTGTTGTTGAAATACAGCTTTAATCCATGGTGGTCTGGTAAGATACAGGGTGTTATTTAATTTTCCTGAATCTGTTGAGACTTGCTTTGTAACTGAGTATGTGGTCAATTTTGGAGAAAGTTCCATGAGGTGCTGAGAAGGTATATTCTTTTGTGTTTGGGTGAAATGTTCTATAGGTATCTGTTTGGTCCTTTGAGTCATAATATTTTTTAGTTCTGTTATTTCTCTGTTCAATTTTTGTCTGAACTGTTGGCAGAGTTTTTTTGTCAGAACTCTCAGTTAGTTATGTCCTACCAGCTGCTCCCAAATAACCACACAGAGACTTCATATTAATTATGAAAGCATGGCCAATAGCTTAGGCTTGTTTAACTAGCTCTTATAGCTTAAATCAACCCATTTCTATTTATCTATATCCTACCCCAAGGTTCATTTACCTCATCTATGTACTTCCCATACAGTTTCTTCTGCATCTGGCCAGCAACTCCTCAGACTCTGCCCTTCTGCCCCTCAGCATTCTCTCTGTTCTGAAAATCCTGTCTAGCTACTGGCGGTTTAGCTTTTTATCAAACCAATCACAGTGACATGTATTTACACAGTGTAAAAGAATATACCACATTTCACCCCTTTTTGTCTTAATGAAAAAGAAAGGTTTTAACTCTACCATAGTAAAATTATATGTAGTAAAACAAGAACTATATTTATAATATCTAGTCCATTTGTATTTGGTAAATTTAGAGAAAATATTCTACTATCTTATCTTTGTTAGTCTAAGGTTTTATACATAATTTACCTTTTATCATAATGAAAGACAACTTTAAGTCTAATTATTTAGTCTTTAACTTTATCAAAGATCCCAGAAGGGTGTAATGTTACCTAATGACAAGGACATCTGGCAGCCTGGACAGTTACCCAGAGTTCTTCTGCAACACTGGGGCATCCAACTTTGGCCTATAGGTCTAGTATATCTGACAGACATGAGACACTGTATCCCAGGCTGGCCTGAAAATCACTATCCTGACTCAGCATCCCCACTGCTGGAGTGACAGACATGAGCCACCAACTCCCAGATAAAATATAATGCTGACTTAAGGACATTTTTTATTTCTTTCCCCCAGCTCCCAAACTGCTGGCTAGGGCTCTCTGCCTGAAGGCAAGCTCGGCAGCTATCTCCTGTGGGAATTCTGAGTCAGTCGTGGATGGCATCTGTCAGGAACCAGGGCAGATTTCAAGAAGCTGAAAACAAGTTGAGAGTGCCTGCAATCTGGAGGTGTTTATGATTCCTGAGGCTGAAGTTCTAGCAGACTCTAAGGGCTTATGGGTAGAGTCTTGTCAGGCTGGTGGCCTGTCTCTGTTGATTAATAGGATGTTTAGACAAAGAAGCAGCTTAATCTTTTCCATGCTGGTCTGGTACCCATAACACCTTCTGATTTTAATCGGAAAGTCAGGCACTTGACAGAACAGGGGAGCAGGTGGGACAGTGATTCCCCTAACTCAGTATGGGAGCAGACACACCAGGATAAAACTAAGAATGTTTGCTTTCACCTTCCTGGCTGGTCATGACTCACTGGCATGGGAAGGCAAGGGAAGATCGTCAAGCATTAGAAAATAGCAAAAAAGTGAGGAGATCTTAAAGGAAACGAACTCGTCGGAGTAAAGGGTGACTGACATCACCACACACAGTCCATGTGAAGCAGTGCTTGGTCGGTAACAAACCCTGAAAACCTGTCGTGGAGAATCTCGAAGACCTAGGGCCTGTGCATTATTAATCTGTGGGTAGGAACGTGTCAGGCGATCTCCTGAACACCAGCGCTGATAAGGGCTCACCAGGTATCATAGACCTGTGAACTTGCAGCTTCCCAGATGTCCAGAAAGTACATTATTTCCCAGACAAAGCGGGTTTTGTTTACTACTTGCGGCTGGTGTTTGTATTGCAGGCCAGAGATCGAATCCTGAGCCTTGTGTGAGCTATGTGCACGTTTTGCTACAAATGGACACTCCTTCCCAACTCCTACATTGTCCTTTGCTTCTATGTGTGTGAGAGTGTTTGTGTGTGTGTAGACATATGTGTGCCAGTATGTGAGTATGTGTATGCACATGTTCATATGAAGGCTAGAGGCCCAATGTTAGGGTTTTCCTCAGTCACACCCCACCTCTCTCCCTGAGATTGCCAATACAGCTAGGAAACCCTAGGGGTCTTCCTGTCTCCACACTTCCAGCAGCTGGGTTTACAGGGAGGAGAAGGAAGCCGGGGAGGAAGGGAAGAAAGAGGGAAAGGGAGAGAAAGGAAGGGACATTAGTCAGTGTTCTATATACATGGGATTTGTCAGAATGCCTTAAAAGCTGTGGTCCAGCTGCAACAGTGGCAGTGTAGAGTCCACGGCTGAGTAGGACAGCTGATAACAATTTTCCCCCAGCAGCTGCACAGCCCCTTCCAGCTCTGTGAAAGTCAGCCAGCAGGGAGGAAGATTCCAGCTCAACCCCAGCGTGACGTCCCTGTGTGCTACCCCCAAAGCGTGCGGCATCTCCACCAATGGGTCGCGGCATCTACTTCTGGTGGACAACAGCAGAGGCCGGCATCATTTGGGGAACCTTGAGGGCTTCCCTAGCTAGGTTGTCCATAGAATAGTTGAGGCTTTTTTTTTGTTTGTTTGTTTGTTTGTTTTGAGACAGGGTTCTCTAAGTAGCCCTGGTTGTCCTGGAACTTGTGTATACCAGGTTAGCCTTAAATTCATAAAGATCTACCTGCCTCTTCTCCTGAGTGTCAGCATAAAAGGCAAGCACTCCTAGCTAGTTAAATGTTGGAGATACTAGATCACACTGTGAACCCCAAGTTTGTATTTGCGTTGATTAAATAAAACTAAACTTGGGTCAGGAGGCTGAGTCAGCAAATAGGTATAGTGATATTTTATTTATGTTTTATAATTAAAGCTTGCCTGAAGACCAGAAGGTAAAACTAAGCTACCAGAGGCCAGGCCGTGACATCACATACCTTTAATCCCAGGATTTGGGAGACAGAGACAGATGATTCTCTGTGAGTTCAAGGCCACCATGGGCTACACCAGATCAATGCAGGTACAGAACCAGCTGGTGATGGTGGCTCACACCTTTAATCCCCAGCACTAGAGAGGAATATAAGGCAAGATGAGACAGGCGCTAGATTTCTTTCAGTCTGAGGATTTCTTAGAGGTAAGAGCTCTCTAGTGGCTTGGCTACTTTGCTCTTCTGACCTTCAGGTTGAACCCCAATATCTGTCTCTGGGTTTTTATTATTCATGCTATAACTAGTTGACAAAAAAAGAGTCATAGAGGGAGAAATGGACACAGGAAGTAGTATAGTAGAGTGGGGTTTGGAGCGGAGCAGCTCTTCCTGGTTTGGCCAAGGGGAAATACAGGCTTCTCAGAGGTTTTCAGGGACGCCAGCAAGGAGAGAGAGAGGATTAGCAAGTCGTTACTCAGCCACTCTGAGCTTGCAGGTCTTCACCCCAACCTTTGAATCTTATTTATACATAAAAAAGTAGAGATTTAGTTAGATCCCTCTTTAGCAGCAGGGACAGTGTGGTGACAGAGTTCCAGCCAGTCCACTGCTAAAAAAGCAGGCCCATGACTGTGGAGACTCAACTCCTGGCTGAAATAGCTGTAGATTAAAACACAGTCACTGTGCCAAGGCGAAAACAACAGTTAATATCTTTGATTTTTTAAAAACTTATGGAAAAGTGGGGCAAATTAAGATATTCTACATTACTGGAGGGAAAGCAAAATATTGGGATGCTTTGAGAAAAAAAAAGCTTATCCACTTCTTAAGAAAAAGTAGGTTAGTACAAAAGCCTGTGCATAAATATTTATAGCCACTTTATTTATGATCTCACCAAACTGTAAACAACTCAACTGTCCTTAGCCTGATGAATGAATTAATAATGTATGATCTGTCCTCGAAAAGGAATACTACACTGTGATGAATAAAAAGGAGATATCAATGCACTCAAGAACACTGGTGACTGGACATATGGCAGGAGGCTGATATGGGAGGCTGCAAGGCTTTGAGGCTAGCCTGACCTCCATAGTTCTGAGCTAGCTTGGACTATAGTATAAAGCCTTTGTCTCAAAAACAGAATAGAAGCTGTAGAAAATATTTAATGGCATGAAACATAGTCTTAGTAAATAAACATCACTATTATCATAAAATACTTGAGAACCAACTTAAGGGAAGATAGGTTGGTTTGGCTCACCATTTCATAATGAAAAGATGGCAGGGGGGCTGGAGAGATGGCTCAGAGGTTAAGAGCACTGGCTGCTCTTCCAGAGGTCCTGAGTTCAATTCCCAGCAACCACATGGTGGTTCACAACCATCTGTACTGAGATCTGGTGCCCTCTTCTGGCCTGCAGGCAGACATGGAAGGAATGTTGTATACATAATAAATAGATAAATCTTTAAAAAAAAAGAAAAGATGGCAGAATGGCTCCTTGACAGTAGAAGTGAGCAGTGGAACGCCTCAAATCAGATGGGATGCTGAAAACAGGGAGATACTTCCCATCAAACCATAGTACAAAGTATAAAATAGTCTACAGTTGTCTCTACGAGCTGTCTTAGGATTGCTATTGCTATGATGAAACACCACAACCAGTAAAAGAGCAACTTGGGGAAGAATGGGTTTACTTGGCTGATAGTTCCACATCACTGTTCAGTGAAGGAAGTCGGGACAGGAACTCAAACAGCAGGAACCAGGAGACAGAAGCTGGTGCAGAGGCCATGGAGGCGTGCTGCTAACTGGTTTGCTCACCCTGCTTTCTTATAGAACCCAGAACTCTCAGCCCAGAGGTATCCTCACCAACAATGGAGCTGGTCCTCCACCGTAAGTCACTAATTAAGAAAATGCCTGGCAGACTTGCCCACAGCCTGATATTATGGAAGCATTTTCTCAACTGAGGTTCCCTCCTCTCAGATGATTATAGCATGTGTCAACTTGACATAAAACTAGCCAGCACACAAACCAAGCCTTTTATGGGCAGAGCTCATAAATGATGCTTTAACACAGAAATTAAAAACACACGCCAACATGTCAGCTGAATACTTTTTGAAGCATTAGGTGATGGTTGAATGTGGTGGTTTGAGAATGGCCCAGATAGGCTCATGTGTTAGCATGCTCAGTTCATAGTTGGTGGAACTGTTGGGGGGGGGGAAGAATTAGGAGGTGTGGCCTTGTTGGAGGAGGTGCATCACTAAGGATGAGATTTGAGGTTTCAAAAACCACTCCAGGCCCAATCTCTGTCTATCTCCAAATTGAGGATTAGGATGTAAACTCATGTGTGTGTGTGTGTGTGTGTGTGTGTGTGTGTGTGTGTGTGTGTGTTTTCAAGACAGAGTTTCTCTGTATAACAGCCTTAGCTGTCCTGAAACTCACTTTGTCGATCAGACAAGCCTCAAACTCACAGAGCTCTGCCTGCCTCTGACTCCCAAGTACTGCGGATAAAGGCGTGCACTACCACACTCAGCCTAGGATGTCAATTCTTAACTACTGTTCAAGTACCAAGCTTGCCTGATACCATGTTCCCTGCCATGATGATAATGGACTTACCCTCTGAAACTATAAGCAAGCCCTCAATTAAATGCTTTCTTTTATAAGTTGCCTTGGCCATGGTATCTCTTCACAGCAACAGAAAAGTAACAGTGAGTTCAAACATTATACTTTTGTGCAGCCCTGAGTTTAAGCCACAGCAACACACACACACACACACACACACACATACACACACACACATACACACATACACACACACAAACACACACATATACACACACACACACACACACACACACACACACACACACACACACACACACACACACAGAGGTAAAAACAGAAAATAAGAAATATGATACTCAAGCCCCAACTGCAGGGTTTATAAATTATATATCCCACACTGACAATGTAGCTCAGGCCCTAGCATGCACAGGCCCTGAATCCTGAATTTTTCCCTTACCACTACCAAACAAAAACAATAAGAAGAAAATAGGAAATCAAAAAAACAAGTAAACACTTAAGAGTATAAAAAGAATGCATGTGATAGAGTATGTAATAGATGATTAACTTGACTGTCAGCCCAATAGGATGAGGCTTACCTAATATACAAAATTCTGGGCATGTCTGTGAAGGAGTTTCTAGATCAGGTTAGCTGAGGTAGGAAGACCCACTCTGACTGTGGGGAGCATCCCCTATGTAGTCAGTCCTGGACTGCTGAAAAAGCAAAAACAAGCTAAACTCCAATGCTCCTCTCTATTGTGCTTCCTGACTAGGGACATGATGTGACCAGTTGCCTCAAGCTCCTACTACCATGCCTTTCCTGCCACAATGGACCACACCCTCAACCTGTGAGCCAGAAACCCCCATCTTCCTCCTATTGTTGAACTTTGATTGTAGCAATGAGGAAACTAATTAATATGGAAAATAGTTACTGAGGGTATCAATTAGGGAAGAGGGAGAGGATTAGAGAAGAGAAAGAAGTAGGAGAGGGCGATGTGGGATTCCCCTCTGTATACTGTGAATAATACCACTGGTTAATAAAGAAGCTGCTTTGGGCCTATTGCAGCGCAGAATAGGGCAAGGCAGGAATTCCAAGCAGATAGAGGAGGAGAGAGTAGGCAGGGTCAATGAGATGCCTTGCAGCTGTCAAAGGAGACAGACACCTGGGAACTGAGCCTCCTGGTAAAATACAAAATAATAGATATGTGTTAATTTAAGATATAAGAGCTAGATAGCAATATGCTTAAGTGATTGGCCAAGCAGTAATGTGATATAGAAATAGGCCAATATACTACTTTTCTTGAGACATTTTTTTTCTGAATGACTTATCATTTTTCTTTAGATGTCTCATGGTCTTGTTCAGTGGTCTTCAGATTTCTTAGCTGGATACCTTTATTCTCCTGAAAAGACAAAAACATAACCCTTCCCTGATCTTAATTTTGGGGAGATTCTCTTTTGGAATGTTATAACTGATCAAATGAAAAACATTTGTTAGTTTTATAGGTTAGTTTTAGATTAAATGGCCATGGTGCTTAATGAACTATCATCTCTTTTAATTAAGATGTGTCTCTTGTTCAAATTGAATCTTCATCAATTTTGATGGTATCCATAGTTTTTCTTCTCCTGTGGAAACAAAAGCAAAACGCTTTCCTCAATGTAACACATGTCCTGGTTACCATTCTGAGGTCAGTATATCATTACAGAATATTGGCTGATTTAATTTTGTACTTTTTTCTACTATCCAATATCTCTCTGCAGCTGTTGTTCTTTTCTCATTAGCAAGTAGAAAATTCAAGGTTAATAAAGAATTATGTGTAGTGATATTTCATTTGTATTTTAATCAATAAAGTTTGACTGAAAGTCAGAGAGTAAACCAGCCACACTAGTTAACCACAGAGGCCAGACAGCAATGGTGCATGCCTTTAGTGCCAGCACTAGAGAGGAATATATGATGGGAGGAGCTAGGTCTCAACTCAGTCTCATTCTGAGGATTCATGGAGGCAGGATCACCATTTCAGTTTGAGGAAGAGGTAAGAGCCAGTGTCTGGCTGCTTTGCTTTTCTGATCTTCAGGTTGAACCCCAATATATGTCTATGAACTCTTATTATTCATGCTTCATTTATACATGCTATTTCTGGGGGTCTTTATCATCTCTTTCCATTTATTTAATATATCCTTTAGAGTTTAATTTGACCTTTATATTACTGTCTGCCCTACAGGATTATATGGTATACCTGTAATATGTTTTATGTTATAATAAGCAAAAGTCTGTTTCATTTTCTTAGAGACATATGCTGGAGCATTGCCTGTGTTTATTCATACAGGTATACCCATAATGTCCATAACTTGTAGCAAATGTGTGATTACCAAATCAGCCTTTTCCAAACTCAAAGCAATTGCCCATTGAAAACCTGAAAACATATCAATGGTGTGGTGTACATATTTTAGTTTTCCAAATTCTATAAAATGAAACACATCTATCTGCCAGATTTAATTCCTTTGAATACCCTTTGGGTTACTTCCTGCAGGGGGTGTTTGGTTGTATAAAGAATAAGTAGGACATATCCTTATCATCTCCTTGACTTGTTGCCATGTTATGAAAAAGTCCTTTTTTAAACCTTTGCTATTGACATGATTTTTTTTATAAAATTCTGAGGCCTTCAGCACATTTCCAGTAAATAATTGATTAATTTCTGCATTTCTGATGTGTGTTATGTATATGGGATGATTCCTATTTTACCTGAATAAAAAGTAAGTCAAGTCATGGAGAGATGGCTCAGAGGTTAAGAGCATTGCCTGCTCTTCTAAAGGTCCTGAGTTCAATTCCCAGCAACCACATGGCAGCTCACAACCATTTGTAATGGGGTCTGGTGCCCTTTTCTGGCCTGCAGGTATACACACAGATAGAATATTGTATACATAATAAATAAATTAATATTTAAAATAAGTAAGTCAATTCTGTATCATCTGGTATAAGCTCAGCAGTTTCAATATGCAAAACAACTCTTTCTGCATACTGCAAATCAATGACTATATTGAAAGGTTCTTTAAAATCCCTGAGTACCATGAGAATAGCATAACATTTTTGACTTCTGGACAGAATCATAAGGGCTTTAATCTACTTTACTTAAATTTTCTGATTTGTAACCTGCCTTTCCTGATTTATTTGCAAGATATAATGTAGGCTCTCTAGTTATTGGTGTGTCCAGTACAATGTGAGACAGAGTCCATTTAGTTGTCTTTATAAGTTGAATTCTCTTGCTTTTGGGATAGTTGTAGTTATTCTCTCCAAAAACATTACTATGAGCTCATTGTCAAGGTTCACTCTCTTCCCATAATTTGTCAATGTCATCATTATTAAAAGCACTATAATTTCTGCTAGGTCTCTCCCTGCTAATTGACAAAGTCTCAGTTTTCCTTTTAGAATTAACTGAGAGAACTTTTCCACAAAAGTTTTAATTTTTTAGTCAGTTTAGTAGCAAAAAGATCTATTCTAAGATAGTATCTTCCCTCTGCATTAAAATTCCTATAGGGGGATGTTTGTAGGGTAATATGACCAGAATACAGTTAAGATTCAGATGCACAATCCATTTGTGCCTTCTGTAGTTTCTCTTCAATCAAAGCCAATTCTCCCTCAGTTTCGGCTGATAATTCCCTGGGACTATTTAAGTCCTTGTTGCCATTTAAGGATTTGTTTAAGTTATTCAGGTCATCAGGACCTACCCCAATAGTGCACCATAGATGGGAAATATCTCCTAGCAATCTTTCATTAAGTGTCTGCAATCATTTCTCCTAATTTTCACATTTTGGGCTCTAATTATTTTGTAAATCCAGTTTATAACTTACATAATTAATAGAATCTCTTCTTTGCATTTTTT
Source organism: Arvicola amphibius (assembly GCF_903992535.2). NCBI lineage: Eukaryota > Metazoa > Chordata > Mammalia > Rodentia > Cricetidae > Arvicola > Arvicola amphibius. The sequence goes on from NC_052057.2 coordinate 116,089,033, forward strand.
CAGGAGCAATTTGTAATCCCCAACAAGTTAAAATTTTCTTCTTCAAACATTTGTATCTACATTTGAATCAGATAGCAAAATGTCATCCATGTAATGATAAACTATAGTTTCAGGAAATTATCTATGTATCATTGCCAATGACTGACTTACAAAATATGGGCAAGTGTGAGGCTATTTAACATTCCCTGTGAGAGTATCTTCTATTGATATCTCTAATCAGGCTGAGAATTATTTTAAGTAGGCACTGTGAAAGCAAATTTTTCTCTCTCTTCTTGTAAAGGTATAGTGAAGAAACAATCTTTTAAATCATTAACTATAAGAGGCCATCTTTTTGGTAATAGAGAGGGCAGAGGATTTCCAGATTGTAGAGAGCTCATTGGTTGAATCACCTTATTAACAGCTCTTAGATCTGTTAACATTCTCCATCTCCCAGAATTCTTTTTAACAATGAATACAGGAGAGTTCAAAGGGTTGATTGAATCTTCAATGTGTTATGCATCTAATTGCTTCTGTACCAGTTCTTCTAAAGCCTGCAATTTCTCTATTGTCTGTCAACCATTTCAAAGGTAGGGTTGTTTGTGCCTTTGAAATATCAGCAGCTGTTGTGCCCCATTCTTATATAACCTGAGTGGTTGGTGACTGTTCTTTATAATATCTTGTAACATTTTCTCCAGAAACATATGTCAGTTTATGGTTTGTTTCTAAGACTGGGGGAATGTTAATTTGAGTATTCCATTGCTGTAACAAGTCATGTCCCCACAAATTCACTGCTATGTTAAACACATATGGTTTTAATATTCCTCTCTGCCCTTCTGACCCTATACATTTAACCCAGCTCATGCTCTTCTTTACCTGAGATAAAGTTTTAATCCCTAGAAATTGAACATTTACATCTTGAAGAGGCCAATTTGGGTGCCAAGATTCTAATTAAATTGTTGTTACATCCACACGTGTATCTACAAGACCCTCAATGACAATGTCATTTATTCACATTTTTAATTTTGGTCTTTATTCATTTGTTGAAGTTTGTCAAAATATTTGCTTTATGGTTTCTCCTGAATTTTTTGTTCTCTCTTCTATAGCTATTCTATTGCCCAGAGCAGTATGGTTTCTTACAATAGGCATTAGGTCCTCTAATTGCTTTGGGAAGAATGTTCCAGTATAATGACAGAAAATGACTGAACTGGATTTGGCATAGGGGCCTAAAAGAGGCCCCTCATGGAGTTTTCTGACTGCAAAGCATTACCTTGAATATTTGAATATTCCTCATTGACTTATATTTATTAGTCCAATGTCTCCCTTTGCCACACCTTCTGCATAATCCAGAAGGGAGGGGCATTCTGAATGGATTATTCTTAGAAAAACATTGTTTCTAGGAACAAGGTGACCTTGTTTGCTACAATTATAACATTTGACATTTCGATTTTTCCTCAAACCTATGGAAATCACCTCTCCTATCCTTGCATCATCATGGTCATGAGATTCAATATTAATTGTATCTCAAATCCATTCCTCCTAAGAGGATGACCTCACCTTCAATACCTTATTTATGCTCTTGCATAGAGAATTAGCATTTTCAAAAGCCAGAGATTCAATTAGTATTTGTCTGGCTTCTGAATTTGGTATTATTCTGTTTACTGCTGATGTCAATCGTTGTAAAAAACCATAAAAACTTCCTTTGGGCTCTGTATAAATGTAGTAAGTAACTCAATTTTCTTTCCTATTTCTCCAATTCTGTCCCAAGTATTCAAAACTGTTGTGTGGCATAAGTCCAGGGTGTGGCCATTATATACAGCCTGCCTTTCTATAGTAGTATAATCTCCTTCTCCAAGAATTTGATTTTGGAAGATTTTCCTATGTCTGACTTACTCTGTATTCAGTAATCTTTGCTTCTTCTTGGAAGCCCAACAACCACATGTAAGTCCCTGTGAAAAACAACCCAACAGCAATGGCCAGCAATCCCAGATAGCTCCTAGCAGGCACTCAGCACCATCTACCAGTCTTATAACCTATTTCAGCACACCAGCCAACACCAAAAGAACACAAGATTCTTGTGACAAACCACAAGAATCATAGGAAATATTTGGAGCGGTATATGGTCAGCTGGAGCCTTTAGTTCACTCCTGCTTGATCCAGAAAGCCTCATTCCTCTCTCTCTCTCTCTCTCTCTCTCTCTCTCTCTCTCTCTCTCTCTCTCTCTCTCTCTCTCTCTCTCTCTCTCTCTCTCCCCCTCCCTCCCTCTCTCTCTCATTTTTTTCAGGACAGGATTTCAAATTCCTGCCTGTCCTGGAACTCATTCTGTAGAACAGGCTGGGCTTGAACTCACAGAGATCCTCCTGCCTCTGCCTCCCAAGTGTTGGGTTAAAGGTGTGTGCCTGGCTCTAGTTCCATATTCTTGGTAGCTATAGCAGCTCTTCCCTTGAAGTTGCCAGTAGCCTAAGACCCTGGCTAAAGCTGTCAGGTTCTGACCATACTTTGACACAAATCCAGCTTGTGGTGGCCACACAACATCATCATCACTCCTTACCTGTAGGCTATATAACTTCCCTGCTTTAGTTCGGGTGCATGACTTCTTCAACCCCAATTTCTGAGGCTGGAGGACTCAGCCAGGAGTTGCTTTGCTCAAATAAACCCGATCTTTTACTTTTTCAATTTGGCGTGATCTGCCTTTCTGCCTCGGTGGAGAAACATATTATCCTGTTACAGGAAACCTGTTAGTATGAAACAACAATGAACCACACAAACACAAGACCGTGAGAACAGAAACCTAAGGAGCCTGAGAGAAGCTGCTTGTCTGGAGGTGTTAGAAGCCTTCCTACAAGGAATCAAGACTTTGCGTGGAATCTGACAGAATGTGAGCTCAGTTTAGGCCAGATGAGCAAATGCCTGTGTCAGAAGGAAAGACGATACCTTAAAGAAAAGTCATGTAGCTTATATGAAGCACATAGAAAGGCAAACATATAAATGCATGTACATACACGTTTATTGTGTGTAGTAATAGCAGGATGAAAGCCCAGAGCTAAAACTTATTTCTGGTTTTGCTTGCTAATATAGACTTGCTGTTATGAGCCATCTGTGCCATGAACTCGTTGTGCTCAGACCATCTGTAATGTTCCTAATCTAATGGTTTGAAGGATGGCTCATGCCCTCATTAGAAGATTTTAGTGCCTCAAAAAAAAATGTTGCAAATGGCAAGATATTGATCGCTCTGCATTGTATAAAACAACTCAACCTAAAGGAATCTCCATGAGAGCGGGAAGAAACAAAGCAATATGCTCTCAGCCCCTTCTACAGACCCGGGTCTTCTATAGTCTCTTATCCATTGATCCTCTTGGTAATTTCATGAGTAGGTATAGTACGCATGTTTATTACCCCAGAAAGCAAGGCCTTCAAGGCGTATTAACTTCCCCAAGATCACACAGCTCAAAAGGGCAGAGCCAAGATTAAAACTCCAGGATGCTGTCTTCCAAAATCTGTAATCTCTGCAGTGGCTGCTGCTGGCTGCCTTCCCTGTATGCTTATGTTCTCTCTAGACATTAGTTTAGACTCCTCCAGGCAGCTAGTGGGCTACCTTCTAGAGTGGGTCTCTTGCCTACAGGGTGTTTCTTAGCAACGGGTTCAACTGACATTTGGAGCTGCTCAGTTCTTCCCTCTGCACGAGCATCCCATGCACCTTAAAATATTTATCATCCCTGAACTCTGCTGTAATCATTTCACCAACCCCCAGACGCCCACTCATTCCTGCACGCCAGTGTTTTGCTTCCAACCAAAGAATGCCTTCTCCCCAGAGTGAGTTGTGCTTTCTGCCAAAGATGAGTTCAGCAGTTTACCTGATAGTGGGTAAACCAACTATCAAAAGAAATTTCTCTGCTGCAAGAAATGGTCCATGATAAGAAAGTCATCTGGACCAATGAGATGTAAGGAAAAGTCTGCTGGGGAGCCCTGTGCACAATGCTAAATACTCTGGATAGAGTGAACCTGAAAGAAACAGCTACTCAGCCCTGGAGGGTTGTGTGTGGTATTTAAACATACAATTCCTCAGCGAGGCCATCACCAGTCTGGACAAGAAGTGCTTGCTAGAAGCAGGCTGAGCCTCTCAAGAAGGCAGCTGTGAGGCCTGCAGCAATCACTCAGGCATCCTTGAGCTTTTTCAGGTGAATGACCCAGCAATTTACCATATTATTGAAGCAAAGAAAGTAAATAGTAACTTCCCAGTGCTGGGCTTTCTATTGTTAACAAGACAAATACCTTACCTGACTCCTCCCTTTTATGGCCCTTAAGCCTGGCCTGAGCCTGAAGCTCAATTGGTAAGTCACTGGTCAGGACTTGGCTTGGTCCCCAGCACCACAGAAAAGCCCAGGGAAGAAGGATCCGCTCAACGTCATCCTATGCTACAGAGCTAGCTCAATGCCAGTGCCAGCAGCACTGAGACTGTCTTGAAAAGGGGGGTGGAGCACTTAAGCCCTAAGTCTTTCTGCCTAGAGACCATGTTCATTTGAACCACCAACCTCACAGGGACAGAAAGCAGAGATTTCTACTTAAACCTTTCTCTCATGTGCTCACACAGCTGCTTCTGGAGACCATCCCACAGAGGGACAGCTACACGTACTTGCTTAACTGGCCCTACCATGCCACTACACACACACACACACACACACTCACACACACAGAGGTATAGTAACCACTGTGACTACAGTGTAACTCCATGGGATTTGTGTCTGCTTGCTTTTGCTTAGTTTTTTTTAGGCAGGGGTTCCAAACAGGGTTTCTCTGTGTTACAGTTCTACCTATTCTAGAACTCAGTTTGTAGACCAGGCTGGCATTGAATTCAGAGAGATCTGCCTGCCTCTTCCTCCTGAATGCTGGGATTAAAGGCATTCACCACCACCACCCTGCAAAAAAAAAAAATTTATTCAGATCGGTGGTGGTGGTCGTACACACCTTTAATCCCAGAACTCAGGAGGCAGAGAGAGGCAGATAGACCTCTGTGAGTTTGAGGCCAGCCTGGTCTATAAGAGCTAGTTCCAGGATAAGCTCCAAAGCTACAAAGAAACCCTGTCTCATAAAACAAAAATCTAAACAAACAAACAAAAAACATAATTCATCTCACATGCACACCTGTGTACCTGTTTGCCTGTATGTGTACCATGTACAAGCAGAGTCTGCAGAGTCCAGAAGAGGGTGTCAAGTCTCCTGGAACTTGTGTTACAGATGGTTATGAGCCACCTGATGTGAGTGCTGAGAACTGACACTGGGACCTCTGAGACAGCAGCGAGGGTTCTTAACTAAGGCACCATCTCTCTAGCCTCTTTTTTGGGGGGGGGCCACTCTGTTTTCCTGCCTCTGCCTTCTGAGTGCTGGGCTGCACCTGGCCTCCTCCTCTCTCTCTCCTCCCAGCTCAGGTTATCCCAGCCTGGGACCTATAAATAAAGACATTTGTACTTCAAAGTATCATAACTTTCTGTTCAGAACATCAGTTTTGATTTGTTTGTTTGTTTGTTGTGTGTTTCTTTCTTTGCTTTGATCATGTCAGCTTGCTAGAATCAATCAGGAAGAAAGTCTCAAGGAGGGACTGTCAAGATTAGCTTGGTTTATGGACCTGCCTGCGCGATATTTTTTTAAATTGGGCTAGTGAGGTGGGAAGTCCCACCCTCAAAGGGAGTGGCACCACTGAATGGGCTGGGCTAAATAAGAAACAGTTGAGGGCTAACAAAATTCTCAGCCTCTAGACTGGAGAGGCAGGGTAACCAGCTGAAGATCCTGTCCTCTGATTGCATCTCCAGACTCTTATCTGTCTCCACCAAACCTCAGGCTGCCTGAGCTCCTGTCTCCTCCCAACTTATATCCGCCCCCCAGCCATACCACTCCAGTCTCCACCTCCCTAGTGCTGGGATTAAAGGCGTGGGATTCCAAGTACTGGGATCACCTTTGTGTGAGCTGTGTTTCTCTTTTAGACAGATTCAGCCGTTACGAACACTGGGTGTTCTTTCAGAGGACCCTGGTTCCCTGGTTCAATTCCCAGCACTCACATGGTGACCCACAACTGTCTGTAATTCCAGTTTTAGGGCACCTGACACCTTCATGCAGGCCAGACACCAATGCACATCAACAAAAATGAAAAAAATACCAACAAGCTGATAGACAGATTAAATTTTGTGTAGCCCAGGGTGACATTGATCTAACAGAGACCCTTCTGTCTCATCTTCTGAGTCCTGGGATTAAAGGTGTGTGCCCACCACTCCCTGGACCCTAGTGGCTTAGCACTGCACTCTGGTCTTCAGGCAAGCTTTATTTGTTAAAACCTAAATAAAATATCACCTTCTGTCTCAAGATTCTGCTATTGTGACCCCCCCCCCCCCCCCCCCCCGATAATGATGGTCAGCAGCCTGGAACTGTGGACTAAAAATAACCCTTTTTTCCTGAAATCACTTTTGTTCAAGGTATTTTCTTTCTTTCTTTCTTTCTTTCTTTCTTTTTTTTTTTTTTTTTTTTTTGGGCAGGGTTTCCCTGTAGTATCTAGAGCCTGTCCTGGAACTAGCTCTTGTAGACCAGGCTGGCCTCGAACTCAGAGATCCGCCTGCCTCTGCCTCCCGAGTGCTGGGATTAAAGGCGTGCGCCACCACCGCCCGGCTTCAAGGTATTTTCTAATAAGTGGAAAATAAGCTAAGACTTTCATTTTTTTTTCTCATGGTTTTGTTTCCTTTTATCCACAGAAGACATTCTCTTCTGAACCACATGGATTCCTTTGCTTACCTTCTTGTCCTGCCTCCTCCAGCCTCTCCCTTTCCTGCGCTTTAGAGTTTGGCCAGACCTCTTCCCTATAGCCCACCCTCCCCCACGCTAACACAGACGTTCCTTTCTCTAAGATGTTTCCTCTTGTCCTCCACAGCTGACTTCCTTCAAAGTGATACCTTGTCCCGCTTCTCTGCCTTTTCGTGTCTGCAGCCCTCCCAATCCACCCTTCAACAGGGTGTGTACCATAGCTGCCCCTGAGCTCTTAATGAAATTCCTGGAAGTGCTTACCTTATCTTGTAGTTATCTCTAGATGATAAACCTGCCACGTTTTGATCGTCACAGTGTCTACTTGTTAAGTATTTTTCTTAGCCAACAAACCTCTTCGCCAACGCAAATAATTCCAATCAGACCAAATCCGACCAAATTAGAAGACACCCAGGTTTAATGGATGGCAACATTCCCGCCGCCCCCACCCCCAAAAAAACACAGGGAGGGAAACAGAGAACCGATAGAACAGGGAAAACCAGGAGACCACGTGTTCAGTCTCTAGGGGGCAGTCCCTGTGGGAGTGGTCTTGACCCTCCCTGGGTAGGGGTTTGACGGGTTTCTCAGAGGTGGAATTTGGATTGAGGCAACTTCCAGGCAAGGGAGCTTTGAAATGGAACTTTCCACCCAACATTTCAAGATGAATGCCAGGGGGCTGGGGTGAAGCCCCCCAACTAAACAATCCAGACTCTTTGTATAAAGGGGTGCCAGGGAGCTGAGGTGATGCTTCCGACCAAACATTCCAGACTGTCTTTGGATAAAGGGGCGCCGACTAGTGTTTTGCCCAGTGCCTCTTTCAAAAACTACATCTTCGATGGCTCAGGAGTTAAGAGCGCCGGTTGCCCTTCCAAAAGACCTGGGTTCAATTCCCAGCACCCACGTGGCAGTTCATGAAGTCTGTAACTGCAGTTCTGGGGAATCTAATGTCTCTTTTGGCCTCTCTCTATGGCCTGGACTACATAGTGAGTTCCGGACTGGCATGCGTCATTAAAAACAAACAAATGTTCTTCCTGTGGTATCTGTACTACCACCTCGTGCATGGGGCTAAATAAAAAGCATAGAAGGTAACTCTTGGGACTGACCTCCTGCTGCGGGTCTCAACAGGGCAAGCTGAAAGTCAAGGTAGAGTCCCTCCTCCTCACCTTGACCACCGTGACACTAAGCTGCTTATCAGAGCCTATAACTAGAGAGAGAATGATAGATTAGCAGGAGAGAGAGAGGGAGAGGGAGAGAGAGAGAGAGAGAGAGAGAGGGAGGGAGGGAGGGAGGGAGGGAGGGAGGGAGGGAGGGAGGGAGGGAGGGAGAGAGAAGCCAAATCTCCCAGACAGCCCAGTTTCCACTGGGCGATAAAGACATTCTCACTACTTTAATCCCGATACAAAAAAATAACCTGGCATAGTAGCCAGTTGCTTTTCTATTGCTTTGTTATATTAATCCCTGTAAGGAAATAGCTAAAATGATCGCTTGACTTTGGTGGGGGTAGGCTACTGTTTTTCCTTGTTTGTTTTGTAGCCGAGGATGGCTTTGAACTCTGATTCTCCAGCCTTTACCCCACCATGGCTAGGATTACAGGCATGGACCACCATGCCAGGATCGAGCTCTGGAAAACCATCCTTCCTGCTTCCTCTGTAGAAGATTTACTGCATTTTATGGAATAACGTGTTATCTGATTCTGGAATCAAAAATAAAGCCAAACAGTATCTTTTAACTAACAGGTTAGAATTTTGCCCTTTAACAATAGGTTCTGCCTAATCAGACTCCATAGACAGCGTGGATAGGATGGGGGTTAATTCCACCTTTCAATAGCCCTAACTGAAGTTTAACCTGTGGAAGAACATGGAAGTCATCAGAGTCACTTACGTAATTTTAAAAAGATTTATATATTTTATGTGTATGATTATTCTGTCTGCATGTATGCCTGCAGATCCCATTATGTAGATGGTTGTGAGTTGCCATGTGATTGCTGGAAATTGAACTCAGGACCTCTGGAATAGCAGACAGTCTCTCCAGCCCCATTTAAGTAACTTTTTCAGTAAAGTTTTTAAAAAAGATTAAAAAATTAGGACTCTGCAACCGGCAGAGATCCAAACCGCGAGCGCCACGTCAACAGGCGGCCCCCCTCATCTGAGCACACACGGACATGGAAGGGACCGAGGAGCAGAGCCTGGACGAAGCCTTTGCCCAGACAAGAAAGAGAAGGAGCAGGCAGTCTAGCGGCCACGAAAAGGAGCAGGAGCAGCCCGGTGGCAAGCCGAGCTCAGTCTTCGGTGCCAGGTCTGGCTAAGGCGGAAGCCAGAGGACAGGCGACCAGCCAAGAAGGCAGCAAGGAAGGATAAAGATGAGTGGAAAGAATTTGAGCAAAAAGAGGCTGATCACGGCAGACTGAGTTCGGGCAATGCAAATAAAGTGAAAAGGAAGAGGGTGACAATGAAAAGAGATAAGACCCAGGAGATGGAAGGGAAGATGGAGGTGGCAGGGAGTAGAAAAATCTTCAGGTCCCTGGAATAAAACAGCCCCTGTACAAGCGCTCCTGCTCCAGTAATAGCTACAGAATCCTCGGAGCCGGCAATGCCTACAGGTGTATAAAGGCCTCCAGGGACCAGGATAACCACAGTGAGGAAAACGCCACAGGACTATCAGAAATATACAGTGACACACAGTTCCCAACCCCGCAGTCCCATAGAGTGCCAGAACAGGGACTAGAAATGAATGCGACCCGAAGTTAAATGACCACATAGAGCACATCTACATCTTATTTAGGGACATGAATTTTCAGGCGTAATTAAAATGGGAAGAAATGTAAATGGTATCAGATGGGAAATTATTTGGGAGGGGGTGGCTTTAAAGTAAATCCCAGCCTTTCGTCTCATTGAGAGCACAGCTGGCTCAAATTTAGACCTCCAATGGGGCTTCTCCGCTGTCCTCGAATGTGTAGGGGACTCCGAGAGGGCACTGACTTGCCACACACATCTTTCTTTACCTGATCTAATCAGACCACTCCCCCAAAGCAAAAGGGAAGAGAAATGGTTGAATGATATAAATTTGTGTCTGGAATATTTTGATGACTTCAATATGATCTGTATTGGCTCCCTCACGTTTTGCTTTGGCTTCAGTTGTTTTGATAAAGCGGTCAGGAGCTCTACTGGGTGGGAGCTAAATGGGCTGTTGTTACAGAGAAAACACTAATCCTAGCTCTAAGGAAATAGAAGCAGAAGGATCAGGAATTCAATCAAGGCTAGCATGGGCTTCAGGAAAAGGACTGGTGGGGGTGGGGGAAGGGGGCGGAGGATAGAGAAAGGAAAGAAGAAAAAGCAAAGAAGAAAGGGAACATGAAACAAAGCAAATAAAGTATTGTTTAATGTTTCCTTCCTGGTAATTTGAACCCAGAGCCTTCAGAATGCTTACCATATGCTCTATCATTAATCTACATCCCAAACTCCACTGCCTAATTAAAAAATAGAAAATCTGGTGCTGAAGTTATGGCCTAGTAGTTAAGGGCATGTATTACTCTCACAGAATACTCAGGATCCGTTCTCAACACCCACATGGTAATTCCCAACCATCTATCCTAACTCCAGTTCCAGGGTATCCATCCGATGCCCTTTTCTGACATGAGGCACAAATGGGGTGCACATGCGTGCAAGCAGACAAAACACTCATACATAAAATAAGCCTTCTGATTTTCTTTTTTAAATTTATTTTACATGCCAACCAGTTTCCCCTTCCTTCTCTCCTTCTGTTCCCTCCCCATCTCCCTTTCCCCCTTTTAATTTTTTTAAAGAGAAAGTATCCTCTCAGAACACCAATGCACATAAAAATAGTTTTCAGTCCATTATTTATTTTGAGAAATGTCTTGCTATGTAGCTCAGGTTACCACCCTCGAACTCTCCATGTTCTGGCCCCAGCATGCTAAATGACAAAATTATAGACTTGGCCACCACACCTACCTCTCCAGTGTAATTCTGAACCACCGCTTCTGTGTTCGAGGCTTCAAGCAACTCTGTAATTGACAATATGACTTTTGATTTTTATTTCATTGTGTGTGTGCACGTACATGTGTACACACATAGGGACCACAGTGCATGTGTGGAAGTCAGATGATAAGGTACTAGAATCAGTTTTCTCCTTCCGCCAAGTGAATCTGGGTAACTGATTAAGGTGATCAGGCTTGGCTGCAAGCCCCTTTACCTGCTGTGCTAGCTCACCATCCCTAGTCACTGAACTTTATAATGAGTGTTCATCTATTAAGCTGGCAGAAAGTTTGTCTGCTGATAATTGATGTTAAAAGACAGCATAGAGCAATGTCAAACATTGGTGACATATGTGCTGAGGGGCCTCACCTCATAGGCCTTGGACATTAGCCTTGTGATTTTGATGCTAGTTCTCCTATTTTTCAGGTTAAGAAATTGAGGCACAGATGGGCTCCAGAATGTGGCTAAGTCATAGTGTCAGTAATTGACGAAAGTGGGAGCTTTCGGCAAAGTTGGCAAAACTAAAGATCCAGATTGGAGCCCATAGCCAGAACTTGAAGGTAATTCAAACTCGCTATTATCTCTGAAGTGGCTATCCTTCAGAATAGGGGATGGCCCCTTTCAAGACCTTAAAAAATGAAACTATAAAATGATTTTTGCAATTGATATGGCCAGGATTTGGGCCTAGTGTTGGGGAACCCCGTCATCCAAAAACCTTTAAGATATCGGCCCACTTTGGGTGTGGTCTCATGTGCTGTAAGTACAGACAAAAAATGCGTGTGGCCCCTTTTTCTGCAGGATTCGGTTCCAGTTCCCAGGACACACAGAGGACTGTGGATTGCTACCCTGACTGTGAGTTTATCCCCAAATAAATAAACATCTGTTATACTCCATTCGGGGCTATCACGGAAGTATTTGGCCCAACTACAGCCTGCTCAGTGTTCTAGCATTTGCCTGGAATGCACAAGGCCCTGCATTCCAGCCCTAGACTAGCAAATAAATAATAAATAAATAATTTACATTAACTACTAAACTCAGTTCAGGAGACCTTTTTCACCCATCTAACAATCCAGTATTGAATAAAACCATTGTGTCTTCACAGGCCCAAGAGAATGGGGTGTGCTCAGGACATGGGAGAGCAAGTGAACCAACTCCAGGCACTGGGCTTCTGAGATTTTCTACACGGAAATATCATTGCCAAAGAAAAGCAGATGAGTTGAGGGTGGTCAGAGCCTGCCACACCAGCATCCACAGGGCAGAACCATGAGGCGCATAAGTCCAAGGCTACATATGTGATTCAATGCCAGTATGGATTTCAAGCAAAGAATAAAGAGAGAGGGGAGAGGGAGGCTGTGGAGGTTTGCATGAGAATGCCCCCCATGGGCTCATATATTTGCATGCTTAGTCTCCAGCAGGTGAACTAAATGAGAAGGATTAAGAGGTATGGCCTTCTTGGAGGGAGTGTGTCTCTTGGGGTAGACTCTAGAGGTTTCAAAAGTTCACACCAGCCGGGCGGTGGTGGCGCACGCCTTTAATCCCAGCACTCGGGAGGCAGAGACAGGCGGATCTCTGTGAGTTCGAGACCAGCCTGGTGTACAAGAGCTAGCTCCAGGACAGGCTCTAAAGCTACAGAGAAACCCTGTCTCGAAAAACCCAAAAAAAAAAAAAAGTTCACACCAGGCTCAGTTTCTCTTCTCTCTCTCTCTCTCTCTCTCTCTCTCTCTCTCTCTCTCTCTCTCTCTCTCTCTCTCTCTCTCTCTCTCTCTCTCTCCCTGCTGCCTGTGGATCAGGATGCAAAGCTCTCAGCACCTTTTCCAGCACCATGCCTGTCTGCTTGCTGCCACTCTCTCCACCATGATGATAATGTACTAAAACTCTGAAGCCGTCAACAAGCCTTCAATTTTATGTTTTATTTTCCCTCTACAATTGGCCTTGTATGGTGTTTCTTCACAGCTATAGAACAGTGATGAAGGGAGGTAATGGGGAAGGAACGCAGAAAGGGGAGAGGAAAGCTTGCTCATGCTCTATTCAATTAGTCTCTAAACCCTTCACGCTCTTGACTCCACAGGGACTCCACAAATCCTGATGTCTGGGACAGCGACTTCTCTTTGCTACTTGACCATCCACTAGGCTCCTAAAGCAGGTTAATGCAAGTCTATTCCTGAAGGATGGAGCCACACTAGATGTGCAGAGAAATCAAGTTTCTGGGACTGATTTACCACATGTACCAGCCTGAGCAGTCTCCAGAGACACAATATATCTTTGTGAACCTAAAACATACATTGTTTCCTTGTGATGGACAAACATGGGCCAAGCAGTGATTTAATTAATATAGTTTATGTGTGGTCGTTTCGGGGCTGAGCAGCCAGGAACAAACAAGCGGCCTTATACAACAAATTGGTGCTCCAAGGTCTGCCAGTTAAATCCATGTAAAACCTGAGAAAGCTTAAAAAGTAATTTTAGACACAAAAGAACAGATTAACATGGCTTCTTGGTAGCCAGCATTTTGCTGGTGGCATGCTGCAGATCCTTTAAGAGAGGTCTTCCTGATTCAGCAGTAGCAGAAAAAAAAGCCGTAATCATAGATTAAAAGGAGTTAAGAAAAAATAAGCTACGTAAAGATGAAATATACACAGAGTCTGGATTATGTAAATTATGTGTTTTCTTTGAATTTTTGAAAATTTGGAGGAGAAATACCCATTTCTCCCCAAGCTACCAGGATTTTTGACTCTGTTGGGGTCATTTTCCTCTTGTTCCATATGTTGAGAATCTTGAGACTGTTTGAAGCAGAGAGGGTTATTCAGTAAAGAGAGGAGAGCGAAGAGTGCTGAACTGTGACGTCACAGTTGTCTGTAACATTTATTTTGTCTTTGGCTATTGGTCTTTCTGGGTCCACCTCCCCAGGGACAAAACTAGCTTCTCATTTGTCCTGCAAATAGAGACAAGGTGGGTCTCTCTTTATGGACACATGGCTATCTTTAAAGAGAGAAAAGGAAACTCATTGGAACACACATAAGGTGTGTTCCTCATAAACAGCACCGTAAACCCCAGTCTTCCAAATCAAGGACTATTCTAGAGTTTAACCCAAAGTGCAGAACATATTCAAGATGATGCAGCAGTGGGCAGCTGGGGGAGACAGCTCAGCAATAGCGCCCATGCTCAGCATGGATGAGGCAATGGTCTAATCCTCAGCACCAAGATCTACAGAAGACAGTTTTAAAAAGGAAATGGGAGAGGGGTCTAAAAACCTGGAAGGTCTGATGTCTGCTAATACCAATACACAAGGCATAAAATAAGCATAAATTAGCCTTTTTTGATGTTACAAGGTTCTGTAGAATGGGCTGGAGTGATAGTTTATTTGACCAAGCACCTGTCACAGAATCATGAGGACCCAAGTTCAGTCTTTACCACCTATTTCAGAAGTGGTGTGACTGTCATCCCAGCACTAGGGTGGCAGACAGGCAGATCTCTGCATCTTCCTGCCTGCTTGTCTAGTTGAACCAATGAGCACCAGGTCCCAGTGAGAGACCCTGTCTCTTAGAAACCAAAGTGGATGAAGCCCGAAGACATCTGGGGTTGAGGTTGATCCTTGACACATGCGTGCACACAACACACACACACACACACACACACACACACGAGAGAGAGAGAGAGAGAGAGAGAGAGAGAGAGAGAGAGAGAGAGAGAGAATATCAATCAATAAAAACTAAAGGTTCTGTAGCAGTCAGTGTTGCTGCTGTTATTTTGAAGACGGGTTCTCACTATGTAACCCAGCTTGGAAATAGTCTCCTGCCTCAGCCTCAATGAAGAAGCAGGTCTCTTATTATAGTCAGATACACTGTAGAGAATCATACATGTGCAATATAGTACGTATGCCTGTTTTCTCCTAGCTATTTTGTACTTTTTAGAATCTGCGTCTCTCTGCAGTAATCGTGGCATGTGAGCAGCTAGACTATCCCTGTAGAATAGATAGAAGGTTCCAAGAGGAGATTTTCCAGGTCAGTTAGTCATTAGAAAAAACAGACTTCACTTCAGGTCTGCTGGAATCCAACAGGAGACCATCTCCTGACTGCTTTTTACACACAGTCACGGTGGAAAAGCTATTATTCTGGTTTTAACTCACTTTTAAATTTTTACTAATCATTATTTCAAATATTTATGAAGTTCTGTCTTATAGAAATGAAATTGCTGTTATTCCAATATTGAATGTTCCTGATCCACGCACTTATGGCCTTCCCTAGACCTTCTATTACTTAAGTATCAATTTATAGGTATCAGAATAGCTTACCCATAGAAGAAAGTTTCCTATCTATCTGAACACGCTGACTAAGGATACAAATTTAATTATAATAGACTGTAAATCCTACAGTTTTGATCTTCAAACCACTGTGTATGATACGAGACTAAGAGATGAGGCTACTGGGACTCATTCCCAAGAGAACAAAAGTAGCTGAAAATCAGATTTGATGGGAAATCCCAGGAAGTCTACTACCACTTAGTCTGGGGAAGTCTTATTGAAAAATACATTTTATTTTTATATAGGCCAATAAAATACCTTAAATGGCATTTATGTGACATGCATTTGTATCTCTACTAACAAGAAGATTTAAGCAATGTATATGTTTGGAGAAAATAAAACAAAATATTATAAATGGCAGAAAAAGAGACACAGAAGGAAGAATGCCTCCTCCTTTTGAGACTGGGGTCTTGCTATGTAACTGAGACTGTCCTCCAACCCAAGCTTCTACCTCAGGCTTCCAGGTGCAGGGTTACAGATGTGTGCCACCACGCCCATCTTCCAAACTGACTTCAAACATGAACTCTTGTAGGAATTTGATCTTTGTTTCTTTAAAGTAGCTTTTAGAGAGAACGCAGCACTTAAGAATTTCATACTTTTAGTAAAATAATAATAATAATTGGGGCTGGAGAAATGGCTTAGCAGGAGATCATGCTGCTTTTCCAGAGGACCTGAATTTGGTTTCCATGCCCCACTTCAGACAGCTCATAACCTTCTGCAACTTCAGCTCCTCAGGTACCATCAAACACATGACATATATTCACACACACACACACACACACACACAACTTAAACCTTTAAAATTCTTACAGTGCAACCAAAAAAAAAAAAGCCAGGTGGCCAGGTGGTGATGGCACACGCCTTTAATCCCAGCACGAGAGGCAGAGGCAGGCGGACCTGGTTTACAAGAGCTAGTTGCGGGAGAGGTTCCAAAGCTACAGAGAAACCCTGTCTTGAAAAAAACAAAATAAATAAATAAATAAATAATAAAACCTTACAGTGCTGGGAATGGGACCTTGGAGCTTTAAGCTTGCCGGCAAGCATTACATCACTGAGCTGCAACCCTAAGCCTTATATTTTATAATGTTTAAAATATTTTAATTCTTTCACACATATTTTCTTACTTGATCTTCAGCTCATTTTGCTTTCATGTGTACACATGTATATGTGTTTGAGGGTGCATGTGCATCTATGACTCAGGAGCCAGAGACCAAGAATGGGTGTCCTCCTCAATGGCTCTTTATCTTGTGTTTAGAGGCAGGGTCTTTGAGTGAACCTGGAGCTTGCTAATTCAGCTGGATTTCCGCTCAGCAAGATCAGTCTGTGTCTACCTCCCGCACTGGGGGTCCAAACTCAAGTCTTCACGCGTGTGCAGGAAGCCCTATCTCCAGCCCATATACTGATATTTCAAAGTGCCTATCACCCACGTTTTCCAGAGAAGTGAACTGAGGCCCGGAGGAAGATTTGTAAACCAAGTGCTTGGGCTGGGGAGAAGGCTCAGCAGATAAAGACACCTGCCTCTGGGACTGGCGGTCTGAGTCTGATCCCTGGGACCCACATGTTTTGGGAGAAAACCATTCCAGGAAGTTGCGAGCTGACCTACTGGCGTGCCATCGTATACACACGCCCACAGTCATAGATGTACAAAACAATCTAACAAAAAAGTTGCCTGTAAGCTATGTATATATTTCTGTGTTTTTTCTTCTGCACACCTAATTCTTCCCCTTCATAATTTCCCTTGTATCTCCTGTATACAGCTCTATATGTATATACCTTGACATACAAGGCCCTGTGTGGCCTGGCACAGACAACTTTTTTGATGAGCTATCTCCTCCAGGGGAATATTCCTGAATCCAAAGGAGGCTAGGCTTCTATAAACATTCTATAGGAGTTTCAATTCCAGTAACTTTGCATGTCAAATTCTTGTCCTATCCCTGAAACCTGGACAAACCACCTCCAAGTATTGCCGCAAAACCTAGTGAGTCCCTGCTTGGCAGCCGTGCAAATGCTATAGTAACCAACTACAGCCATTCTAGCACGATGACATCGACCGTAATCAAAAAAATAACAGATTCCCAAAGGGAGAGAATATCAGTTAGCAGAAAGCAGGTCACTAAACCCCACTCATTCCTCCTCCAGTGAAGAGGGCTTGAGCCATTAAATTAGCTTCCTTATACAATTCTTTAAATTCTCCGAACGGATCTATGAATTTTGAATGTTCTGCTTATTCTTTATGCATGAGTGTGCGTGCGCACTGCGCACGCACGCACGTGCGCATGTGTGGGCGGTTTTCTCTCTCCACTGTGGTTTCCAGGGAAGGAACTCAGACAGTAAGGCAAGGCTTGCTTGGCAAGTGCTTTATCTGCTCAGCTATTTGAGGGATACGCGTTTCTGAGACAGGGTCTCATGCTAGACACCCTCCCTCCCCCGGTAGTAAAGAATGATCTAGAACTCCGGTTCCTCCTGCCTCTATCCCAAGTGCTGATTATAAATGTATGGCTGGCTTGTAGTAACCTTTCTCCGTTTGGTACACTTTTACTTATATCTGGTTCAGACATGATTTCTCTAAAAAACTATTCAGATACTTTAACTCTGTCCTCTACCTTCTTCAAAGCTTGGGCGTTTTAAGAAATGGGTCTGTCTCTAGTTGCTACTACTGGCAATATACACAGAATACATACAAAGGCAAACAAAACAAAACAGAACAAAAAACCTTCAAAACTGCACACACACACAAAACCAGTGAAAATTAAGACTTTCCCCCAATTCCATCATGTAACTTAATATCAGGTGTTTCTTTTCATATTGCTTCTGCACATACTTCAGTGTTTCATACAATACATACATAGAACGTGATTAAGCCACATTACACAGCGCTTAGAATCATGGTCTGCTGTACAAGGACATGGACATCTACTTGAAGATTCATGCAGATTTGCTTTGGTTTTTACATAGGTGTAGGAGCAGCCGAACAGCATAGTATTCCGTGACAGGGACGTACCAGGATTACTTCCGCCCGATTGAGTTGCCCCGCACCGAACGCCCTCTCCGCCTCCCGTCACGCGGGTCGGCGGCGGAACCCCAGCCGGCTCCGGTCTCCCGGCGACCTCCCGGCACCCGGCCTTGGGGGCGGGGCTGCGGGGGCGGGGCTCCGCGGTAGGCGGGGCTCCGAGCGGCGGGCGCGGCCCCGGCTCCTCCCCTCTCCTCCGGCGGCGCCGGCGGCGGCAGCACTTCCGGGTCGGCGCGGAGGCGGGGCGGAGGCGCCGCGGCTGTTATTGTTCCGAAGGGCTGGGCCGCTGCGATCCGCGCTCGGCGCTGTCAGTTCGTCCCTCTTGCCCCTCGGGTCCTTGCTGCTGGCTCTGACGGCGGCCGACGGCGGGCGGGGCCCGGGTTCGCGGCCGAGCGGCGCCGGTGAGGGCGCGGAGGAGGCGCACAGCGGGAGGAGGAGCCGTGAGCCTGGCACGGAGCGGCCGCGGCCATGGCGTACGCCTATCTCTTCAAGTACATCATCATCGGCGACACAGGTGAGGCCGCCGGCGGGCTGTGGCGGGCCGGGGCGGGCAGGCGGGGCAAACGGCGGCGGTGGCGCGGCGGGCGCGGGTCGGGCGGCGCGGAGCGGCACGGCGCGGCGCCTCCCTTCCTCCCATCCTCCCTCGGTCCCCTGGCCGCCGCTCCATTTCCGCAGTGCTGGCGCTGATGACGTGGGCGCTGCGAGCGGCCGCGGCCTGGCTGGGGCCTTCCTCGTTCGGCCCGGGCCCGCTGCAGCCGGGCCCAGGACAGCCGTTTGCGGCTCCAGGAGAGGGTGACAGCAGGGCGGTCCTGCCCGGGACCCCGGCCTGGACTGTCTCCGCAGCCCGAGGAGGGAGAGGGAAGCCGAGCGAATCAGAGCGTGACGGGCCCCGGTCC
This sequence comes from Arvicola amphibius, assembly GCF_903992535.2. Taxonomy (NCBI): domain Eukaryota; kingdom Metazoa; phylum Chordata; class Mammalia; order Rodentia; family Cricetidae; genus Arvicola; species Arvicola amphibius. The sequence continues at coordinate 116,107,987 of NC_052057.2, forward strand.
GGATTTTTGTCCCCGGTCCCACCTCCCCGATCTGCACGCTTCCGCCTAGGCCTGCGCAAGGCGCACCCTGAAGTGGGACAGCCTGTTACGGAGAGATTATTTTTAAAAGAATTTTTTTTTTAAACGTTCTCAACTTCCAAGTCCGAATAAGTCAGATCACATGACTTGATGGCTGGGCTGTTCCTTTCGGGGTCATTAAAGCATTGTAGAGCCCTGGCGACTTTTGCCACGTGTAAGCTGGGGTTATTGGATTTGATAGTAATGCAAGGCGGGTCAGTGATCAGGGCGTGAGCATACCGTGATAAGACTTTTTTTTTCCAGTTGTGTCAAGTCACAGTTGCTGATTTTCAGGTGACCTCGTGTGCATTTGAAGCAAAAAAAATCAATTTTCAGTTAAAGATATGATCCTAATACATTTCTCAAACAAATTAACAAGCCTTTATGAAATACTTCGAATACCTGCGATTTGGGCCACACTTCGAATCTAATAATAAGCCTAAAGCTTGTTCAGGTGTTAAAACTATTAATACACCGGAGTCTGATTTCAGTGGTGACTGTTGCACAACCCTGGACCCTTTGCACAACTTCGGCGATGTAGAAGCAACTTGAGGTGGCCCTGTAATGCAGTAGGTTCTATAAGTAACTGGAAGTATGTTGATTGCTGCCTAAAATAAAATCTTCCTTCTGTGAATACAGTTTTTCAGCAAGGTTAGTGTGTGTGTGTGTGTGTGTGTGTAAGTGTACAGAAACCTGATCGTTTTCTATGCAAGGTACTGGGTAAAGCCATATTTTCTAAACTGTTTGGAAAAGGAGGAATCTAAGACCACTGAGATATAAAAAATAAAATTGGAGATATCGTAGCCAGGAACAGAAATGACTGATTACTTGGTTGTTTCAGCAGTAGCGAAAATTAGGTTTAGAATTTGCACAGTGTCTTTTTTTTTTTTCTGGGGATCTCCTGTGGATTGATAAAGCAATATGCAGGGAATAATGGGGCTACAGATGTGAGAGAGCTGGTGCTCTGTTCTGGTGACATTTGTACCCATGCCACAACAGTTTCTGTGCTTTAAATGAAGGCACTCCTCTCTTGGCATTCTGTTCTGACCTAGCTTAGGCACTTGATGCTTGACACTGGGCTGTAGAGCAGCACTTTGCCCACACTCCTCTTCGACTAGTACAGTTTAGCATGAACTTAATTTCCTGAAATACCTGTGTCAGGACCAAGCCCCTGCTCATTCATGCCTTTGCCTTTTTAGCTTGACCCTCAGTGAACTCTAAAGTACCTGCCTGCTCTCTTGGCATTCTTTCCTACTGCATCTCCTTCTCTTGCCTGGGATGCCCAAAGGCTAGTTTTTGAAGGTTGCCTTGATCCCTCCTCCTCCCTCTGGCTTGGCCTGTCTTCTGCCACAGTCTTTCCTTATGAAATTTTGTTATTTTAATAAAAGCCTTGCCCAGGTCTTCCAAATGCTTGCAGAATCAGCTTATCTTAACCTCATATGTGCCAGTGTCCTCCAGTTAGTACTGACTACTTATTTTCTGGATTATATTTCTCAATTTGTATCATTTTTTTTTCTGATGCTAACTCCAGACTGATTTTTATAGGTATTTGTATAGGCATCTGCGTTTGCTTATGTACTTCTTGAGGGTAGAAAGGTGTTCTCTGTGGCTCTGTACTTCAGGATGGACCATATATTGTGCATATATGCAGAAAATCCTAAACCCTGCGGTTAACAGTTATTTCTAGAGAGGAGGGAATTCAGCTTGTATTAGGAAAGCTGGTATTGGTGAAATGAGGGTTTCTGTACTTTCTGGTTTTGTTGCTGTTTTTGAGACAGGATCTTGGCTGGCCTGGTACTGTGTGGCCTATTTTGGCCTCAAGCTTGTGGGAGTCCCCCTGCTTCAGTCTCTTGCGTGCTGGAATTATAGGCATGTGTCACCATGTCCAGCTATCCTCTAAATTTCAGTATTGTAGTGTTTTATTTGTTTATCCTATAAGTTTTAACATTGTACTTATTAGGGTCCAGGTGTTCTCCGCCCTGTGTGTGTGCTCCCACCAAATTTCCAAATGCCTATCAGTTTTGCTGTAGTTGGTGATTTCATGGCACTGAGTGTTTGGGGAAAGTTTTCAGTTAGCAATAATCAGTCCTTGAACAAACCTTATGGGTTGCTACTATACTGCCATGCACAAAGCTTGTGCCCTCTCGTGTCTCTGCTCATCCTCAGTCTTGGAGGCCCTGTCCTTCTGCAGTAAAGGACAGGGCCTCCAAGACTGTCTCTAAGTTCTAATTTTCTGTTAAACCTTCCCATTTAATTTTATCACTTTGCTTATTTACAAGCTTTAAAATGGACTATTGTAGAAGGACTATATTTTAGCTGTTGTTCTTTGCTTGTAAGTAAAAGATGTTTGCCAAAAAGATGTTGGAGTCCCTGTGTTGCCACAGCCAGATAGTCACTTCCTGTTAGTTCCTGCACCCGTTTCTTACTCAGACCCCGTACTTGGATCTTCTCTTCTGAGGATGTTTTGCTGGTTCCATAATGACTTTTTATTCTTAAAAGTTTTTGTTAGCAGCAGTAGTACTTTAAAATACCGATCCTGGTCAGTGGCGGTTGTTTGTAATAGATTTTCTGAATTGGTTTTCTTTTCTTGCTGATAGACTTTCTGTTTTGGGTTTTTTGTTTTGCTTTTTTTTTTTTTTTTTTTTTGAGTATTCCCTAAGGAATAGCAAGACTAGGTTTATGTGGACTTGTCTATCACATTAGTGTTCTAGCACTTTCTAGTTAGTGATGCCATAAAAAATTCTTCACGCTGTTTATAGTTTCTACGTAATATCAGTGCCATGTGGTTTACCCTTAGCCCTTGGTTTGAGAAATTTTTTATTTTATTTTATTTTATTTTATTGCTTATTTATTTATTGAGGTAGAATCTCACTAAATAGCCCAAGCTGGCCTCAAATAATTCTTCTGCTCAGTGCTGGGATTACAGGATCATCTAGTCCTTAGTCCTTGTTTTGAATTTTTCTTGGGTAGGGGGATCTTGTTTTGGGTTTGTTGTTGTTTGTTTTTATAGACAGTTTTCACATAGCCCAGGCAGGTTCTGTTTATTGGTGTGGGGAAGGATGATGTTGAAATGATCCTCATGAACCACTTGGCACCACCTGGAGGTTTTGTTTATAGTTATGGTCTCCATTTTGTTTCATAAATTGGCCTCAATTTCAGATCCTCTTGTCTCTGAATGCTGGTTTGTTCCATTGAGTCTCTTATCTTTTAATCCTTCAACAAATTTGCTAGGTTTCTATTTTACATATAAAGAAAAACAAGCTATGTTGTTTAGAAGGAATTATGTTTAGTACATGGTAGAACAAAGAACTCAGACTGTCTATTATATTGTGATATCTAGTGACCTGGCATCCCTCTTCTACCTCAGTTTTACCTTTGGTTTTTCTTCTTTGAGAAATGAAAGATAATTATATGGCCTGTCTGACTTGGGACTTGATCTATAACCAGGCTAACCTCAAATTCACAGAGATTGCGTGCATCTGCTTCCCCGGTGCAAGGATTAAAGGGGTGTACCACCATGCAAGATTCCTCAGTTTTGCTTTTTATAGCTTTGATAAAGCTTAGGAGGTTTCGCTGGTGGTGGCACACGCCTTTAAACCCAGCACTCTGGAGGCAGAGGCAGGTGAATCTCTGTGAATTTGATGCCAGCCCTGGTCTACAGAGAGTTCTGAAGCTACAGAGAAACCCTGTCTTGAAAAACAAAACAAAAAACTTAGGTTTCTCCCAATTATCTTAAATATTCTCATCTTCTGGTATAGCTGATGGTGACTGTCTGGGACCAAGTTGGAAGAGAGAGAGAAAGTGAATATTGATGGCTGTGTTATTGCAGCCAACTTCTTGAAGGCAGGAGCAGGATGGTGCCTGGCACAGTCAGTACTGTCGTGAATGATAAATGTGATGTGTAGGTTTTGCTGGGCAGGCAGCATGGCATTTACCAAATTATTTTTCATTTGCAGAAATAGTAAAGGGCACAGAAATTGAGTTTTATGTAAATGAAGGATATAGGATATATTAATTTTCTGTTGTTACTGTAATAAGCTACCAGAAAATTAGCAGCTCAAAGAAGACAAATTTATCTTAGCATTCTACAGTTCAGGTGTATGACGTGTCTGTGTTGGCAAAAGTCAAACCTTTGGCAAGACTATGTTCTGTTCTGGAGAGTCCTTGCTCATTCAGGTTGTTGGCTTAGTTCCAATAGCTGTAGCTATGGGGCTCCTATTCCTGTCTCTGCTAGATGTCATCTGAGGGCTTTTCCCAACTTTACTTATTCATATATGCATAATAACCACACACACACAAACACGAGGGAGGGGCACTGATTCTTCTTTCTCTTAAAAGATAGTAACGGACAGTTGTCCACATTTTTCTCGTGTCCTGTCTTTTGTTTTGTTTTGTTTTTCCAAGAAAAGGTTTCTCTATGTAACAAACCTGACTGTCCTGGAACTCATCTTGTAGACTAGGGCGGCCTAAAACTCACAGAGATTCAAGCATCACCTGCCTCTGCCTCCCCAGTGCTGGGATTGAAGGTGTGTGCCACCCCTGGGCTGTGTCCTATCTTTCTAAATCTTCTTGTGTCTTCTCATCTCAGGTTAATTGAGGAGTCCCCACTGTTAAAGATGCATGTAATTAGGTTGGGTTCAACTGGATAACAAAAATAACCTTTTCTTCCCTAGGTCTTGACTTTTGTTTCGTTTTTCTTGGTTGGTTGGTTCTTTCTAGGTCTCGCTATGTAGTCAAGGCTGGTCTTGAGCTTGCAGCAGTCCCCCTTCTTCAGCCTCCCAACTGCTGGACTTAGAAGCATTTAACACTGTGCCCAGCTGCTGTAACTGGTTGTCTAAGGCAGTCTCTCTGTGTGGTAACTCATTGTGTCTGAGCAATAACATCCATGGAGAGACTCTGTTTTTTAGTTGGGGAACGAGAAGCTGCCGTAGCACAACATTGCTAATAACTGACTAAGCTGGATTTTAAACCTGGGTCTTTCTGACTCTAGAGTCTGCACTCTCCCCTGTGTTGTGCAGATTCTTTTGGTTCTTCTAAGTTCCTTAATCAAATTGTCTGCTGTGGGTCTGCTAATCTCTTGGTTTGTAGAGTGCTGCTGAGTGCTGCATAGTCCTCTATTTAAAGAGAAAATACAGTGTACAGTCAGGGCAGAGTAGGTCTGTCCAAAGTTAGGATCAAGGACTTTCGACGTCTGCATCTATTACTGTGCAAATTTTCTGAGTCTTAGTGCCTTTATAACATGGGAATGAAGACATTAGATTAGATATGTGTGTTAGATATTTTTCTATTACTGTTACAAAACACTAAGACCAAGGCAACTTATAAAAGAAAGTGCTTAATTGGGCTTCTATCTCAGTGTTAAATTTAAAGTTCGTGATGACAGAGAAAAGGCATGGTAGCAGAAACAGCTGAGACCTTACAGAGAGCTCATGAGCACTGCCCCTTCAAATACCTCTTCAAACAATCCTTCTAATCTAATCCTTCTCAAAGAATTCCACCAACTGAGTGCCAACTATTCAAAGTAGACACCAGTGAGCGCCTTTCTCATTCAAAATATGTGGCTGCGAATTGCGTAAGAAATGGTAATAACCCATCCTCACTTTGTTTGTTTCTTTGAATGTTTCTGTAATTACCTATTTGTTTTAAAAACCAACCCAGATTTGACCATGCTGCCTAGTGTCCAAATAATATAGATTTAAAAACATTTTGCCCTCTATGTGTCTTAATACATGAATTTCTTTCACCAGCTCCCCTGCCCCAGGACATTTCTGCTTACCTTGCATATTTATGGCCAAGTGGTACTTTTTAATAATCTGCTATGGCTTGTCTTTAGCATTCCTAGCCTGTGTTGTGTTTTCTTTTGCTTCCATGTTTTTTTATCTAGATGATGTGTATAAGCTTCCTTATATAAAGATGGTTTGTTAACTGTCATTTTATCCTTTGTATCTGTTCATCTTGGTTCATCCGTCCATCCATCTACCTATCTGCATGTTGAAGTCTGAAGTTAGTGCTGGATGTCTTCATCTCTCTTCACCTAAGATTTTCTTGGGAGATTGTGTTTTGTTTATTGACTAGGCTGGTTGGCCAGCGAGTTCCGGGGATCCTCTATCTCTGCTGTCTGCTTCTCCCTGCCCTTGCCTCAGCGTTATATTACAGACACTTGGCACCATATGAGGTCTCATGCTTGTTTGGCAAGAACTTTACTGGCTGAGCTGTCTACCTAGCTTCCGCTAGTGATTTTTTTTTTCCTACAAAAACTCAGGATTTTATTTTAGGACAGACCTAAATGGTTACAAGAAATAGAAACCCTCTTCAACTAGCTGAGTAAAGGAACTAAATTGTAAAGGTGGTAGCACAGCACAGGGTGCAATATGCCCATAATCCCAGAAGGTTTGACATCGAGGCAGGATCAGGAGTTTTAGGACATTCTGAGTTTATTGTGAGTTTGAAGCCAGCTTGGGCTATGTAGTCAAACACTGTTTCAAAATAATATTAACACTAAAACTAATACTACCAAAAATAGGCTTATAGAACCCAAGAAAAACTGCAAGTGGGTGTTTGTTTACTGAGAAAGTATTGCTTTTTTTCTTGATCCTTGAGGTATTTGTGTGAAATGATACCTAAATTGTTTCAATATAATAAAAACTCATTAGTCAGAAATTGAGATAAAGACCTGATAAATTTTAGGAACAGTGGAGAGTCAAATGGCTGACCCTCTCTTTATGTTTCCCCTATCCACCAAACCTGGAAATCCCTCTTTTCTCTTCCCATCCCTCTCTAGCAAACTTCCTCAACTCTCCAACAACTCTATGACTAATCCCAGTCAGCTAATAACTGCCTCAAGATGGCTTTATCAGCACAGTGGAATGGCTGTAAGAAAAATTGTCCTGCAGCACCTCCCCCTTTTGTCTAAATAAAAAGGAAATATTTTAGCTCTAACATAGTAAAAGTACATATAATAAAAACAATTATCAAATATATTCATGCTGGGCAGTAGTGGCGCACACCTTTAATTCCAGCACTTGGGAGGCAGAAGCAGATGGATCTCTGTGAGTTTGAGACTAGCCTGGTCTGCAGAGCAAGTTCCAGGACAGACACCAACATTACACAGAGAAACCCTGTCTCAAAAAAAAAAAAAAAAAACAAAAGAAAAAAAGAAGAAAAAAAATACATACACAATGTCCAGTCCATTAGTATTTGGCAAATTCAGAGAAAATGTTTTATTATCTATCCTAGTTTGGTGAGTACAAAGTTTTGTACCTAATTTTTTTCTATCACAACTAAGGAAAACTGTAACTATAACTATCAATCTTCAACCCCTTCAGATACCTGAGAAGGACATACTGTTAACTGAATAAACAGGAAGTGCAGAACAAGTGACGTCTGAAACTAAGAAATAACAGAGACATCTACTTGTCTGGAAAGTCACCCCAAGGTTCCTCTATAACGTTAGGGCATCTTTCTTCAGCCTGTGGGACTAAAGTATCTGACAGACTACTCAATGAGCATGAATTTTGAAGGACTGCACTACCTTGCCTTGGCAAAATTCAGCAGTTGGCTTCTTTTGTGTCCTGCTTGTCCAGTTTGGACAACATACTGTCTGCAGTCAAGGAAAGGGCAGTTTCTTTGCCCAGTAGCTAACTTTGCCACAGATGATAGCAAGCCTCATATGGAGGTTCTTCAATGACCATCATCCTCTTTTGAAGTAAATTGGTACTGCCAGGAGCAAACAAGTCTCACTGTCATGAAAAGCCTTATGTTATTAAAATATTAAAATGCCATATTCTGTAGATCTCTGAAGTGTTTGAAGACTGTCTATTTAAAATATATCTCTGATTGACCTTGAAAACATACCTAACATGACTATAAGTTTGATTGTTATAGATTGACTAACTACTAACCTGTGTTTCTTTATTATCCTAAATAGCTTTCAAGGACTAGAACTTTACATTTTTAAATGAGCTACATAAGTACAATACTTTAAACAAGACATAAAACATGTAACACAAAGAACAAAAATAAACAAATTTTTATCAGTATACAAAATTATCTTGAGTAGAAACATATACCAATGTAAAATGTTTGAGACTAGTAGTTGCTATTTTAGCTTAAAAGTAGATCCCATAACCTACCCTTTTATTCAGTCATTCCTATATCTCCCTTTTTTTCTGTTCAGAAAGGGATCCTAGAATCTAAACCTCCCTTGTTTAGTTTTCTCCCTGACCATGACCAAAAACAACCTGCAATTAACCCGCCAAACAATGTCAAACATCTATAAAATCACCAAAGATCAAAAACCACACAACCCACCTCTTGGGAATGTGGTCATCATTTTATTAAAATTACTTCCTACTGTCTATGGACAATGACATCTTTAGGGGACCCTGAGAAAATTGGGATATAATGTTCAAGTCCTGGGAGAGCTGCCTGTTGTCCAGTCTCTGTGTGGTGGGAAAGTGCAGAGCTTATCTGAAGTCCTGTTAGTAGTTTATGAGACTGGGCCCTCTTAGCTAACCACTTTGAAGTTGTCCTGAGCAGTTTGTAGTCCACAGATGATTTTTGGGTGGTGTTTTTCAGCTTACTAGAGTTAGAACAATCCAGGTGGATTCATCATTGTTGAGCCACAATATCCTTTTGGAGACTTCAAAGGTTTCTGTTAGGAATGGTTCACTGCAGAAAAGTTAAACACTTTAAATGGTCATATGCATCAGATAGCAGAGAGCTTAATGGACCACTGTATATTAATTCTTAGTTGCCTCCTTCAGACTCAAGCCTAAAACCACATACAGGAAGCTAGATAAAGCTTATTTCTAGAATTAGTTAGTTAGTACTCTATATGACCATTAATATCACAGCAGAAGGTTTAAGTACATATAATCTTAAAAATTTAGAGGTAATGTTTATACCTTAAGAAGAGTTTTAAAGAGATTAATGGCAAGAGAATAGTGCCATGCCATTAGGCCATTTTACTCTTTGTGGGGGGCATTTTTCTGGATGATTTGTCCTTCTTCAGATGTCTTTATTTGTCCAGTAGTCTTTAGATTCCTTAGTTCCATGATTTTATTCTCTTGGAAAGACAAAAACAAAACCATGCCCCAACCTTAACTCTGGGGAGTTTCCCTTCTTGGCAGGTTGAATAGCCACACTGTTTGATGAATTACTACCTCTTCTCATCAAGAGGTCTCTCTTGTTCAAATCTAATCTTAACCAATCTTGATGGTATCCATAGCCTTTCTTCTCCTGTGGAAACAAAAGCAAAACTTCTTCCCCAATGTAGCACTTATCCTGGTTTCCATTCTGAGGTCAACACATCCTTAAAAGTATACAGGCTGATTTAATTTGGCTCTTTTTCCCTACTAGCCATTGTCTCTCCACAACTATGGTTCCTTACTTATTAGTATTTAAAAAGTTTAAAATTAAGCTAGGCAGTGGTGGTGCATGCCTTTAATCCCAGCACTCGGGAGGCAGAGGCAGGCAGAACTCTGTGAGTTCAAAGCCAGCCTGTTCTATAAGAGCTAGTTCCAGGACAGCTAGGGCTCTTACACAGAAACCCTGTCTCGAAAAACCAAAACAAACCAAAACAAAACAAATTTAAAGTTAATAAAGCATTGTGCATTCTATCCCTGGGGGTCTTTATTATCTCCCCTTTTTAAATTAAAATATCTTTTAGAGTGTGATTAGATCTTTCTATAACTGCCCTGTAGGACTGTGTGGTATACCTGTAATATGCTTAATGTTATAATATGCAAAAAACTGTTTCATTTTACTAGAGACACGTGCTGGGGCATTGTCAGTTTTAGTTTATACAGGTATTCCCTCAATGGTCATAACTCAAAAGTCTGTGATTACAAAATCAGCCTTCTCAGAGCTCGAAGCTTTGCCCTTTGGAATCCTGATATGTATATGTGGTATGGTGCACATACTTTAATGTTCCAAACTCAACAAAATAAAACATATCTATTTGCCAAATTTCATTTCCTTGAATACCCTTTGGGATACTTCTTGCAGATAGTGGAGCTTGGTTATACAAAGAACAAGTAGGACATTTCCTAACTTCCTTGACTTGTCAAGTGATAGAAAAATCTTTCTTTAAACCCTTGCTACATGGTGTTTCTTTTGAAATTCTGAGTCTTCCAACACATTTCCTATCAGTAGCTGAACAATTTCATCATTACCTTGTGGTAGAGGGTAGACCCAAATGGGATCTGATACATGTTATATGCAAGGAATAGTTTCTATTTCTGATTATTTCTTGTAATTGAATAAATGACAAAGTTAATCCTAAATTATCTAAGTTCAGTGGCTTCTATATGTAAAAAAATCTTTTTTACATATTGAGAATCAGTAACTATATTAAGAGGTTCTGGAAAATCTAATAGTACCATAAAAATAGCATATAATTCTGAGTTTTGAAAAGACTCATAGGGACTTTGAGCCACTTTACTTAATTTTTCTGACTTATATCCCTTACTGATTTATTTGCATCATTGTAGAATGTAGGGGCTCCAGAAATTCTTGCTCACATTCTGTGAGGAAAAATTCAATTAGTTCTTTTTATAAACTGGTCTCTTGCTTTCGGGATATTTGTTCTAATCTCCCAAGAAATTACTACAAGCTCTTTGCCAATGTTCATTTTTTTGTTCATAATGAGGCAATTTCAGCACTAGTAAAAACTTAACTACAATTTTTGCTGGGTCTATTTCTGTTAATTGATGAAGTCTCATTTTTTTTCATATTCTATTCAGAAACCTTTAGTCATAGTTCTTTAATTTTTTACTCTGTGTGGCAAAGATATCCATTCTAAAATATTATCTTCTCTTTGCATAAAAATTCCTTTAGCAAAATGCATAGAAGGTAGTTTAACCCAGATAGAATCAAGCTATGGATTCAAGTGAACCACATTTGCATCTTGTAGTTTTTTTCTACCTAAGCCAATTGCCTCTTAGTCTCAGCTGATAATTTTATTGAACTATTTAAATCCTTATAACTTGTAAGCTTTGAAAAAAATTACTTAGCTCTCAAGTTTTTAATCCCCTCTTAGAACTTTTTGAAAATCATTGAGTTCTCAATCTCTCCTGATTTGTACATTCTGTGGTTGACTATTTTGTAAACCTATCTTATATCCTAAATAATTAATAGAGTTTCCTCTTTGTATTTTTTTCAGGAGCAATTTGTAATCCCCAACAATGCAAAATTTTTTTTTTGCTTTTTCAAGCATTTTTCTAAGGTATTTGCCTCTAAATCAGCTAGTAAGATATCAGCCATATAATGGTAAATTACAGATTGAGGAAAATGATTATGAATTATTTGCAATGGCTGTTGTATAAAATATTGTCCTTCCCAGGGACGACCATGTATATCTGTCTTAGGGACCTCCTTGTTTCTTAGTTTTCTGGGGTTCTGGACTGTAAGGTAGTTACCCTTTATTTATGTCTGATATCCACTTAAGAGTGAATGTGCATCATGTTTGTCTTATGGGTCTGGGGTACCTCACTCAATATAGCTTTTTTCTAGTTCCTTCCATTCATTTGCCTGCAAATTCAAGATGCCATTTTTTTATTGCTGAGTAATGATCTATTGTGTAAATGTACCATATTTTTTTTATCCATTCCTCAGGTGAGGGGCATCTAGGTTGTATCCAGGTTCTGGCTATTACAAATAATGCTGCTATGAACATAGTTGAGCAAATGTCCTTGTATGAGTGTGCATCCTTTAGGTATATGCCTAAGAATGATATTTCTGGGTCTTGCAGTAGGTTGATTCCCAATTTTCTGAGAAACCGCCATACTAATCTTCAAAGTGGCTGTACAAGTTTACATTCCCACCAACAATGGGAGAGTGCTCCCCTTACTCCACATCCTCTCCAGCATAAGCTATCAGTCATCACTGTTTTTGGTCTTAGCCATTCTAACTGCTGTAAGATGGTAGGTATCTCAAAGTTGTTTTGATTTGCATTTCCCTGATGGCTAAGGATGTTGAGCATTCTCAAATGTCTTTTGGCCATTTGAGTTTCTTCTGCTGAGAATTCTCTCTTTAGATCTGTACCCCATTTTTTAATTGGATTCTTTGGTTTTGGATGACTAATTTCTTGAGTTCTGTATATATTTTGGAGATCAGCCCTTTGTCAGATGTGTGGTTAGTGGCGATCTTTTCCCATTCTGTAGGCAGCCATTTTGTCTTGTTGACCATGTCCTTTGCCTTATAGAAGCTTCTCAGTTTTAGGAGGTTCCATTTATTAATTGTTTCTCTCAGCATCTGTGCTACTGATGTTTTACTTAGGAAGTAGCTTCCTGTGTCAATGCTTTCAAGGCTACTTCCCACTTCCTCTTCTGTCAGGTTCAGTGTAGTTACAGTTGGATTTATGTTTGATCCACTTGGGCTGGAGTTTTTTGCATGGTAATAGATATGGATCTATGTATTCTGCATGTTGACATCCAGTTATACCAGCACTATTTGTTGAAGATGCTTTCTTTTTTCCATTGTATAATTTTGGCTTCTTTGTCAAAAATCAGGTGTTCGTGGGTGTGTGGATTGTCAAGGTCTTTGATTCAATTCCATTGATCCACATATCTATTTTTATGCCAATACCAAGCTCTTTTTATTACTATAGCTCTCTAGTATAGCTCCAAGTCATGGGTGGTGATGTCAGTGCATATCTTTTAAAAATAGAATGTGTGTGTGTGTACACATATAATTTAAGTAAAATTTATGAATATATGAGTTCAGAATTACCATGTCATTTCCACCCCCTCCTCTCCTCTCTAATTCCTTCTGTGCCCCCAACTCCCTTTCAGATTCAGACTTTATATTTAATTATTTTCATTACATATTATATGCATACATAAATATATGTACAACCTGCTGGATCCATTTAGTTTTGCTCCTATGTATATATTTAGAGCTGAGCACTTGGTGTTAGATAACCAATTAGGCTTGTCCTTGGAGAAGACTTATTCTCTCTCTCTCTCACCTTTAGTTTCCTTCATCTTAAGCATAGATGAGTCTTGTGAGAATGTTCCCATCTTCGTTTGCATTTCAGCTGGCAGTATTATTCGGATCTTGTTTAGACAACAAATTGTTAAAATTTTATGGATAAGCTCCTGTTATATATAGAAGACAGTGTCTCCCAGCAGACATTTTTGTCTCTAGCTTTTACCAATCTTTCTACTCCCTTCTTTGGTGATGACCCCTGAGCCTTAGCAATAGGGATTATGTTGTAGATGTATCAGTTGGGGCTGGGTACTTACTTTATGATCAGTTCTTTACATTTTGACTAGTTATGAATTCCTATATGTAATTTTAATATAACCTATTGCAATATTTTAAAATTCATTTTGAGTCTATAATTTGAAAAATTTAGTGTTTTCATATCTATTGCAATCATTGAAGAATTTGAATTTATTTCTGCCATTAGGTTCCATTTGGCTAAGTCAGATAGGAAAGGATCAAGACATAGATGACAAACATGCATGCCCATCTTGAGCCTTTATAGAGGCACATCCCACATAAGAAGCGATATGAATGCCAAATTTCCCAAGATGTGTTGTCACCTGTGCATTATAGAACATTGATATGGCTACTGCTTGTGGAATTAAATCATTAAATTTCTCAGTTCTCTCTAAAATTGGTATAATGTCTGCCAAATGCTTGTTCAAACACCCATTTCTTCTCTAACTTCATAGTAGTATTTGAAATTCAAGTGGCAGTTAAGTGTGCTGTTTATTTACTTCTGGTATGCTAGTGCAAGTAGTATGTTCATGCTTGGTATGTTGGCATATGCCTGTAATTTCAACATCTAAGAAGCTGATACAGGAAGATTATGAGTTAGAAGTCATCTTGGGGTGTATAGGAAGTTCCAGGCAAGCCTGAATATATTAAGACATTATCTCAAAATGAGATAATTACTATTAATTAAATAAAATTTGTAAAAGACTTTGGCTTTAGTCCATTTTTAGCAATAATTGCTATGCATCTAGAAGTCAAATGGTATCACAAGTCCATCTTTGATTATTTTGACCTAGACCTCACTCTTGAACATTTTCCAAGAGTCTCTATTTATAATTAGAAGATTTTGATTGGTATGGTGTCTCCATTGTATGACCTCTTCATCTTCTGTTTTCTCATGTAATGCCAAGCTTAGCTGACTTTACTGGGTTTTTTGTTTTGTTTTTTGAGCTTGATGTAAAACTGTGTACAGGTGCCTTATAAATGGCAAAGTGGTTTACTAATAATGGTACTTAAAGCTAATTGTCCCCTTCGTTGAGCCTCCTAGAATTAAATTGGGGGGGGGGGTTCCTATTCAAAAAGGTTATTTAGTTTGCTGATTTCAAACCACTTAACTTTAAGAAAACAAGATCACATGTTAATCACAAAATAGTTTCTTTTGGTTTTGATATCTTTTGTACTCAGCCTGGCAGTGATTGAACCTTTTCACAGCCTTTAATTCCAGCACTCTGGAGGCAGAGACAGGTGGATCTTTGTGAGTTCGAGGCCAGCCTGGTCTACAAGAGTTAGTTCCAGGACAGGCACCAGAAAAAAAAAAAAAAAAAGTTTTCATGAGTCACTCAAGATAGGGAAGATATTCTAGTTTTCACTAGTCTTCAGGAAATCAGAGACACACAGTAGTTACCTTCTTTTACCTGAACTTCTCTGTTTACTTCTCTGATGCTACTGCCTGTGCTGGCTACTTTTATATCAACTTAAGGAAACATCACTTGGGGAAACAAGGCTCTTAGTTGAGAAAAACTGTAAGATTGCGACCATAAATGCAAGTTTATAGTGCATTTTCTTAGTGATTGATGTGGGAGAGCCCAGCCCATTGTGTGTGGAACCACCTCTAGGCTGGTGGTCCTGGGTACCATAAGAAAGAAGACAAAGCAAGCCATGAGGGAACAAAGCCTTAATTAAGCAGTACTCCTCCACAGCTTCTGCTCTGGTTCCTGTCTCCAGGTTCCTACCTTGAGTTCTTGCCCTTACTTCTCTGGATGATGGTGACTACAAGAGATAAACCCTTTCCTCCCCCAAGTTGCTTTTGTTTATGGTGTTTTTATCAGAGCAATAGAAATCCTGAGACTGCATGAAGGATTTCTCTCATTTTTGAAAGAATGAAGTTGCATTCTATTCTATAGTCTGCAGGCCTATTTTGTAGAAATGAATCCAATAATAAAAAGCTATCCCATCTGTTTGATTAAAGTATCATTCCTTCCATTTCAAAGGGGGAAGTAAAAGTGTGCATGGCCCCAATCACTTCTACTCAAAACTTTGCTTCATTTAGTAGAAAAATAAATAGCATAAAGAGCTGTCAGTTATAAATTTAAATAATTGTATTTTGATGTTTGTATCCTAATTTCATCAACAGAATTATGCAATATTACTATTATTGTACTTTTAAGGTGTTCTGTAACACTACATTTAAGTCTTATTTTTTTAATTTCTATGTAATTCAATCATATAAATCTGTTTCTGCTTCTCATAGTCTACTTCTGTGTTATCTACTAGAAACCAACTTTGTTGAAACAAGATTTTAGTTGAAAAATTTAGATAGTTCTACTACCTTCTTGCAAATTCTGTGAACTAAGTTTCAAAATGGACAAGATCAGGGAAGATAGACACAACCAGATTCATGGTATGACTACAGCCTGCTTAAGAAGATGCTGGGCACACCCAGTGACTTCTGTTGGGCTCTTCCATCTCTGTTATCCAAATGACCTTTGGTATTATTGCTCAAGGCCCCCCCCCCGCCCCCACCCCCTGCCCCAAGATTCCTGGTTCTGAGCAGCAGCAGCTGATTGACAGCCTGTCGGTTTCGCTTTCAGAGAGATCAGAGAAGGGTACTCAGGATGCCAGGTTGCCAAAAACAGATGTTCCCTAGTTTTTGTTTTAGTTTTTTGGTGTTTGTGTTGTTTGTTTGTTTTATTTTGGTGGGTTTTTTTTAAAGACAGTCTTTCTCTGTGTCTATCCCTCACTGTCCAGGACTCACTCTGTAGACCAGGCTGGCCTCAAACTCACAGAGAACCACCTGCCTCTGCCTCCCAAGAACTGGGATAAAAGGTGCCTGGCCTTGGGTTTTGTTTTGTTTTGTTTTGTTTTGTTTTAAAGCAAGGTCTCACTATGTGGCCTTGGAACACACTCTGTCGACCAGGCTGGCCTCAGATTTAGAGTTCTGCTTGCTCTGCCTCCAGAGCACTGGGATTAAAGATGTATGTCACCACACCCAGCCACTTAAACTTTTGTCTTCAGTGTTGTTTATTGGTAATCTGTGCATTTGTGTCAGAAGCCAGGTTTCCAGATCAGCTGCTATTTGCATTTGCAATTTTATAAATGTTACTTAATGACTTTCACAGAGTCTCAGGGTGTTTAACCTTAACTTCCTGCACATTTCATGTTCTTAAATTCAGCAAGCTAACCTTAGCATTAATTGTTTATGTGGACTAGTTACCTAGGCTGTATTTTCCTAATTCAGCAATTTGGTTTTGTTACTCTTTTGTTTTTTATTAGCCTAATCTGTCAATTACATGAAATAGCTTACTTTGCTTACAGCTTTTAATTTTGTGACAAACTGCTTATCACGTAACATATTTTTATAGGTCATGTGCAGTAGATTTTGTTCCATAGTAATAATATTGCACATATATATCTACCTTTTTTCCATAGCATCATGTAAAAAAATTTTATTTAAGCTACTTTCAGGACAGTGTCTTTCTGTGTAGCCCAGGCTGACCTTGAGACCTTAATGATCCTTTCTACCCTGTCTCTTGTGTTCTGAGATTACAGGAATGGAACCTTACGTCCACTTTGATAAGTATTTTTGGATCCCTGGTAGTGGGTTTCTTCACTGATGCAATAGGCCAGATCAAGCCAAATCAAAAAGACCAGGTTTAATGAGAGAACTGCCCCAGGTGACTCTCAGGCTCCTCAAAATTGAGGCATGGGAGGGAGGAGGAGAAATCACATAGCAGGGCTAAGGACTAGAGCTTAAATACCCTATTGGCATGGTCATGAGCAACTCCAGGGGGAAGAACCACTGCTTGGAGGGCTTTCTGAGAAGGATGGGGTTTGGAATAGGGGAGGAGTGAGGTCATGGGGAGGTTCCAGCTGAACACATTTTTGTGTTGTTTCCTTTGCTTTATTTCCTAACTCGGTTAGTTTTTATTTAAGAGGTCTATAGTAGAACACACTTTTTTTTTCCTGTTCTATTATTTTTGAGATATGATTTCACTATGTAGCCTGGCAGATTTCAAACTTGCAGTTTTGCTGCCTTGACCTTGGCCTCCCAGGTACTGGGCTTACAGGAATGTGACACTTAGGCTGCCCAACTGATGTTTCAATTAAGCAAAAGAGAAGTGTTCTAGATTCCTCATAACTGATTTATTTTATCATGAATCATAACAAAAATAGTATGGATGACATCTTTGATTAGCTATGTGTTGGATTTTTTTTTTATTTCCAGGGTGGTCAGTTGTTGGCTGAGGCTGTACATTCGTTTCCTGGCCATCCAGACCTGAAATAATCACACAGAAACTATTTTAATTTCAATACTGTTTGACCAATAGCTTAAGTATATTTCTAGCTAACGCTTAAATCTTAAATTAACCCATTTCTATTATTTTATATATTACCACGACGGTCATGGTTTACCGGTACTGGCACACAGACATCTTTTTTCTCTGGTGGCTACATGGTATCTCTCTGACTCCACCTACTCTCTTTTCCTTTTTTTTTTTTTTTTTTTTTTTTTTTTTGGTTTTTCGAGACAGGGTTTCTCTGCAGCTTTTTTAGAGCCTGTCCTGGAACTAGCTCTTGTAGACCAGGCTGGCCTCGAACTCACAGAGATCCGCCTGCCTCTGCCTCCTGAGTGCTGGGATTAAAGGCGTGCGCCACCACCGCCCGGCTTCCACCTACTCTCTTATATATCTCTGGAGTTTCTGCCTGGCATTACTCTGTTAAACCATTGGCCGAAAGCAGCTTCTTTATTAACCAATGGCAATAAAACATATTAACATCAAACAGAGGGGAATCCCACATCACCTCCCCTTTTCTGTCCAATTAAAAAGGAAGGTTTTAACTTTAACATAGTAAAAATTACATATAACAAAACAGCTATCAAGCAAGAATTATAGTTACAATATTTATATCTATATATCTTTAATCATAACTAAGAAACACTATACTATACTTATAACTGTCTATTCTTCAACTCCATCAAAGACTCCAGAAGGATATAATTTTACCTAAGTTATAAGTATTATAAGTGCATTATAAGCAACTTCTGAAACTCTAGAATTGACAGAGACATCTTGCTGCCTGGACAGTCACCCAAAATTCTTCTGAAACATTGGGGCATCCATCTGCAGCCTACAGGCCCGTAGCATTTAGCAGACTTTTTCATGAAACAAAAAATTTCAAAGACAGTTTTGCCTATATTGGCAGTTTGTCAGTCACTTTCTTCTGGGTCCTGTAGAATGTCTGGCAGACTCTTTCATGAAGCAGGAACCCTAAAGGACTGTCTTACCTTTAGGCAAGTTCAGAAGTCAGTTTTCTGTGAGTCCTGCATGTCCAGTACATACAACATAATGTCAAGCAGGCCAGGCAAGAACAGTTTCTTGTCCAAATGGCTAGCAAACTCCATAAGAAGCCTCTTTGATGCCCATCATCCTCTTGAAGTAGATTGGTGCTGCCAGGAGCAGATGTGTCTCATTGTCATGAAACGTCCTAAGTTCTTAAAACATTTTAAATGCTATATTCTGTTAATATTTGAAAGGTTTAAAGACTACTTACCTATCTGAAATATATCTTTGTACATCTAGAAAAGCTAACTAACATGACTACAAGCTTGACTATTATAGATGATTACCTGTTAACCTGTATTTGTTAATTATACATTACATTTTTAAATGAGCTGGATAAACACAATGCCTTAATCAAGAGCAGAGCTATAAATATAACAAAATTGACCTTAAATTTGTATCAGTAAACCAAAATCCATACCAGTGCAAAATATTCATCTCTATAGCATATCCCCCTTTAAGTGTAAACAAAAATTTATAAATAATATTTGGAAATTTGGGCATAGTTTTGTCCAAACTGTTTTCTGCTTTTTGTTGGGTGGAATAATTCTGGAGTTGTGGAGACCTTTCTGAGTGGGGATCTTAGTCCATCAAACCACCTTAGCCTGACTACTGACATAGTCTTTAGGTACTCGGTTCTCACAGTACGATATGCTACAGAGGGAACAGACTTGAACCCTGGGTTTAAAAGAGAGAAAAGTAAAAGGCTGAGGTTGGAAGAGTATTTTGAGTTCAAGCCCAACCTGTGCTACATAAACCAGGGCAGGGAAAGAGAAGAAACAGACTTGATGATAGCAGCACTGCTAGATGTATCGTTTGTGTTAAATGGAGAGAGGAAGTGATGCCTAACTCAAGGCCTTAAGGTGTAGGATTGATTATCCAGTTAACACTCAGCAGGTAAATACCTTCCACCAAGCCTGCTAACCTGAGTTTGATGCCTCAGACCCTCATGGTGGGAGGGAGCAGAAAGGTGACTTGTACAAGCTGCCCTGCTATAACACACATACGCCATGGCACACATTTCACATGTGTGCACATACACAGCACAGTAGTGTTTACCTCATCAGGTGCTTTGGAGGAAGGAAAGATGAATACATTTCAGATCTTGTCCCCAAGGAACTTTTTTTATAAAAATGATGAAAACAGACATTTAAATAACGATAGTAGACATTAATGTTAGTAATAAATGCCTTTCCAGAAATAAAAGTAAGTCCATTACAGATCACATCCAGCTAATGGAAGAAAGGCCTTTGTGAATGGAGGTGATTGGCTCCACAGAGCTCAGGGAGCAGTGGGAGGGGGCAGTAGTGTTTTGTTTGCTAAGGAAAGCAAAAAAAAAAAAAGTAGTGTCTTTGCCTTCTGAACACACCCATCCTTTCTGCACTCTCCAAGTCCTGCTGCTCTAGACTTCCCCTTTCTCTGAAGCCATCGCAGATAGAGCTGAGGGTGAGGGAGGGTTAGCTGACTGCTACATGTGGCAGCTCTGAGTTTGCTGAAACAGACTAAGTTTTTTGCAAAGAACTTAGTCTTTAAATTCTTTAAGAGGCACCGGTATGTTTTGAATGTGAGATTCTTGAAAATTTGTCCACTGAAGAAGAGGACCTGATCAAAGAGAAGCATAAACATGAGCTGAAAAGGGCTGGCTAGTTCTCAGGACTTAAAGCAAAGGCTGAGCCCGGCCTTTAAAGGAAAGGGACACTGCTGTAGTGTTGAAAGGACTCAGGTGGCACAGCTAAGAGGGAGCTTGGAGGGAAGAAGTGAAGTGTTGTAAAAATCTGTTGGATTTTGACTTTTTAGTTAAATAGAATAATAAATGAGTTCTAAAGTTACTCTGTGTCCTGAGTGCTTTATAATTTAGCTGATTTAGTTTTCCCTGCCCTGTGATATGGATGCATTCTAATCCTCATTTTGTAAATGACAGAAAGGACACGTCTTCTCCAGCTTCCTGGGTGGTGATTTGGTAGGAACTGCTAAGACCTAGTTGCTATTCTAGAAGTTTATGTGCCAGCCTCCTTGGCGTGGAAAACTAATGAATAAGGAAGGGCAAAGGGTATTTTAAAAATTCGAGAACTGTGAATACTGGCTGACGGGATGACAGCAGCAGAAACCCTTGCTGCTGCTTTTCTGTGCTTTTGTAAGGTCAGTCTTAATTTCTGTGGGTTTTATTTTCCTCTGATTATTTGTTCATTTTTTAATTTCTAGGTGTTGGTAAATCGTGCTTATTGCTACAGTTTACAGACAAGAGGTTCCAGCCAGTGCATGACCTCACAATTGGTAAGTTTTAGAAAAGAACACAACATTTAATGTTTTCAGTCGCTTTTGTGCTGTGTGCTAGTGGGTCCACTGTATGAAAGCAGTGAAACTAGGTTTGTTGTACAAAATTTAGTCTCCAGTACATGTTAGAAATACATATAGTAAAAATAGATATTAACTAACTTTTCATACAGGGTTAAAATGCAAAACTACTTAAAATTTTAATTAAATTTAATTATGAATCATACTGTTAAGAGACAGTACTGCATCATGGTAGGAACTCATTGGGAATTAAGTCAAGTCTATTAGTAACTGAGCAAACTGCTTCACCTCTCCGTATTTTCAGCCTTGCTGTCTCTACAGTGAGAGTAACACTAAGAATTCCACCAAGTTACTGTGATCAGGAAATGAACAGTAAGTGTAAAGCATAGGAACAGTGCCCTGCAGTGTGGCAAATCCAGCATGCTTGCTGTAATTATTAACCAGGACCGTCAGCAGAGTATGAGGTTGTAAATGAGGTAGGTACTAGTAACAAGTAGACCTCCAGTGTTAATTATTGTTATTTTGCATAGTGTTACTACTACTTTTTTGTCAGTATGCAAAACTGCAAATTTAAAATGAGTAAAAAAAAAAAAAAAAAACTAAGAATTTTAGAGAGTCACAGTTTGTTTGAAAAAATATATTGATGGCCAGGCATGATGGTATGCTCCTGTAAACCCAGTGCTTGAGAAACAGGCAAGAGGTTCACCACAAGTTCAGAGCTAGCATGGTCATTATAGTGAGTTCCAGGCCAGGCAGGGCTATGTAGCAAGATGTCTCTTACAAAAAAATTATCGATAGATAGATAGACAGACAGACAGACAGACAGAGAGACAGACAGATAGATAGATAATCCAGAGCAACCAAGAAAGTGTTAAATGATAGAGTATTTGAGAGGTGGTTCCATCATTAAGAGTACTTGCTGTACAGTCATGAGGACCAGAGTTGGATCCCAGTACCCACAGACACCTGAAACTCCAGCTCTGAGGGGTCTGACACTGTCTTTGAACTTCCATGCCTACACAGGCATGCATACCTGCATATATATTACATACACCCACACATCCATACATTTACACACAAATAAATAAAATCTTTCTTTTGTTAAATATTAAATGATAGAAGAAAGTAAAAGGTTAGGGAATTAGAGGAAATAAAAGATTGGGTTAGTTTATTAGTCAGGGTTCTTTAGAATGAATCTCCACATACGTATATAAAGGGGAGTTATTAGAATGACTTACAGGCTGTGATCCGGCTCATCCATCAGATGGGTGGCTATGAACAGAAGGTCCAAGAATCCAGTAGTTGTTCAGTCCACAAGGCTGGGGGTCTCAGTCAATCCTAAGTATACGCTGGAATCCTGAAGAAGTAGGCTCTAATGCCGGTAAGGAATTGGGCTTGCTAGCGAGGGCAAGAGCAAGGAAACAAAGAGTAAGGCTTCCTTCTTTGTCCTTAAATAGGCTTCCAGCAGAAGATGTGGTCCAGGTTAAAGGTGGATCTTCATACTTCAGAAGATCTGGATTAAAGGTGTGTTTTACACCTTAAATATACAGATCAGAAGTGGATCTTCCCACTTCAAATGATCCAATTAAAAATCCCTCACAGGGCCAAGGAGTGGTGGCACATGTCTTTAATCCCAGCACTTGGGAGGCAGAGGCAGATGGATCTCTATGAGTTTAAGGCGAGCCTGGTCTACAAGAGCTAGTTCCAGGACAGGCAAAAAAAAAAAAAAAAAAAAAAAAAAAAGAAGAAGAAGAAGAAATTCTCATAGGTGTGCCCAGTCATTTTTGGGTTTTAGTTAATTCCCAATGTAGTCAAGTTGACAACCAAAATATCCATCACAGTTAGACAATATCCTTATATATAGTTTATCCTCTGTCTCTGAGAATTGTTAAGATGAACCGAAACAGCTGTCTATAAATAGCTTTATAATGAACTGGAGAGATGGCTCAGCCGTTAAAGGCTAGACTCACAACCAAAAGTAAATAGCTTCATAACAGAATTATATTGACAATCCAGAGGATTGCCTGGACCACCATCATCAATGTGATATGGAAATTTAAACAGTGATGTAAATACCGATTACACGGTTACTTGGGTCTGCCATGAGCACAAGCACACATCATAGTCTCTCAGTCCCTCCTTCCTCCTCTACAGTGAGCCTGGATCCTCTATATCAGCTGCCTCGTGTGCCAGTCACAGCCAGGACTTTGTTCATACTGAAGTCTAGAACCCCTCAAGAATTTCAGTTTCGTGCATCTCATCTTTCCAGCTCGGTTTCCAGTGCCACCTGGAACCCGTTGGTTACACCATCTTTTCATCCGCTCACTTCCCTGCATACCAGGCTAACTTCATCGTATGAGCACTCTGCCCTCCTGTCCCCTCTCGTTTCCTTTTGCTTTTGTAAACAAACATAGGTTGAATCTGACTATCTGCTCCATTTTTGCATGTGTATCATTAGACAGGGATGGAGAAAAACATGCTAACAAGTCTTGTTTTTAATTTCTTAGACACCAGCTTCAGGGGAAGCTTCTGTATTTCCTGATAGTCGTACTTTATTTCCATTCATCTGGAAAACTGCAGCCTGTTTTCTTGTATTTAACCATGCAGTACTTTTCCTGTTTTCACTTCCGTTTGATTACCTTGGTTTGTATTTCATTCAGAAAAAAAGGGCAAGTCAAGGAACTTTTTCACAGGTTCCCAGCAGCCCCACCTAAGAGCACTGTGCCTAGGAACTGCTTACTTGCTTACTCCTCGGAGATCCTAACCACATATGCACAGGCGCCCGCCCGCCTTAGCGATTCTTCTTTTCTCACAGCAAGCATTAACTTTTCCCTTTTTTGGTGATTATTATTTATGGCTGTTTTCTTTTCAATCATTTTTTTCATTTGAACAAAATTCTTCACAAAAAATTATCTACTGTGATTGATGTCTCTGCTTCTCTTCCCCCTCCTCCACCTGTCTCTCCTCTTATTTTCCTCCTTTCCTCTTTAATAGTGGTGGTGGTTTTGTTGAGACAAGGTCTCATATAGTCCTGTATGGTCTTAGATCCAATGCGTAGCTGAGGATGACCTTGAACTCCTGATCCTCTTGTCTCGCTTCCCAAGTGAAAGAATTAAAGATTTGCACTACTATACCCAGTTCTTACACGATCTTCCTTGAACTCTGTCATTAGACCCCTCTCCCCCTGTGTATATCAAGCCACATGTCTAAATACACACCTCTCTTAGGTGAATAGACGCCTGAGACATCCCAAATGGTTTCCATCTCGGTGTGTTAAAGAATCTTTTCCTCTGCACCCTGGCTTTTGTGCAGCTTACTGTTTACCAAGTTTGAGGAACAGAACAACAAAAAGTAATCATTATCTTGTCAGTTTTAATCTTTTTGTGTGAATATGAGTATATTTTGTAGACTATGAAGTGTTTCTGTGATTATAGGCTCAGCGGCCAGGCCTAACAACCTGAGTTTGATCCCAAGGACTCAAGTGGTTGAAATACCTTTTGGAAGTTGTTTCTGATCTTTTCCATGCACTCTGTGACATACACGCATACACACACAAAATGTCTATTTACACACATGCACACATACATAGTAAATAAAATTTTTTTTATCTGTTGGCTTCTTTGAAGGGCTTTTGTGCCATTGGGTGATAGTTTTATGTATGTCTGTAGCGAGAACAGATGAAAAAGTACATATGCTATGAATATGCATATGTGCATAGATGAGCAGATGTATAAACACTATTATATTTTCTGTGGCATAATTTTTCAATTTTGCATTGTTTATTCTAGTCCATCATAACTCCTGGGTCTCTTTTCTCTAGCGTGCCAGTATTACTGAGCCCGAAAAGCATGAGTATCACCAAGTTCCTATGTGTTGATGGTATGCAACCCAAGAATAGAATATATATCATGGGGGGCAGGTCACCTTTCTGTCTCACCCTCATGGTCACAGCTAGATGGATTGTAGAGGGCTTTTCTTTGTTTTGTTTTCTTTGGAAGGTCTCTCACTATGTAGCTGAGACTGGCCTTGAACTCCTTATTTTCCAGCCTCCCAGTGTCAGGATTACAAGAGATTACAAGTATGTGCTACCGTGCCTGACTGTAATTGTAAATTATTTTTTGAGACATGATCTCTCTATATAGCCTTGATTATCCTAGAACTCTAAACCAGCCTGCCCTTGAACTCAGTCGTCCACCTGCTTCTGTCTTCCAAGTGCTGAGATTAAAGGCGCATGCCTCCAATCCAGCCCTGTAATTTGTTTTTAAACGGTGCTGTGTAATCTAGATGGCCTCAAACTCATGGCAGGTGCTGGGAATACAGGCCTGAGTGTCACTCCTGGCCCATGTTGAACTATCTAGAGTCAGGTGGCTCCAGTTAAGTGATAGCAAGTTCACAGAGTACCTCTGACTCAGCTTCTATGTTTTCCAAGGTTAGCAGCTTGTTTATCACATATCCTGAACAAACATTTGTGTTTTAGTAGTTGAATGTAAAGTATTTCACTAGTCCCTTAACAGATTATTTTCTGTTCTATTCAGGTGTAGAGTTTGGTGCTCGAATGATAACGATTGATGGGAAACAGATAAAACTCCAGATCTGGGATACCGTAAGTGTAGCATTTATAAAAGTACCTTGCATGCTTATTTAATGTTAAATATATTAGACATAGTATTTCTACAGCCCTGAAATGAAATGGACTAGATAAGATTTTTCTTATTATTTAGTGATTTCGCTATGTGGATGTGCTGGCAAGAACTGAGGATTGGCAGACAATCCGAGCGACTCCTTTGTGGTCTGGCTAGTAGTGCACTTTTACATGCTTACTGATGTGTATGTGGCTAGTAGTGCACTTTTACATGCTTACTGATGTGTATGTGGCTAGTAGTGCACTTTTACATGCTTACTGATGTGTATGTGGCTAGTAGTGCACTTTTACATGCTTACTGATGTGTATGTGTCTCTGTGAATTTGCATGAGTACATGTACACCACCCACATGCAGTATTCATCGTGGAGGCTAGAACAGGGCATCGCCTGCCCTAGAACAAGTCGAGTTACAGGCAGTTCTAAACTGCCATGTGGATCCTGGGACCCAAACCTAGGGTCCTCTAGAAGAGCAGCAATTACTCTCAACCCCAGAAATTATATTTTTAAGAAAAATAATCACCGAACTAAATAAAAAAGTAAATGTGATGTAAAATAAAAATACCACTATTATATAGTTATTTATCCTAGAAGCTTCATTTACTAATTTAAGTTTGATTCATCCTGATCACTTGAAGTTTCCTAACTTAATAATCCTATTTCCATCACTATCCCCATTTGATGAGCAAATATTACATGTCATCTAGATAGTTTGAAGTGATGTTTCCTAATATGAACTCAGAATAAGCAAATGATTTGAAACTGCAAACACTAGTCTGTTACTGCCCAGCTTTGTGAGCCCTCCAGCAGTATACTCAGTAACCTGGTTTTTCTTCTTAAAATATTTTTTTTTTTTTTTGGTTTTTTTTTTTTGGTTTTTCGAGACAGGGTTCCTCTGTGGCTTTGGAGCCTGTCCTGGAACTAGCTCTTGTAGACCAGGCTGGTCTCAAACTCACAGAGATCCGCCTGCCTCTGCCTCCCGAGTGCTGGGATTAAAGGCGTGCGCCACCACCGCCCGGCTCTTAAAAATTTTTTATGAGTGATTTTTTTTTAGATGCATGAAAGGAAGTTACAGTGAATGCCATAAGGCAGCAGTTTTCAGACCCCTATATACTTAAAAAGGACCACAGAGCACTTAACTTTTATGGAGTGTCAGTATAGTTAGTGCTACATTAAAAGGAAATTGGGAAACTTAGTAAATACTCAGGCTTTTTGCTTTCATTGCTTATAAAGTTACAAGACTTTATGTATATTAGGCAAGTGTCCTACCACTGAGCTATATCCTCATCTTACAATAATATTAATAAGCTGTTTATTTATTAGGATAAACAATACAGCACTTGTGAATGTTCATCTTACTTTCCCAAAGCAAAAATAATCAGCTCAGATTTGTAGAAGGACGTTGGGCGCCAATCTGTAGAAATGGAGCAGCGGGCTGTGTCCCGCAACCCGGCTAGCTTGACCCAAAATAATTACACAGAAACTGTATTCATTTAAATACTGGCCCCTTATCTGTAGCTTTTTATTGGTTGATTCTCATATCTTGCTTTAACCCATATTTAGTAATTTATATAGCACTACGAGGTGTGGCTTACCAGGAGAGATCTTAACCTGCGTCCATCTCGGAGAGAAGCATGGCGACTGCATATGGCGACTGCCTGAAGCGTCTCCCCAACTCTGCTTCCTTTTTCCCACAATTCTGTTCTGTCTATTCCGCCTACCTAATTTTCTGTCTCTTAAAGGGCCAAGGCAATATCTTTATTAATAATAAAAGTAACACATAGACACTCCTCCATCACAGATTGATATAGTGTTAAGTTTTGAACATCTCTCTATCTGCTTAGTACAACATACTGGAGTCCCTAGTCTCCTTCTGTATCAAGTGTGAGGTGTGTTTAGCTGGAGTTTCATACAAGTAAGTGGCTAAATCACGAGTTGGCACAAGACTTTATGAAATACAGGGGATGTAATTATCATATACCCATTTCTGTTTTCTTCTATTCACTCGTTTTAGTTTTTCACTTGACAGTGCAGAAGCTATTGAGAAATTAATCGAAGAAAATACCCAGTCTAAGCCTGCATCGCCGAGACCAAGCGAGTTGCTGAAGGTGGTTGTGGGATTGTGATTTCCTGTTTTTTCCCATGTGTGCCACAGCTGTCATTCATATGATAAACACTGACTCTGTCTGCTCCGTCTTGGAGTTCCCCCTGGGACTGTGCATTCTTAGACCTTCTCACCCCTCGTCAGTGGAGAGCTGACTTACCTATTTCTTAAGACTTTCCTCTTTGAGCCTAAAGAGTCTTAGCGCAGCATATGATATATGTACATGATGATGTACATGTGTGTATTGGGGGATGCTAGAGGTCGTTGTCAGGTGTTTTTCTTGGTCATGGTCCACATTGGTTTCTTTGTGTGTCAGAGTCTGGAGCTCATCAGTTGTACTATGCTGGCCAGTGAGAGCCAGGGCTCCACTGTCCATATCCCTCTCTACCCCTAAAGTACCATTGTCATAAACATACCACCATACCCAGTTTTGTACATGAGGACTAGGTATCTGAGCTCAGCTCCTCTTACTTGGTGTGGCAGGCACCTTACCAGCTGAGTTGTTACTGGCCCAACACTTTGATTTAGATTTTCTTGGCCAACATAACTTCAATCAAAACTGCTAGGAAAGCCTGGGCACAGTGGCACACACCTGCCATCCCAGTACTTGGGCAGGGGGTGAAAGTGGGAAGATCAGGAACTGAAGATCATCTTCAGTTGTATGAACTGTATGGTGAACTAGAGGCCAGTGGTGGACTATGTTTGGGAAGGATTAGGAGGTGTGGCCTTGTTGGAGGAGGTGTGTCACTGGGGGTAAGCTTTAGCATCTCAAATGCCCATGCTATTCCCAGTTAGTTCTTTCTCTTTCCTTCATGGTTGTTGTCTCAACATGGAAGCTCTCAGCTACTGCTCTAGTGCCCTGCCTGAATGCCTGCTGAATACCTGCCAATGCTCCTCACAGTGATGGACGTGAACTAGCGCTCTAACCCTACCCCAGTAAACTCCTCTTCTACATGAGTTGCCTTAATTATAGTGTCTCTTTTTTCTTCTTCAAGAAATTAGGCTTGGTCTGTTGGATTCACCAACCCCTGTAGTTGAATATCTCCATTTATGTGTGTGAGGGAGAGGGAAGCAGGGAGCACCCTGAGTTTAATTGAGGTTGCTGGCAGGAGCCTGAGTAAGGATCTGCTTACAGGAGCGTTAGCACCTTACCAGTAGCTATACCAGTGAAGAAATCGTCTCTCTTCGTAGCAACCACTGACTACATTTATATCCTAGTGACAGATGGGGCCTTGTGAGTCCTACCCACTCTATATAGTAGGTTCAGTCTTTGCAGTCGTGTGCTGACAGCCACAGCTGCTGAGAGTTCGGGAGTACAGTGCCACATCCAGAGAAGGTACACACAGCACTCCACCTCTTCCTCCAGCTCTGATATTCTTCCCTTCCCATCATCTGCAGTTTTCCCAAACATTGAAGGGGATGATAGATAACACCTTCTGCTACTGGGCCAGCCAGTAGAGAGGCAGCTTCCAGCCTAGTTACTGCTCAGTAACTGTGTCCTACAGTCGAAGCATGTGGTATCTTTAGCAGTAGATGGTTTTGCCATCTAGTTATGTTGGGTAGCCAACAGCTGTGGCAATAGCTTGTCTTCTTTCAGGGGCTTTTCTGACCCAATAGCTCCTTTGGAGGCGGGCCATCCTGGCACTAGGGTTTTTGCCTAGTAATGTATGGCTTCTGAACACTTTTATTTACTCATGCAGAATGCCTCTTTTCAACTTTATGAAATCATTTGAGATGGGTCTTACCCTGTAGCCCTGGCTGACCTGGAACTTGCTATGTACTCTAGGCTAGCCATTTTGTGTGCTTCCAGACAATTGTTGTGGGAGTTGCAGACACAAGCCACCAAGTCTTGTTTCTTGTAGATTCTGGGGATCAAACTCAAATGTCAGATTTGTGTCACAAATGCCTTTACCAGACAAGCAATCTCTTTAGCTATGTTTTAGTTTTGAATTAGCTTATCAAGTATCAGTTCTGGCTGACTTTCCCTTTGCTCCTACTTTACCCTGCATTTCTCTGCCCCTCCTACATAGTTAGATATTTGGCTGTTTTGTTTGTTTGTTTGTTAAGTCAGCTGCTTTGTGAACTAATTGAAATTCCTGGTCTGTAGTTCCCATGTTTACCCCATGTGATTGGGTTTTGCTTTTTGGTGGTACAGTTCACTTAGCGAGTGGTAACTGATGGATTAAATTGTCATTCCCTTTTATAGTTTTACCTATCATGAATCCCTTACTACAAAAATCTGGCCTATTTAGTTATGAAGAGGACGTGTATTTCCTAGTTCACTTAGAATTTAGATCGTTAAGTATTAAACTACTTTTTAAAACTAGATTACTTTGCTTTAATATGATCAAGAGAACTAACCAACCATTGGGCTAGTTTTATGCCATTAATGTATGTATGTTTGTTTATAATTGGAGAAGCCATAATAAGACACTTTAGGCCACATGGATTTTACAGCTGCTAGTGCCATTTCCAGAGATCATGCCAGAGTGTTCTCATACTTTTCTGTTGTGAGTTAGGTATCAAAACCCAAAAAACTTACGAGTTAAAAATTGCTTATTAGAACATGATAAAGTACAAAGATGTATTGGTAGTCTTTGAATGTGATGTGTTTTTGTTGTTTGTGTGACTTCAGTGTGAAATGGCAAATTATACAAGTTACTACTGTTGGGAACCTGTTATTTGCAAAGCAATTTGAGAGGAATGGGGATAATTTATAGAAGTTTGCTTTCATGCTTAGTTTTACTTCCTTTTGACTGTATCTTGCCTGAGCTGAAGTTTGACATTTTTGCTTATAGTAATATTTTTCTATCAATATGTTTATTTTTATTCATTCCACAGAATGTTCCAAAGAAATCATTCTAAAGCTAGTGGTTCTCAACCTTCCCAATGCTGGAACCCTTTAATATAGTTCCTCATGGTGACCCCTAAAATGAAGTTATTTAATTGCTACTTTATAACTGTAATTTTGCTACTGTTATGAATCATAATGTGAACATCTGATATGCAGGATTTCTGTGAAAGGGTCATTTGTGCCCCAAAAAGGGGTTGTGACCCACAGGTTGGGAACCACTGTTTTCAAGAGTGATTTTCTTTGCTGTTTTAAATGGGACTTTATTTTTACATGTATATTTGCCTGCAGTTTTTGTATACAAGTTTGAATAGGTGCCTGTGTTGGAGCATCCATGTGCCTACGTGTGTGCATGAGGATGCCAAGGGTTGATGCTGAATGTCTTCCTTGATGGCTCTCTGCTTTCTTTACTGAGGCAGGGTTCTCGCTGAACTGGGAGCGGGATGCAATTAGTCTAATCTAGCTAGCCAGCTTGCCCTGGGAATCTCCTTGTCTTTTCCTACCAACAACTGGGCTTATAGGCAGTCTGTCAGCTTTGCGTGGGTGCTGGGTATCTGAACTCTGGTCTTCACATTTCTAAGCTGTCACCAGCCACACAACTTTTGTTTTGAAATTGTAATACATACCCTTTTTGTATTATTTGCCATACAATTTTTTCACGATATACATGATTCACAATAAAATGAATGTTTTAAAGATATAGTTTTCCCACGCTAAGCAATTGAAGAGATTTCCCAGTTTCATTGTTAAATAGAGTTGAAACACACATCTCAGTAAATGCGCCTGTAAGCCCATCTAGGATCTTTTTGTTATGTTTTATTTTGTTTTTGCTATGTTTGAGGCATGCCCTCCTACGTAGCTGAGGCTAGCCTAAACTCCCAGCCCTCCTCCTACCTCAGCCTCCCAGGTGTTGGGATAACAGCATGAGCCCCTGTAATTGGCTGATTTTCTAGATTCTGTTTTGTTTTTAACCTCAAACTATGTGAAAGGAACAGGCTGATTGTACAAGTTGTTTTTTTCGTGCAATGCCTTTTGTCTTCTCATTCAGCATAAAACATTTAACTATTAGAACTGGCTCCTGGGGGAAGACTTGTTAACTGAGATCTGGGAGTTATTGTCATTGAATGAGAAGTGTGTCTGCTATGAGCAGTGGAATACTAACCATTTTGTGCGTGTAGCTGAGACATGTGGGTATACAGTTTTACTCAATGAGTGCCACATGAATACCAAGACCCAGTTCTAGGCACTAAGATATTCGAGAAGGAGAATTTTCTAGGAGGGTCAACAAGAGAAGATGCTGGAACATACTGACTGACTGCATTTTAGAACAAAGCAAAATGTGACAGATTTTATGTTTACATCAGAAAATCAGGACTAAGAACATGGAAACTCTGAATATTTTTCAAGGTAATATATTTAATATATAGCAGTACAAAATTACTGCTATACTCATAGCCTTCCCCATCCTTTCTTAGTAGAATGTTAATACCACAAGATAGAAAATTATTGAATTTGACATATAATCTCTGTTGCCTGTTTCACAGGATATAAAGATGACTTTTACATCCGGTTGCCTCTTGACAGGCATTGTATATCAAATGCAGAGAAAATTGATTGTATGAAGAAAAATTATATAAATTCAATTCAGAACCTTTTTCTGTTTTTCATAAAATGATTGCTCAAAGAATTCCATCCTGAAGCTGTTGAAAGCCCTCTGCAGTTTATGGTATAACTGATCAGATCTGCATCCTTGGCCTTCTGACAACCTTTCCACCAGCAGATGGTGGGCGTAAAGATGTCATTCATCATTTATTTACAATGGGCTTTATTTATTCTAGTGTCAACAGCTGCCCTGGGGAGTGGGTTACTGAATTCAAATGTGAGGCTCTGGGTTATTTGCTTCCTTTCAAATTTGTCTTCAGAGCTTAGTTGCTAGGAGTCCATTCTGTGCTCTAATAATGATTCATGTATTGTGAAGCCATTCAGTAAATTGGGTTGTCAGGGATTGCCAAAAAAGGTTAGGGGTCTTGTTTGGGGGTGGGAGGGTAGTGGGAATGGCCGCCTGTGCATCCTGGTGACTGGCACTGGTGCTGTTGTGTGTCTCTTTCCGAAGACTGGTGAAGTTTTCTCCTCTCTTCATGACCTCCTTTTCTCCGTGTGTGGTGTAGGTGTGATATGAAAATGTAAAGGATATTTGTTTTAAGGAGACTTCTCAACCTTTTGTTTTTCACAGGCAGGGCAGGAGTCCTTTCGCTCTATCACAAGGTCATATTACAGAGGTGCAGCAGGGGCTTTACTAGTGTATGATATTACAAGGTGAGTATTGTCACGTTTTCATCTCTGTACAAGGAGAGTGGTTACCTGTAACAATGGTATATTACCTTTATGCTCTAGCTACTCACCCTGAAAACTCTATCTTGAATCAAATTTAAATTTATTCTCAAAGTCTGCAGCTTAATTTAAATAATCCCCCGGATTGACCAACTTGATAGTATTACATAGTCACTGGAACTTCTAAACTATACTAACAGTTGTGTTTATCCTAACTGAAATGTTATCAGTGAGCTCTAAACCCAAATTTTCTGCTTTAAGTATGGTTCTCATAAGTGGCTATGGCTAACATGGTTAATGTTGGGTGTGTGTAGGCTGTTGATTGTGCACTTTGAAGAGAAATACTGAAAACTGAAATTACATACCATTCATTATGTTTAGGAGAGACACGTTCAACCACTTGACAACCTGGTTAGAAGATGCCCGTCAGCATTCCAATTCCAATATGGTCATCATGCTTATTGGAAATAAAAGGTAAAAAAACTGACCTAGAGCTTAACTTGCATTCATGGTGAACATTGTGCTTACAGTTGTGACTGCTTCTTTTGTAGATTTGTCTGCATGAAGGTACTAGCTTCTTAAGTTTAAAGTTTCATTTATATCCTAAGATATTTCTTTAGATATTACCATTATGTTTAGCTATTTAGTAGTTAATTTATTTTATATGTATGGGTGTTTCGCCTGAATGTGTTTACATGCACCATGTGTGTGCCCAAGGTGGTCAAGGGAAGGCATCAGCCCCCTAGAACTGGTGGCTGTGAGCTACCATGTTCATGCTGGGAATTGAGTCCAAGACCTTGGAAGAGCCGACAATTGTTCTGAACCTCTGAGCTATCTCTCCAGTCCCAAAATTTACTGTTATTTAAGATACGATTTATTCAAAGGTACACTTTTTAAAAACAGCCCCAGGAAGTTTCCTGAATTCTTGCACTCAACAAAGGTAGGCATATCTCTGTTTAGTCCAGCCTGGTCTGCTTAGTGAGACTCTACCTCAAAAAACAAAATAAAATAAAACGCAGTGATTTGTTGGGAAGACAACTATTAAGGTATCCATACTAGGCTGGGTGTGATGGCTCATAGCAGTAATCTGAGAGGCTGAAGCAGTAATCATTCCATAGCATGATCCTGTTTCTAAAACACTTGAAAAATAACATGTTCATAATTGTATTGTCCCATTCATTTAAAACAGTTAAAAATAAAAATAAGTATCTGTACAGAATTCAGAAAAATATTTCTCGTTTTAAAATAGTCATCATATCTGTTAATATAGTAATTAGTAGATTAGTTAGATGTATTTCTTAGTTCTAAAGCACTAGTAGTATTATTCAGTAAATGTATGAGTCTTTCACTTGCTTGTTTAGAGTTACCCCAAGATACTTTTTATATTACTTGATGCTATTATGACAGGTGGTACTATTTCCCTGATTTTCTCTGTTTGACATTTGTATATAGGAGGGCTACTGTTTTTTCTGAGTTAATTTTGTATCTAACTACTTTATTTATTAGCTGTTGGAGTTCCCTGGTGGAATTTTTAGTCATTGTAGTGGTTTGAAAGAAGATACCCCCAAAGGTAGTAGCACTTATTAGAGGAAGTATGTCACTGTGAAAGTGGGCTTTAAGGTCTCCTATGCTCAAGCTATTTCCAGTGTATCACAGTTCACTTCTGATGCTTGTGAATCAAGATGTAGAACTCTCAGCTCCTTCTCCAGCATTGTGTCTGCCTGCATGCCGCCATGATTCCCTCCACAATGATAATGGACTAAACCTGTGAAACTATAGACCACTGAAATTAAATGTTTTTCTTTATAAAAGTTGCTGTAGTCATGGTGTCTCTTCACAGCAATTGAACCCTCAGACAGTCACTTATATATGCTGTCTTATCTACCAGTAAAGCTGGTCTCAGAATCTTTCTTCCTTGTGTTTTCTTAGGTGTGGTTAACCTCTTTAAGTTGGAATTTTTCTTCTAGCACCTTCTGTAGGGCTGGATTTGTAGACAGATAATGCTTAACTTTAGTTTTATCATGGAATGTATATTTTCTCCATTTATTGTGAATGAAAGTGTTGTTGGGTTTAGCAGTGTGGGCTGGCATTGGGATCTCTTAAAGTTGTTAGAGACCTTCTGGCTTTTATACTTTCCATTGAAATTGAGAAGTCAGGTTTAATTCTGTTAGGTCTGCCTTCATATGTTACTTGGGTCTTTTTCCCTTGCAGCTTTCAATGTTCTTTCTTTGTTCTGTATATACGATATTTTTATTATTATGTTCCAAGGGCACTTTCTTTTCTGGTTCAGCCTATTTTGTGTTCTATATGTTTCTTGTACTTTTATAGGCATGTTCTTTAGGTTAGGAAAAAATTTATTCTATCATTTTGCTGAAATTATTTTCTGTGCCTTTGACCTATATAGGTCTTTTTTCCTTCCTCCATTCCTATTATTTTCAGATTTGGTTTCTTTCTATAGTGTCCCAGATTTCCTGCAAGTTTTGTTCCTAGGAGTTTTTTAGATTTAAATTTTTCTTAGACAGAGATACCCATTTCTTCTGTTGTGTCTTCAATGTCTGAGATTCTCTCTTCCATATCTTGCATTCTGTTGGGGAGATTCTGTCTCTGAGATTCCTGTTTGAGTTCCTACATTTTTTATTTCCAGAATTCCCTCAGTTTGGGTTTTCTTTATTGGTTCTATTTTGATGTTCATGCCTTGAACAGTTTTATTTATTTACTCCAACTGTTTGTGTGTTCATAGATTTTTTTTAAAGAGATTTGTTCATTTCTTCTTTAAGGACCTCTGTCATATTCATAAAAGCTTTTTAAAGGTCTTTTGTGTCTGTTTCAGCTATGTTGGAATATTCAAGGTCTGCTGTGGTAGAGTTGCTGGGCTCTAGTGGTCACATACTGGCATGGCTATTATTGTGTTTTTATGCTAGGGTCTTTGTGACTGGGTTTGATAAGATTATAATCATAGGTGCTGATATCTGGTCTTGTCTTTGTTTGGTGGGGTTTTGTTCCTTGGTTCCTGTTTCCCTCTCTGGTCTTAGGAAAGTGTGGTGGCTGTGTGTTGCCATTACTATGGGATTCTGCTAGATGTGGCCGCTGTAGGTTCTAAGTAAAATGTCTTTCTCAGTATTGTGACCTGACACTTAGGAATAGGGATGGGCTAGTGGAGGACTGAAGGGGTCCAGAGGAGAGAGGAAAGTAGGGCGTTCCACCATTCCTTGGGAGTGGAGCTGAACGGAGGGAAGGCTGCAGCAGATGGTCTGCTGCGGACCTGGGGCTGGAGTCTGAGTGTAGAGGGAGGGGTGAAGAACAGCAGATAGCCACCTGCTTCCCTCACTGGAGGCCTGCGCCTTTCCAGGATGCCTCCTGGAGTTGGGGGTTGCGACAAAGCAGGGGAGGGTGCTTTGGAGGAAGATCTGTATAGTCCACTGGAGATAGGGGTAGAGGGGGTAGGTGGCCTTGGCAGGTGGTCTGCTGCAGAGCTAGGGATGAGCTAGAGGATTGGATTTGGAGGAGGGGGAAAGGTGAGAATCTGCAGATTGTTCTTGTTTCAAAATATATACTGTAAGCAGATAGTATATTTAGAAAAGTAAAAAATTGACTCATTTAATAACAAACTTGTTAAAGCTTTTATTTCATTAATTAGTGAAGAAACCAGTTAGATATATGTCCAGTCCAAAAGAGAACTCAGAGTACCACGCTAGTCAGATAAGGAATGCCACCAGATGAATTTCCAGACTGATGAACAGTGAAGACTATTCACAGGCTGATAACTGTAATTCACGCCTCCAGCATTGCAACTGTTATGTTATTATCCATTTCCACAAATAAACCTCTGTCTCTGCAGTCTTTGAAAAACGTGAAATATGGTGACAATAGAGGGAGATTATAACACTGAATGTATATATTAGGGGGGAATCATATCTTTTTTTTATCAAAGTGAGAACCTGGGTGAGTGTGGTGGTATGTGCCTACAGTCCCAGTCTGCAGAAGGCTGAAGCAGTAGGATCACCGGCCTTTGCCACTCCAGGTTACACAGTGAAACCCTGTTTTAAAACAAATACCAGCATAAGAAAGAACAGGCAAACATTGACATTGAAAGCTAGTGGTTTTGTTTGGGGAGATTGAGAACAAGGTCTTTACTGTGCAACTGCCAATCCTCCTGTCTCAACTTTCCTAGTAATAAGATTACAGGGGTAAACCGTCATGCATGGCTCCAAAAACTAATTTTTGGAAAATAAGTAAAATAGATGAGGATCACATTATCAGAATCAGAAATTAAACTGTAGCATTGCTGCAGATCTACCTGTAACTGTTTTGCACAGACTGGAGAGTGTATGCCACATTCACGGGTCTTGCGACCAAGTTTCGTGTACCTCACTGTCTTAGTTATTAGGGTTTCTGTTGCTGTGAAGAAACACCATGACCACAGCAACTCTTATGAGGAAAACATTTAATTCAGGTAGCAGTTTAGGGTTTCAGAGGTTCAATCCATTATCATTATGGCGGGAAGCATGTCTGCTCAAAGGCTGCAGTGTGCAGGCAGACATGGTGCTGGAGAAGGTGCTGAGGAAGTGGTAGGTCACACTGGGCGGTATCTTAAGCATATATGAGACCTCAAAGTCCACTTCCACAGTAACACACTTCCTCCAACTAACCCATACCTATTCCAACAAAGCCCACATCTCTTAATAGTACCACTTCCTTTGGGAGCTATTTTCTTTCAAACCACCACATTCAAGAAGGCTTCAAACTCACTCTGTAGCCAGGAATGACTCTTATTCTCCTCTCTCCACCCTGCAAATGCTGGGAATACAAGCGTGAGCCACCATGCTTATGAAACATAATAGTTTCTTCAACATTTGTCTTAAAAGTTATTCTAACCCCAACCAAAATTTTATGATTTTTAAGGGGTTTAGTTACAGTATGTTTTTAGAATTTTTTTATGTGAAAATGTAATCTAACCATAGCAACTTTGACATAGTTCCAAAAAAAATGGAAGATCTACTGGTCTTACTAATAGATTTTAAGAGTTTTGTTGTTATGTGTTGTTGAATGGGGTGTTGTCTGATTGTTTTTGTTTTGTTTTTTCACAAAGTCTCTATAGTTGGGCTAGCACTTACTCTATAGACAACATGCTATCCTTGAACTTCAGTGAACCTCTGCCAGTTTCCTAATGCGGGGCTATAGGTATGCGCCACCATGCTTAGCAAGGGTTATAATAAGGCTCCTATAATTGCATTAGTACTTTAGTCATCTTTTATTGTTATTATGAGAAAATGCCTGACTGAAAATCAAATTCACGTGAGAAAAAGTTTCATTAGATTGCTCAGTGCTCTCTTTTTGGGTCTACAACAGTACAGTAGCTCTTAACTACACTGTGGCAGAAGCTGTTAGCAAAACAAAAAAACTAGTCACCGTGAGGTGGCCCAGAAGCAAAACCAGGAATGTAACTCATTAATAAAGAGGAATGAACTATTGACATATACTCAGAATAATTATGCTGAGTGAAAGGCAGTAAAGCAGGTCAACCAGCCAACCATGTGCATGCATTTACACAGACAGTGCTAGGAATGGTTTTGAACTTTTATAATAAAGTATGCTTAAAGAAACTCCTTCCTTCACTAAGCGAGTTCTTTATGAAAGAAAAAAAAACTGCAAGGAGACACCAGCCTCATAGCTTAGCTTTCTGTCCCTACCCATCTCCCAGTGATTTTGCTGTGAGAATTAAGCCAAGATAAATAATCTTAATTCGTATTTCTTTAACACTCTGGATTTCCTACAAATTGGCGAAATTGAATGGCAGATATTTTGATTCCATTCTTAGAAACTCCGACACTGTGGCTGGTGGATGAGGAGATTAGGCTAGCCTTCCTTGTTGAAACTTACTCTTAGCCGAGTGACCTTCTGCTCTGGTAGCCACTGCATTGGAAATGGAGCGCTGTCCTCTAGCTGCCTTCCCGCTCCTGCTCTCAGCATTAACTCTCTGGAACTCCGACTTGGAATACTTTTCTGCCGGAATTCAGTCACTTGAAAGTAGGCAATGTACTTCAAGCACTTTGACCTTCACAACATCATGAATAATGCAGCTAATTATGTATGTATGCAATTGTTGAAGAAACGGTCACTGTCGAGTCCCATGGTGCATTTTCTGCTGACTGATTCCTCTTTGAACTGGGTTAGTTACTAATCTGACTCCTTCTCTCCTGTGTTCAGTGACTTAGAATCCAGGAGAGAAGTGAAAAAAGAAGAAGGTGAAGCTTTTGCACGAGAGCACGGACTTATCTTCATGGAAACTTCTGCCAAGACTGCTTCCAATGTAGAAGAGGTAAGTAAATGAGGGGCCTCATCCATTTGCCTGAACTGCAGGCTTTGTATTCCATAGTCCTCAACATTGTATTGACTGGTCTTTATTTTGTAAGTTTAAGTTTCTAGTAGTTGTTGAATATAATAAAATAGAACAATTGGTTTTCTTTTAAATCTTTATGACATGTATTTTCTGTCCGGCTCTTGCATTGTCTTCTGAAGCCCTGTAGCCTGCATGTGTCAGAATATCTGTGAGCTCTGTGTGAGAATCCTGCTGTCTTTAATGGGTGAAAATTACATTACCTTATACTTTTTATTGATCTAATCAGTCCGAACTGTTAGTTTTCTGGACACATTTTTATGCTATATTATTTGGATATACATCTATACATAGATGAACAGAATTACTATAGTCTGTATTTTATCAAAAGAGGAAATTTGAGACTAAGAAAGCAGTTTACTTGAAGTAATGCTGAAGTCCTGCCTCCTGTGTGAACAATTTATAGAAATGAAAGAGACCCAGGAAAACAGTGTCTGGAAAAGCTCATTGTCTTAAGTATAGCCAAGAAAAGGGACTTGTGCATCACCTAGCATAGCACTTTAAACATAGTATCTCATTAGTAAATATTAATAATTGGTGCTCTTCTGATTAACCCTTGAGTTCAAAAATTAACTGTAGTAATTCTGTGGCACTGGTTTATTCAATGAAGACGTCTTCCTTGGTAAGATACACTTATTTATACTTGGTGAGGTACCCTGTGATGATTCTAAATGCGTTTCCTCCAGCTAACTAGTGCTTGTTAGGGGCAGTGTTTACAGCTCGGTAACACACTTCTTCGCTTCACACAGAACACTGGTGAGAAATCTCTTCCACTCTTTTCTGTGTGTTCCAGTAGAAATACACACATATATCTGAAGCTATCCCCTTCAGGGAGCATCTCCTCTCTTGGTGGTATTGTATTTGAAATCATAAAGGCCAGTCTTTGGTGGGGAAGGATTTCAAGATATCTGAAGCATATCTGCATTAATGAAGAATCACACCGTGAGGTCACATAACAAGGCTTTGATTTATGTGAAAAGTTTAGACTTCTAATTCTGTCTCTGATGCCTTTGTGTACTTTTTTCTTAATTAACAAACAGTGTCCATTGTGTAAGTTGCTGTTTTCCTGTTGGTTGAGAATTCAAATAAATACTGTGTTCCTGGAGTAGATGAGCAGCACAAAAAAATCTATATGATTTATAGACTAATTGTTTAAATTTTATCTGAGCAAGAATTTGCCTTACTTATAAGAAAGTGGCATTTTCCTTAACAATGAAAACTAATTTGCCTTCCAAAAGCTAAGCATACTATGATGAAGTACTTTAAGATGGTGACTATATTGTGACCTAAAAAAGGTAGACTCTAGTGGGGCATAGTGACTAATGCCTGTAATCCCAGCACTCGAAGGCTGACTCAGAATTGCATGAGTTTGAGACTGACCTGGTGTCTAACTTCGGCTACTGAGAAAATAGACCAGTTTAATCTCTCCTGCTGCCAAGTACAACTGAAAAAGAAGCCAGAGTCCCAGAAGGAACACCTTGATGCAACAGAGAGTTCTTAGAGGATTTGTGGGCCATAGGGTGCTGTTCTAGGCTAGGGCATGATAAAGTGCTTGATTTGCACAGGGCCTGGGCTAGATCCCCAGTACTGCTAGGAAAGAAAGGAGGAGGGAAGGACAGAAGTCAGTGGTGACACCCACTTGTAATACCAGTTCTTCAGGCCAGTCTGCTACGTAGTGAATCCCTACTTCAAAAACAAACAAGAGGAGGCCAGAGAGATGGAGAGCACTGGCTGCTCTTCCAGAGTCCAGAATTCAATTCCCAGGGCCTACATGGCTGCTCACAACCATCTGTAACTGTAGTCCCATGGGATCTGATGCTTCTTCTGGTATGCAATTGTACATGCATCAAAACACCATATACATAAAGTACATAAGTAAATAGATCTGGGGGGGGGGCAAAAATTCACTACTCAGATATCTATGTTACAGAAAAAAAGAGGTGCCATATCCACCTGCACTAGACTGAGATTTTCCTAGCATTACTTAGCAGTGAAGAAATGGTACCACCATTTCCCACTTAGAGCAGTGTCAGAGGAAGCCCACCAAAGTAGAAGCCTAAATGCAGTCCTGAGTCTCACAACATAGTCCTCATATGCCTAGGTTCTAGTAGAAGGTTCTCTGTATACCTAGACCAGGAAGGTCTTATGCTAGATGAGCAAGAGAGGTTGGGTGTGGTGGCTTACACCTGTAATTGCAGTGCTCGGCAGACTGGAATAGAGTTTCTGTGATCACCAGCGTGGACTGGTGAGTGAGTTCCAAGCTAGCGTAGGATGCAGAGTAACACCCTGCCTGAAACGAAAGCAAAAGACCACTGAGATGGAAAAGAGAATTACTGAGGTGGAATGTCTTAAAGTTTTAGCTAAGGAATTGGAAGAAGCAGGTTATGCAGCATGTGTAGCCAAGTTCAAGAACCATAGCACACACATTACAGTAGCATAAATGGACCCAGTCATAAAAATTTAGCTGTCTTTAATTTAAAGAGTTGGACCCGAGTTCCTGAGGAATGTGCATATGCCAAGAGTGAAGGAGGTACAGGCCAACAAGGTCATAAGATGTGTGTCTCATAAAGCCCACGGGGGTGCTAAAGCTCTTGGACTCCACAGGGTATCAGTCATAAGCTCAGTCAGCATACCTGCATTACCCACCACACCTGAGAAGTATGAACTACCAACATTCTTAGTTCCTGCTCAGGCTTAGTCACGTGAAGACTCTGTAAGTGGGTAGAGGACTGGTGTCACCCCAGGACTGACTGCTACCTGCATGAAGCCAGGGTACATGATGCTTACATAAGTAAACCTGAGATATGACCACCAAAAACTATTTAAAAAGTTTTAGAACCTAAGAGTATAGTAATTGAAATTAGTAAGTCTGATAGGGGTGTGATTGAGAAAAGAAATAGCAATGACATGATTAAACAACAGAAGCTCATGCTGGGGAAGGTGGCTCAGGGGTGACAAGAACTCACTGCTCTTCTAGAAGACTTGTATTCAATCGCCAGCATCCATGTAGCAGCTAACAACCTTTTAACTCCAGTTCCAGAGAATGTGCTGCCCTCTTCTGGCCTTTATACATAGTGCATGCATGTTACATATAGGCTTACAAGTAGGCAAAGCACCTATACATAACATAGAAACAAATCTTCTTTAAACAATATAAAGTATCCAGTTTAAACTGCAGAGATAGACTAGGGATTTGGCTTAGTGGTATATAGCATTCGCCTCGTATGCATTAAACCCTGGCTTTGAACCCTGGCATCCCAAAAAATAAGTTCCAAAGAGGTTTCAAAACTGCAGGAAAAGAATAGGCTGGGGGTAAAGATGAATAGTACCAAATAGACATGTGGGATTA
Source organism: Arvicola amphibius (assembly GCF_903992535.2). Taxonomy (NCBI): domain Eukaryota; kingdom Metazoa; phylum Chordata; class Mammalia; order Rodentia; family Cricetidae; genus Arvicola; species Arvicola amphibius. Next base: position 116,150,577 of record NC_052057.2, read on the forward strand.
TAACAAAAGTAGTCGTGTATCATTAGTCCTAAAAGAAGAAGGGAAAGAATGTGTCTCTGAAAAGATACTCAAAACAAACAAACAAACAAAATGACTGAGAACTTCACACATTATGAAGGTAGGAGCAGGGAACATACAGAATCAAGCCAAGCTGAACCAAACAGAATAACACCAAATAAATCCATAGCAACGAAAGCTCTGAATGGTCAAATGTCTTGAAAGTAAAAGAAAAAGTAAACTTCAAAGCAATGAGAGACAACACCGCAGGGTGTTTGGAGTATGGGACACAGCAGTTCAGAGGCAGATTTCTCATCAGAAACCCTCCAAGGTTCTGACCACTTGCTGCTCTTGCAGAGGACTAGGGTTCAGTTCCTGTCACTTATGTGGCAGCTCACGGTCATCTGTGACTCCAGTTCCAGGGGGTTCCCACTTCCTTATCTGGCCTCTATGAGTATTGCACACATGTGGTCCACATGTGTACATGCAGGCAGAACATTCATACACTTAAGATTTTTTTTCAAAAGAACTCCTGGGAACCAGAAGAAAGTGGCATGTTTTTCAAGAACTGAATAAAAGGAAGAATTGTTAACCTAGAATCTTTTACCTACCACAAATGACTTTTAGGAATGAAAGAAAAATCGAGGCATTGTCAGATAAATAAGTTTGTCAACTGCAGATCTACCGTAGAAGAATGTCTATAGGAAATGAAATGATAAAAGAAAAACTATCTCAGAGCATTGTAATGAAAGAAAAACAGCAAAAAATAAAGCTGAATATGACACACTGCTGAGTGTTATAAAGTGTGTCTGATGGTTGAAGCAACCCGGCCTGCTCAGTGTAGTTATCAGTGTAGGCAACTGGAAATCTCTTAGCCCATAGGTGATGAAGGGACATTACAGAAAGGAAGGTCTCTAAACTTTACTAGGTTTGTTAAAACAAAGGCCCTAGTAGACAGTGGTCAATTCTGTATGTATGGTATAATACTTGTGCTGTACTTGAAAGATTTTATAAAGAGACACCAGAAACTATATAAATCAACTTTAAGTTTAACAAATGTTTAAATCAAAAGGAAGCGGGGAAGTTGGGTGTGGTCATGCATTCCTATAATCACAGCTTCTTGGGAGGCTGACACAAGAGGATCATAGTCAATTCGGATAATTTAGGGGCGGCACTATTTCAAAATAAAGGCTTTTCAGAGAACTGGCATAATGGTAGAATTTCTTGCCTAATATAATGAGCCCTGGTAAAACACATACACACAGGAAAGATGGAAAGGAGAGAAAGGTGGTGGGGGTGGGGGGCAGGTGATAGACTTGGGCTTTATTTGTCAATAATATTTAATAGAAAACTTAATCAAAAGATAGAGATAAGGGGAGAGAAATATATCTCAGCTACAAGGCACCTACAAGAAACTTCAGATATAACATTATAGGGAGACTGAAACTGAAGTAATTAAGAAAATTAAATTAATTTAGACATTAATAACAGAAAGTGGAAGCTGAGCAGTAGTGGCGCACGCCTTTAATCCCAGCACCTGGGAGGCAGAGGCAGGCGGATCTCTGTGAGTTCCAGGACAACCATGGCTGCACAGAGAAACCTGTCTTGGGGGCTTGGGAGGAAGGAAAGGAAGTGGAAATGGCTATATTAGTAACAGATGAAGTAAAGATAAGATCAAAAAAATAATAATTGCCAGAGACAAAGGGGGATATACTCCATAATAAGTCAGCTCATCAGGAAGACGTAGAAGTTTTTATATTTACCAGACATAGCTTAAGATACCTAAGGCACCCAGCACTCGGGAGGCAGAGGCAGGAGGATCTCTGAGTTCGAGGCCAGCCTGGTCTACAAGAGCTAGTTCCAGGACAGGCTCTAGAAACTACAGGGAAACCCTGTCTCAAAAAAAAAGATACCTAAGACAGAAACTGGTACAACCGAAAGGAGAACTAGTTGTGTCCACATTAATGTTAGAAAATGTAAGCTCCTTTAAGGGCCTTCAGACCGTAGACAAAATACTAGGTCATAAAATAAAAAATAGAATTTAAAGTACTGAAGCCATGTAGTAGAATTTAACTAGAACTCAAAAGCACATAGCTGGAAACACTTGTAAATGAATGAAGTATGGCTCTAATCTTATGAGTCAAAGAGGAGCTCTCAAAATACAAAAAACACGATGAACTAAATTTGAATGCAACTGTAGTGTGGTGATTTGGGCAAACTGTTGAAGCAGCCCTGTAGGAGATGATGGATAGCGTAAATGCACACAGAAGGAGGAAAGGTCTCCAAGCCTGATCCTTCCTTAAGAGCTCAGTGCAAGATAAGAGAGAAAGAAAATAAAGATAAAAAGTAGGCAAATGCCGGGCGGTGGTGGCGCACGCCTTTAATCCCAGCACTCGGGAGGCAGAGGCAGGCAGATCTCTGTGAGTTCGAGACCAGCCTGGTCTACAAGAGCTAGTTCCAGGACAGGCTCCAAAGCCACAGAGAAACCCTGTCTCGAAAAACCCAAAAAAAAAAAAAAAAGTAGGCAAATAACTTCCCTGACTGAGGCAGGAGGATAATCATTTCAAGGCCAATCTGGGGTGTGTAGTATAATCTTTTACTTATTTATTTATTTATTTATTTATTTATTTATTTATTTATTTATTTATTTATTTGTTATGTATACAATATTCTGTCTGTGTGTATGCCTGCAGGCCAGAAGAGGGTACCAGACCCCATTACAGATGGTTGTGAGCCACCATGTGGTTGCTGGGAATCGAACTCAGGACCTTTGGAAGAGCAGGCAATGCTCTTAACCTCTGAGCCATCTCTACAGCCCCTGTAGTATAATCTTATATGAAAGGGAGAAAGAAAAAAAAAATCTTAATTGAAAACAAAAATCAGTGAAGCAGACAGCTGGATTTTTTTTTTTTTAAAGCATCAATAAAACTAACAAGCTTCTGGCAAGACTGTCCAGGAGACACAAAGCTACCAGCATTCGTAACAAACAGAAGACTGGCTTACTGTAGATCTTGAGGTACAAAAGATAAGAGAGTGCTGTAAATAGTCATACCCACATAGATGAAGTGACCCAGTTTCTCTTAAGCAAACCATCTCAACCCACCCATTCCTGTAAATTCAGATAGAGTGGTTCCTGGACACGATTCAGCAGCCCAGCAACATCATTAAGAACCAGTTTCTCTCTATCCTGCTCCTCGCTCTTCAGCCCTTGTATCCTCAGCCTTGTGATCATATCTAACAGTACTTAAATATCCCACAGTCATTTGGTGACATTGAGAGGTTTAAATATGGTCCTGGGAAACCCAGAACGTAGGAACCACTGAGCCAATACAGACTTCTGACTCCCTTGTGGGATCCAGAGCTGTGCTGGGGTGAGTGCTAGCAAGAATTGTTGAACTGTGGATGGTCTTTGCCAGAGCTGCAGTTTCTTGCCTGCATATTTTTCACTATGATTAACCTAACAAGACAAAACATGGAATTATTTGTTAGGGAAACCGGTGCAGTAGATGCAGAAGTGTATAGCTCATAGTCTAGGAAGAAGGTTGAAACCACCACCACAGTTCAGGAACTTCATGTGCTCAGCTCTGCAGAAGCTCTTGAAGTAACTAATTTGAGTAGTCCTTTAAACTGTTAAGGATGTTGAACTTATAATTTCAAAGCTTCCTCGGAGCCAAACGTGGTGACCCACACCTTTAATCCCAGGAGACAGAAGCAGGTGGAACTCTGAGTTTGAGGTCCCTGTCTATATAGTGAGTTCTAGGACAGCCAGGGAGAGACCCTGTATCGACAAACAAAAAAGGCATCCTCAGAAAAAATCTGTATGGCCAGATTGCTTTGTTTTGTTTTGTTTGGGGAAGTCTAAATGTTTAAAGAAATAAATAAAGAAGACAGTTTTAGACTGTCTTCCAGAAAGCACAAAGTAAAACTTTGCTTTTTATTTTATGAAAATAACATTGCTCTTACACCAAACCAAAGACAATACAAGTAAAGGAAAAATACAGACTAATATTTTATACAGACATAGACAAAAGTCCTCAACAAAATCCCAGCAAGTAGAATTTCAGTATGTATACATGTATGTGCATATTTATAAAATGTATACAATCATGGCCAAATGAATTTCTCTAAAATAATTGGTGCTTGCAAATTTTGGCATCCAAATTTGAATCATGTAACCAGATCATAGCAATTAATGCAGAGAAAGCATTTGATAAAACTCATCACTCAACCATGCATTTTACTTTTTTCTTTTCTTTCTTTCTTTTAGAGGGGGTGGGATCTCAGAAAATAAAATTGAAGAGAATTTCCTCAAATCTTTAAAGAGTGTGTACACACACATATCACATACAACTAAAGCTAATGGTAGCCTTCATTACAAAAAAAAAAAAAAAAAAAAAAAAAAAACGAATGTCATGCCCCTTAGTTCAGGAACAGGGAAAAAATACCTGTCTCTGCTCTATTGAACTTGTTGACAGAAGGCCTAGCCTGCACACCATTATTAGAAAAAAATGAAGATGTGCAGCTCAGAACAGAACAAATAAAAGTGTATTTGTGAGTGTCATAATTACATCAGTGAGAAAATCTCCAGAAATTTGCAAGGTGAAAGTCTAGAATTATTAAGGTAGTTTAGCAAGGTTGGCAGATACATGATAAACACAAAAATCAATTATATTTCTCTTATATACTAGCAATGAAACATGAACTTCAAATTGAAATAACTGCCTATAATTACACAAAAAAAATCAATGCTTAGATGTAAACTGAAAGTCTGTATAGGTTTGGCATATGGCTCAGTGGGTAAAGTGCTTGACTTGGCAAACAGAAGGCCTGAGTACAAATTATTAGACCTATAGAAAAGTCAGACACTGTCAAACATGCCTGCAACCCCAGTTTTGGGGGCGGAGAGAGCATAAAAAGAGGCAGATCCCAGGAGCCAGCTAATCTAGCCAGGTGAGCACTGGGCTCAGTGAGAGGTACTGTCTCAAAAAATTAAGATGGATCTGGGCATGTGGAGCACACCTTTACTCCCAGCACTTGGGAGGCAGAGGCAGGAGGATCTCTGAGTTTCATGCCATTCTGGTTTACATAGCAAACTCCAGGACAACCAGGGCTACATAGAGAAATCCATCTCAAAAAAAAAAAAAGCTTAAAAAATAAGGTGGAAAAGCAACTGAGGATGGTGACACCATATGTGCATATTACCAAACACACACAAAAATAAATATGTGTGTAAGTGTTTGTGTGTGGAAAACCTCAAAAACTAATAAAGTAAAAGATCTAAGTAGATGGAGAAACATAGTATGTTCCTTGTTGGGAATATTTAGCTTCTTAGTGATAACTGTGGTTGTTTGAATGAAAATGGCCCCCATAGAAGTAGAAAAAGACAGAATCTCTTGAGTAAATTGGGAGCATGGGGATCATGGGAGAGGGAAAAGGGGGAGGAGGGAGGAAGAAAGGGCAGCAGAGAAAAATATATAGCTCAATAAAAAAAATAAAAAGAAAATGGCCCCTGTAATCTGATAGGGAGTGGCATTATTTGAAAGTTAGGCCTTGTAGGAGGGCGGCGTGTCTCTGGGGGTGGACTCTGAGGTTCAGACTCTCACACCAGGCCCACTCTCTTCCTGCTGCATGCAGATCTGGATGCAGACTCACTGCTCTCTGGCACCGTGTCTGCCAGTGTACCATCTTGCTCTCCACCGTGGTTGCATGAACTAAACCTCTGCAGCTTAGAAATCTTTTCACAGATACAGCTGACTTAACAAAGGCGCAGGGCACGTCAGTGATGAGACCACCTAATAACAAAGGGCACTGCTGAGGGGAAGGCAGGTCCTGGGAGTGGACAATAAAATCAAGTATAAAATGTTCAACTGTTTATCAAAAGATAAACAGAGAAAAAGGCAGGACACCTGGTACCTAGGCATACTTGCCTCAAAAGAATAATCTCTCACTCACATAGGAATAATTCTTAAAAGGAAAAATTAATAAATTGACCTTCCAGAACTGTAAAGGATTGTTATGGATTTAAAAAGTCAGCTCTGTACACCAAGAGAAATCACTCTTTAAGCCCAGACGTGATAAAAGATTATATAATCTACACTATGAAAATTTAAAATCTCAACTGGATTTAAAATCACACCTTTAGTTCCAGCACTCAGGAAGCAGAGGCAGGCGGATCCCTGAACCAAGGCCAGCCTGGTCTACAGAGTAAGTTCCTGGCCTGATAATGCTCCATGATGAGACCTTGTCCTCGAGGAGATAGCACTACACCTACCAAAATAACCCCAGTGAGAGAGAGTGACAGCACCAAATGCAGGTGGGGAATGAACGGAGACTCTAGGTGACTCACACGTGGCTGGTGGGACTGAGTGACACAGCCACCCTAGAAAACATTGTAGCAGTCTACATTAATATGGAGTTACCAGACAACCTAACAGTCATACTCCTGGGCACTTACTCAGGAGAAAGTATCTACACAGAAAACCAGAGACTGGTATTCATAACATCTTTATTCATAATAGTCCCAAGGTAGAAATAACCTGGTGCCTTTGGGTCTAAGAAAACTTCCTTAGTAAAAAATAAAATGGGAAAAACAGTTGATATATGAAAATACTGGATGAACCTCCAGGCACCTGAGCTCACTGAAGTCACACACCAAGCCTAGTAACTGTGTGATTCCTCCTGCCCCCTTTCCTTGAGGTGATGAAATTAGAGTCCATAGAAAGATGAGTCATTACCAGGGCCCAGGAGGGTGTTGCATGGGAGGAAGCGCATGTGGCTATAAAAAGACAAAAGTTAACAGTTTGTCTTAGTCACTGTTCTAGTGCTGTGAAGAGACACCATGACCAAGGCACTCCTAAAAGAAAAGCATTTAATTGGGGCCTAGCTTACAGTTTCAGAGGTTTAGTCCATTGTCGTCATGGTGGGGAACATGGCAGGCAGACATGGTGCTGGAGAAGTAGCTGAGACTTCTGCTTCCTGATCTGCAGGAAGCAGGAGAGAGAGATTGGGCCTGATAATGGGGTTTTGAAACTTCAAAGCCCACCCCCATAACACATTTCCTCCAGCGAGGACATATCTTACTTATTCTAATCCTATCAAAGAGTTCTACCTCCTGGTGACTAAGCATTCAGATATATGAGCCTTTGGGACCATTCTTACTCAACTACCACAGAGCCTTCCAGCAATAATCTTTTCTTATTGATTTGGGTATTTTGGTTGTAACGTTGTGCTATGGTTTTCTAGGAAGCCACCATTGGGAAAACTAAGGAAAAGCCATATTAGGTGACTATATTTCTTCATACACTTTTATACAAGTTGACAATTGTGTCAGAAAGACTGATCAGAAAATAACAATCAACTTTGTGGCTGAGGAGGTCACTGATAGTAAAGAGACCACCTGAAGGTTAAGAGCACTTGCTGCTCTTTCAGAGGACCTGGGTTCAGTTCCCAGCACCCACGTGGTGGTTAACAAACATCTATCAATCCAGTTATAGGGGAACTGATGCCGTATTCTGGCCTCTTTGGGCACAACACTTAAACGCACAAAATATAAATCGTTTTTAAAAATGGTAATAACTGACTTTAATTAAATTTAGTCCTTTATAAAGTATTATTAGTAGGCTATAAAGGTTAAAGTATACTTTAACTTTATGAGTTGTTGAATACTAAATTTACTTTTCACATTATTAAGTTAGGAAATGGTGTTAAGTATGACACTTAGGAGTTTTATGTGACCTTCTGTAATAGGACTATGATTTTGATAAAGTGCTTTATTTCCCTGATGGCCTGAAAGAAGGAGCAAAGACAGCATCCGCTCTATTCAGTGGGATGTTTCTGACGTGGATGCTGCAGTGAGTAACCTCCGTAGTATAACTCGTCCTCGTGATGCTGCTCCAAGGATCCATGTCCTCCCCTGCTTACTGTACTTGTTTTCAGTGCAAGTGCCCCAGCATCATTCTTCAACAGCACTCTGTGTGTATGTGTTTTCTTTAGTAATAGTCTCTGATGAGCCAACTGTTTTGCTCTTACCAGAACTGAGGCCATCTTTCTTAAATAGAATTTTAAATTTAAAACAGCACCTAAACAATACTTTCAAGTTAATTTATAAAGAGGATGAAAACAAAAGTTAGGCCCCATTATGTCTAAATTAGATTTTACTTATGAAGGTAAAAATTTCTCAGGTGTGTCTATGGAGAAGGAGAAGTGAAGGGGGATCACATACTAACATACACACACAGATATAAATGTAAATATTATATAATTATTAATTATGCACAAACATGGGAAGCTTTCTTCATTACAAACATGTCTTTGTTAGCAAACTACTGGCTTCATGCATTTATTTTCCAAGTTATAATTTTCACATAGCAGATTATAATAAGAGTTCATTGCTCTTATAAAGTTAAGGATGCTTGTTGGTTTTCTGTCAACTTGACAAGCTAGAGTTATAGAAGAGGAACCTCAGTTGAGAGAATGCCTCTATGAGATTGCCTGTAGGCGAATCAGTAATATATTTTCTTGATTAATGATGGATATAGATGGGCCTTAGGCCCTTAGTTGACTACCGCTGGTAATGTGTGCTACCCCTGAGGGTGTGGCCTTGAGTTGTATAAGAAAGCAGGCTGAGTAGCACATGCTTTTAATCTCAGCGTTCAGGAGGCAAAGGCAAGCGGATCTCTGTGAGTTCGAGGCCAGCCGGGTCTGCAAAGCAGGTTCCAGGACAGCCAGGGTTGTTACATAGAGAAACTCTATCTCAAAAACCAAACAAAAGAAGAAGAAAAACAGCAGGCTGAGCAAGCTATGGGAGAAAGCCAGTAAGCAGCACTCTCCTGTGGTCTCTGCTACAGATCCTACTTCAGAGTTCCTGCTCTGACTTCCTCTCGGTGATGGGCTGCTTGCTACTTGAATTGTAAGAGGAAAGAAATCCGTTTCTTTCCCTTTGACCATGGCATTTAGCACAGCATAAGAAACCTGACTAAGAAAATCAGTTTCAGCAAGTTCCTTCTTATTCTATTTTCCCCTAATATTTCATCGTTGACGCTCTCAGTAATGTCCAAGTAATGCTGTCAGCTATTCAGAGGGTCTTTTTTAAAAAAATATTTATTTATTTATTTATTATACAATATTCTGTCTGTGTGTATGCCTGCAGGCCAGAAGAAGGCTCACAGAAGTTGTGAGCCACCATGTGGCTGCTGGGCATTGAACTCAGGACCTTTGGAAGAGCAGGCAATGCTTTTAACTTCTGAGCCAGTTCTCCAGCCCCGAGAGGGTCTTTTCTTAAAGTGCTGTCATATGTAATATTCATTGTTTTCAAGAACCAGAATTCGTAGTAGTGTATTAATGCCTGAGAGCCCACTGTGGAGAAATCTGTTGTATGATGCTTTACTCTTTTGGCTTTTTGGAGGGTCCTCCACCCAGCTCTCAAGTAAATCACACATGGAAGCTTATTCTTAGTTATGAATATCTGGCCTTAGCTTGGCTTATTTCTTGCTAGCTTTTCTTAAATTATCTAGACTACCTTTTACATCTGGGCTTTCATCTTTCTCTATTTCTGTATGTTTATTTCCTTCTTTCTCTGTGGCTGGCTGTGTAGCTGGATGGCTGGCCCCTAATGTCCTCTTCTTCCCCGATTCTCCTGTTTTTACCCTCTGCCTACCAGCCCCGCTTATCCTTACTTCTGCCTTGCTATTGGCCGTTCAGCTCTTTATTAGGCCATCAGGTGTTTTAGGCAGGCAAAGAATCACAGCTTCACATAGTTAAACAAAAGCAGCACATCTTAAAATAATATTCCCCAACAGAAATCTACTGAAGAAGCTAGGTGTGGTTGCTCATGCCTGTAATATTGGCACTCAGGAGGCTGAGGCAGGAGGTTTGCTGTAAGTTTGAGGCAGCCTAGGGATAGATAGAGTAAAACCTCTTAGTTCTCTAAGTATTTGAGGTAATTGTGAATCTGTTAACACAGCCCAGTACGTCATTCTTTTCCCCCTGACTCCATGTGCTGACAGCACAAAGCTACTGTGTCTTCTGATTGAGGTGTCTCCGTGTTTCTGTAAAGATGGGTTGTCTTAGACGAGTGCGGCCCCCTTGAGACTGTGCAGACTGCCGAGACTCCCGCTGCACTGCAGGCTCCACTTGAGTCAACACCAGTTTAGTTAGTTACTGTTTTAGGTTAGTAAGTTCAGCTCCTATAGAGAGCTCTTCATGAGTGTTCTTCAGACCCATGGCCCTAGACTGGTGACACTGACCTAGAGTCCTCACCATTCTAGTCCAGCCTCCAGTTTGTCCTGCATGTTTCCCCTCTACCCCTCGAGTCCCCCAGTTCATGAATCACTATTACTGTCCGCCTGTGGCTTCATCATTAGACTTCCTGTCTTCATTTTCCAGTCTCCTACACTGTTGCCTGAGCTCTTCCAAAAAGTGAACAATGATCCTCAGTCTCCATCTCTTTAAAACTGTAGTGTCCCCACACTCTGAGCTTCGGGGACAGCCAAGGCCCTTCGGTTGCCAGCACCCCACAATGTCCTCTCTATTAAAGTAGGAACTAATCATCTGTGAAGTGTATCTCCTCCTCCACAGAAGTGCTCTGACTTTTGAAATGCTTCTCTTCAAGGATATGGTTGGGTCTGGTCTCCTAGGGAGTACTCTCTATGATACTTGCTGCGTCTCCCCCACTGCCAGCCCGTGCACATGTGTACACACCAAATCTGGGGTTAGGCTTTAGGTTCCCCATCCTGCTTTTGTGTCACATGTATTCTATCTCTCTTTCCCCTACTGAAGACCACTTTCTACTCTCAGTCTTCTACATACGGCAGAAAACACAAAATCTGACTTTCTGAATCCAGATATTTTATATAAGCAACATTTATATCCTACAGATGTCCTGATTTTATTTTTCTTCATAGTTAAGTAAAATTTCATTTGTGTATCACATTTTCTTCATTTATTCTTCTGTTGGTAGACATCTAAGGCGGTCCATTACCTGGCTGTTGTGAACAGTGCGGCATAAACACTGGTGTGCAAGTGTCTCTGGTAGAAACTTGGAGTTCTTTGGAGGCCAGGGAGATGGCTCAGTGATTAAGAGCATTTATTGCTCTTGTAGAGAGAGGTCTTGGATTCTATTTCCAATACCCACATGCTGGCCTAAGTGATTTGTGATCTAGCTGCAGGCCATCTGACACCCTTTCCTGAGCCTCTCTGGACACCAGGAATGCATATGGTGCACATCATACATGTAGGCAAAACATTCATACAAGTAAGTAAGTACATCTGACTTTGCGATATGCCCAGGAGTCCTTTGGCTGGGTCATATAGTAGTTGTTTTTAGCGTATTGAGAAACCTCCAATAATAGTTTCACAGAAGCTGTCTAGTTCCCATGCCCGCCAGCGGTAGGTAAGGCTCTTCCTCCCCACCTGGGGAAGGTTGGGAGTCTCCGAGTAGTTTTAATTTTTCTTCTTCCTCTCTCTCTCCTCCATTTTTTGAGACAGGGTTTCCCTGTGTAGTTCTGGCTGTCCTGGAACTCACTCTGTAGACCAGGCTGACCTCAAACTCAGAGATCCACCTGCCTCTGCCTCCCGAGTGCCACCACTGCCCAGTTTTCTTCTTAGTCTTTTTACTACTTGTTAATTCTTTTTCTCCCATATATTCATTTTGCCTAGAAAATTAGAAATTAGAAAAGCAGGGAAACCCTTAGAGTTGTGGAAAGGAGTACCTTGACTTACAGTGCTCTGTTTTGATCTTCATGGCACAGATGGAGCAAATGCTAGTGAAGAAAAGATCCTTTCCACTGCTGCTTGGGATGTAGAGTAGTGTGGCCACTGTGGAAAGCAGGAAGCCGGAACAAGCTAAGGCATCCGGATTGGCTCTAGCCTCCAGTGGTTGTCCGTCCTCTACCTCATCCCAGAGTGGCCCCAGCAGCACTGCCTTTACTAGGGTTTGAAAGCCTCTTGGAGTAAATTACACAGGATCCAGATAAAGTTAACAGAATTCATAGGAGGTCTCTATTTAAGCTCCATAATAGTAAAATTTGCCCAGTGCTTTTATAGGACTACCCTGTCAATATCTGTCTGTCCTGTCTCAGTGTGTCTTACCCTTTAGGACTCACATTATGCATGATTTGCAGCTGATTTACTTTTTAATATTTTTTGTACTTAATCAAGGTATTTAATTGGCTGAAGAGCATTGCCCATCACTCACTCACTCTGCAGTACTTGCAGGGTTTCTCCTGTAGAGCAGTGCATCTCAAGCCACACACTAGTGAGGGATGGTGCTAAAGTTTGAACCAGAAGAACCTGGTTCTGCTGTCTGTGGTATACTAGTTTCAGAGGCGTAATTACATCCCAAACCCATAAGCTTTCTTCAAAGAAGTTTAAATTTTCAATTTTTTTAAACATAACTTGAATTTCTTTTAGGGAACAATATAAAGCTATATAAAATACTCAGTGTAGTGACTTACCCATAGTAAGCACTTCATAATTAATGGTTATTAGCACAGGCAAATTGATACATGTAGTTGCTGTTAACATTTGAGAAGAAGGTTAAACAACAGTTTTGGTTGCATCATGTTTCCCAGCTCAAAGGGGACACTACAGGCCATTTGCTTGTTCTCTAGCATTTGCTCAGGGTACTTGAAGAGTTTTTCTGAAGTCAGACTTAGCAGATGGTGTCAGTTCTGTCCTGCCACCAGGTGGCAGTATGGTACACAGGAAATCAATGTAAGTCTGCTGAAGACTATTTTCGGTGTTTTAACTTAAAAGCTGTAAAGCCATAATAAAAATATGCTGTACACCCCTGCCTCTCTCCAGTCAGCCCTCAGAATGTTATGCATGTTGTCGGCTAGGACCCACTGTCACCTAGCACTCAGCTTCTATCAGTTAATGCAGGAAGCCCCTTTTCTTAACTACCTTGGCCTAAAATGTGAGCTCTTGTGCTCAGATTCTCCCAACCATCAGAAACTATGTTCTTTCTTGTTTGTATCTTGTGCTCGACACTTACCAGATGCCCTTGTCAGTGGTGTGTGCGATGCACAGCAGCTTGTGTGTTAGCTGAGCTTGTACCTGACCCTAGGCCCCATTTGTAGTGGCTTTGGTGGTGGTGGTTGGTTGGCTGGTTTGTCTGTCTGTGGCTCAAACCCACTCTAAAGCCAAGGATGGCTTTCCACTCCTGATCTCCATGCCTCCACCACCCGTGTCCTGGGATTAAAGGGACCACCATACCCAGTGTCTGTGGTGCTGAGGATCAGCCCCAGGGTAGTGTGTACGCTAGGCACGCTTCTTCCAGCTGCCACCACAGCCCTGCATCCATCATGCTCTGTGGTTTACATACTTAATCTGTGCTGCCTGCACAGCCCTTGAAAACTTGCCTTATTCTAGTACCACTCAGCTAACTGCTGCCAAGGGTTGAAAGGTTAGTGCCTGAAGTAGAAGACAAGAAAATGAATGGCTAATGAAGAAAATGAATGTAAAGGACTGATTGTAGCAATTAATCAAAGACTGGTGATGGAGAGCATGCAAGATTCCAGTGCTGAATCTGGGTGCTCTGCACAGAAGCCACGGATTTCCAAATCCACTGGCTGTAAGGAAGTTGTCTGTGTTCATAAGCACGTATGTGCAGAGCATTGCTTTACAGAGAATGGATCTGTCGTCATTTTCTCAGCTAATCTTTGCCCAGTAGCAATATCAGTTTTTCCTTGTTGCTTGACCCTTTCTTCTTAGTAAGTTCTTAAATGAATTTTCCCTCAAAGAGATATATAGTTCAGCCAGGCACTGTGCCATTTGAATGTAGTCCCAGGAGGCTGGACAGAGAATCACAAGACAAGCAAGACTGCCTAGTGGGACCCTGACACACAGAACAAAGCCAAAAATGCTGTTTATGTTTGTAGTTACTTCCCGTGTTGCTAGGAAAAACTGCCTTACAAAAGCAACTTAAGGACAGAAGGGTTTATTCAGGCGCACAGTGTGGAAGTGCATTCTCGCAGGGGTCTTAGGGGATAGAAGCTTGAGGCAGCCCTGATGCTCTATAAGCTTAATCTGGTGCTCGCTGAGACTCAAACTGCAGCTGTGTATATGTCCTTTCCTCTATTCAGTTCACAATAATAGCCCGTAAGATGGTGCTGCCCAGTTCATGGTGGCTCTTCCCACCTCAGCTACCTAATCTAGATGACCCCTCTCAGGCCTGCCCAGGGCCTAAACTACTCTACATAACTCCGCACAGGCCTTCCCAGAGTCTAACCTAGTCCAGAAGACCCCTCGCAGGCCTGCCCAGAGTCTAACCTAGTCCAGATTATCCCTCGCAGGCCTGCCCAGAGGTTGTGTCCTGGGTAATTTTAAATCTTGTCAGATTGACAGTATGAACCAACACTTGGAAAATACCCAAGACAACTGAAGAGAAATGAAGAGTAAAATTAGAATTTTTCAACATATATTTATTCTTAAGTGTATGAGTGTTTTGCATGAATGTGTATATGTTTACCGTGTCTGTGCCTGATACCTGCAGGGGTCAGAAGAGGACACTGGATCCCCTGGAATTAGAAGTTACAAACAGTTGTGAGCTGCCATATAGGTTCTGGGAATTGAACCTGGGTTCTCTGCAAGGGCACCAAGTACTCTTAACCATTGAACCATCTCCATTAAAATTTCTCCCACCACTGCAATACCAGGACACACATGAAAAGCAGGCTGTGCCTTGTGATCATCAGTGATTAATCCTTCTCATTTTGCAGTAAATTCTCGTGACCCTCTGTGATGATTCACACAGCCACTTAGAATCTGTGCCTATCCATGCCTCTGTGCCCTGGCACAGCCACTCCGGTCTCCTTTGCTGACTGGGTGGCTTGGTGCAGTAATTGAGCTGTTGTAGAGCGATGACTTCAGGCGTGGTGAGGCTTTTAAAGGTGAAAACGTATCAGTCCTGTTAATTGGGAAACAAAAGCTATGATAGCAACTTCAGCCGTCAAATGTTTCCAGTGTTGAAAAGAGGGGAGTTATGATTTTTTTCTCTCCATGAGCGCTTTGCTTCTCAGCTTTTCCATCAAATCTGTACTGGTGATTCAGGAAGAAACCTATGAATTTTCATCAGATGCCACTTGAAGATGCCTTCCTGCAGAATACTGATTAATACTCTAATCTATTTTTCCCTCAAATCTGATAGTTTAGACTCTACCAGAATTTGTATGCCCTCTGTAGCACTGGTAATATTTACATAAAATACCTTAAATAGTCTACATAAACATAGGATACTTGTGGGTAATTTACAGACTTAATTTCGTGAATAGTTTCTCATACACTAATTTTCTGAATATAGTATAGTAGTGAACTGGGTAGGAGAGGGCAGAACTGTTCCACGAACAGTGTGCCTTTACCATCTGAATCGCCTTCTCTTCCTCTTTCTTTTAAAGATTTATTGATAGAGAATGTTTGTGAGAGAGAACACAAGTGAGTTTCTGCCACTGTGCTGCATACATTAGTCCCAGGTGATGTGCCCTCCCTTTGGTCTCACTGTTGGAGAGCTGGGCCACCACATCTGGGTTTTGAACTGTGTTCCCAGGACTGAGCTCAGGTGCTTAGTCTTCCTGACAAACACTCTGTCCTGCTGCACCATCTCCTGGCCTGCCTCTGACTCTGTCGTTCAGGCTCCATAGTATGGCAGAAGCAGTGCCTCTAAAGTCAGCTAGTGCAAACATATTGGCACATGTAAGATACCTAGTTGTTGGGTTCTTGTACATACTTAACATTAGGATACTCTCCCCCTCCTTAGCCATTTCTGCTTTGGAGATAGGATTCACTTATAAAATCCACTCTTCAAGTATACATTTAGGTAAGCTTTAATTATCTACAGAGTTGCACAACTATCACCATTGTCTAATAATTAGAAAACATGTCCATCCTCCTGCAAGAAAATCCCCCAGTTGCCAGTTGCTCTCATTTCCTTCTCCAACCCTGAGTAACCAATAATGTATTTTCTGTCTATGACTTTGTCCATTCTGACATTTCATGGAAATGGGGTTGAATTATATGTGTTTTACGCAGCATGTTTTCAAGGGTCCCCCATATTGTAGCCGAGACCTTCGTCCTTTAGATGGCTACGTGTGTTACGTCACTAGCCCACGTTTTAGTTTCCACTCACTTGTGGTGAGAGCTCATGTTGTTCTTGTGTTCTGGCTGTTATGAACAACAAAGCTAATGATGCAAATGAGGTTTGGCATGCATCTTTGCTTCCCTCAGGTTAGAGGAAAAACTTGCAATCTTCACCAGTGAGGATGCTGTCAGATGTGCCTTGTCTTAGATCAGCAGTTGGGGGTCATGACCCTTTGGAGATGCATGTCAAATATTTACATTGCAATTCATAACAGTAGCAGAATTACAGTTAGGAAGTAGCAACAAAATAATTTTGTGGTTAGGGGGTCACCACAACACAAAGAACTGCATTAAAGTGTCCTAGCATTAGGGAGGCTGAGGACCACTGTGTTAAAGGTCTCAGTGTTAGGGAGGCTGAGGACCACTGTGTTAAGGGTCTCAGTGTTACGGAGGCTGGGGACCACTGTGTTATATTGAGATAATCATGGTTTTTGTCATGTATTAAGGATATGAAATAATTTCGTGTGCCAATGTTATGATAGTCTCGAGAACATTTTGTATGTGTGTGCACACACACGCTTGTCTATAGAGTTCGGAAAGTATTTCCAGCAGTTTGTTGTCTCCTTTTAGGAATCAGACTTAGATTGTCAAGTTTTATGTCAAGCATTTTTACCCTCTGAGCCAGCTCTGGTCCTCCAGAGTTCTTCATCACCATCGTCAGCATGGTTAGAGCAGGGCACCCACACAGAGCATCAGATCCCATGGAGTTGGAGTTACAGGTAGTTGTGAACAACCCCGTATGGGTTATGGAACCAAAAGTGTTTTGGAAGAGCAGCAAGCTCTCTTAACCCTTATGCTATCTCTTCAGTCCCCTATAGAGTTTTCATATAATGTTCTTTTACTGTTGTGATTTTGAATCGTACAGACCTATTTCTCTACTTTATTTTTCAGGCATTTATTAACACAGCAAAAGAAATTTATGAAAAAATCCAAGAAGGGGTCTTTGACATTAATAATGAGGTATGTACATGCAAATATTGTTGACCAGACATTAATTTTGAGTTGACTTCTACTTAGTATTTGAAGCCTTTGTTTGTTTAATTTTCCTAAAATGGGTGCATTGATCACTCTTTGCCACATTAGTTAGCAATCCTTTAGCTAAAATCCTGGTACATGTATTACAGTAGGCAGGTGCTTATGTTACCTGATGAGTATAGTTCAGCAATTAAGTGTTCATGTTCTAGTAGAGGACGGCTTTATGAAATTTGATTAAAGGAAATGGTACTGACTATTCATTGTAAACAATGAAGAATAATGTAAATTCCCTTAGTTGTAAAGAAAACCTGCATTTATCCCAATGTGCTTATGCTTTGGGGAATGCCGTCCTAGCGTGGAAATGCATGTCCTGTGTGCAGCATGCTCTCTTCTGGCTGGAGAGAAGGCATTTCCCAATTTGGAAATGACTATTAAAGCAAAACACATTTTTCAGGAGACCAAATAAATGCATATAATTAATTAATAGTTGGCATGGCTTTCCCTAGTGTTATTTTGAGCATAATTGGTCAACATGATTAGGATAAAGTGTGACATTTTAGATGATTGAGAGTGTCCTCTAGCTGTCATTTTCATTTAACTCCCTGCCCTCTCTGCGTTTATCCTTATTTCAAAATGTTTATGCAAATAGAGCATGTTGTTACTTTCACATAAGCATTGCTGTTACTTTGTATTACGACATCTAAGAGATGCTCTTGGCCTATACTTACTCGAGGCAATCAGCTGTACACCTTGGCTTTCCAAAAAGTACTTAATGTTTTTAATGTGGAATAGCTCAGCTTTAAATCTTTTCTTTAGTCTTACATGGCAATACTTCTTGAGTTAATTTAAAGGTGACACCATTCAGAGACTAATGCCCTATAAACTGAATAGTAACTGGGCCTCTGTTTATAGGGCACACATGCTGTTTCTGTCTGGTTTCCTAGAGTAGCTGACTGCTTTGCTGTGTCTTCTGTGGCTTTGACTGTAATGTGCTGTCAGGAGCCAACAGGCCATGCTATTTATTTGGCCTGATGCCAAGGTTGACTTCTTGATTCCTCAAGAAGTTGCTAGCAGCCCGGGGGGGGGGGGCAGGGGGGCAGAACCAATGAGCCATAGGGCATGCTTTTTATTAAAGAGGAGTCAAAGAGCGAAAAGAAACCACACCAGCCACTGTCCATGTGGAGCCAGTGCCAGAAGCCCCAAGGCTGCTACTGCTGCAGAGTAACTGCCAAGCACCATAAATCTGAGATTTACTGTGACGCAAAGTTTCCTTAAGAGCTTAATTTCTGGAGCTACTGTATTACTTTTCTCAAAGTGTTGTATTTTTAGGTAAAATCCACTTGAGGGAGTGAGGGTTAAGACATGAGTGTGAGTCTGATGAATGAAAGAACCACTCTGTGTGTGGGTTCCTGGCGACGTGCCACGTCTTCAGGGCTCATAGAAACTACTGACGACACAGAACACTCATGTCCCCTGAGCCTGCACAGCTGATTCAACACGGAGCAGAAATGCTGTCTAGAGGGAAGATCTTACGTCCTCCAGGCAGCAAAGACTTCGGATATTTTTACCCTTTAATAATCATCCCCTGTACTAATTATTACATGTCTTCATTATGAAACTCTGACAGGCAGCGTGGTCTGAACTCCACTGACTGATTCTGTAACACTCTGCTCTGGCCTCTTTCCTCTGTCTTCTTTTCACAACAAGGAACCACCTGGCTTCAAAAATCTACTTGAAATATTTTTTAGAGTTGTTGGCAAAATTAAATCATTCTGAATTAGGTGAATTCTTTAGAAAAATCTACTTAGTCTACTTCCTGGTTGGGTCTGATTTTATTTATGGTCTCTTTTACTTTAGGCAAATGGCATTAAAATTGGCCCTCAGCACGCTGCTACCAATGCAACACACGCAGGCAACCAAGGCGGACAGCAGGCAGGGGGAGGCTGCTGTTGAGTCTGTTGTCACCGGCTAGCTGCCCAGTGGAGCCACGCACTCTGTCCCCCTCTTTCCTCGTGCCCAGCTGAGACATGAAACTATCCGAAATGGCTTTATGTCACAGGAGACTTTAATCCTTCAGATTCTTGTATAACTTTGAATAAATGGTTAATGTTCACTTAAAAAGACAGATTTTGGAGATTGTATTCATATCTATTTGCATTTGATTTTTAGGTCAATTGATGTGATTATTTTTGTTAAATGTTGTCTTGTGCCCTTGACTACGAGCTGAATTGTATTAAACACTACAAAGTCATGGTGAGTATTTTAAATCAGTTTGTGTAGTTAGGTTTCCCAACATCTGTGGTTACCTAATGTTTAATATGATAGGACTGTCCTCAGAAGGTCTGTCAGTTTTCAAGGATATAAGGAAAAGCAGAAGGACTCTTTGAATTCTGTATTTATCATTTGCTTTCTGTATATATAGTTTAATAACCTGCTTGGGTGTGATTTGCCAAGCTTGAAGTCTAATGCATTTGCATAAACCCTACACTGTTCGGAGCTTGAAGCTACAGAAGCATTGTTAGGAATTGCTTGGACACTGACTTGTAAACTTTTTGACATCGCTAATGAGCATGCTCATCTCTTCTTGTCACTAGTCCAAGAAAAATAAGCTTATTGTATTACTAAAGGCTGTGTGTGTGTTATCCTGTTTTAATGCCAAAAGTTTGCTATTTGTCCACAATTTCTTGAGACGGCTTCACAGAAGGATTTGTTTGCCTTAATGAGTGCTGTTGGGTAGAAACAGTGTGGTGGGTGGGAAGGGCGGAAGCGGGAAATCCCAACACTAAGCGACTCCAAGAGTGAGTCCGTCGAGAGGGCGCGCCATGCCACTTTACCCTCCCTAAGACACAATAATGTTCCCTTCCAGTCACACGATTTCTAAGGATGTTTTTCATGCAGGACAGTTTGTCGGCCTTGATGGACAGTGACTGTGTGAAATTTTTCTTTCAGTGGCAATCTATCTATAATCTATCTATAATCTTTCAACTGTGGTAAGCTCACTGTCTGTTCTGAGGGGTGTGATGAAAATAAATCCTCCAGATGGAAATCCTGTTCAAGTAGAAAAGCTTTAGTCGTTTACTCTCTGTGGTGGTTTTATCCTTTCTTTTTCTCCCTTGGTCTAGAATGGAATTGTTTCAGCAGTGCAAAATAAAATCCTATGTATAAAAGTGTCCTTTTCATGATGATCACATTTTAAAATATATTTGATAGTCCATTAACACCTTTTACATGTGTTCCTGCATGTTTTCCTAGAAGGTCGGAATGTGTCACCCTTGTGAAGGTGTAGAAGGCCTCACTGGTGGGACCCTTCTTGCTTCTCACCTTGCACAAAAGAACATGTGTGTCCGGAGAACTTAAGCCCGGAGTGAGACCCTGTGCTCCTACCTCCTGCTGGCTTTCCCTAGAGATCCAACAGCCCTGTCCCGGCTTGTCCTTGCTCTCACAGGGAATCACCAGATGCTGTTAAAATGCTGTGTGTGGCACAGAGAAGGAAGCAAGAACTTGTAGGGGTGTTTTGTTTTGTTTTGTTTTTTGTTGTCCAAGACAGGGTTTCTCTGTGCTGCTCTGACTGTCCTAGAACTCTCTCTGTAGACTATGCTGGCCTCAGAGTCACTGAGATCTGCCTCCCCAGTGCTGGGACGAAAGGCATATACCACTATGCCACGAGGACCTGGAGTTTTATGAGCCTTTTTAGTTGAGCTCTCTCCCCCTCAGAGTGGGCATAGCAGTCCACTGACGGTGCTGCTTCCTCATTACTGTTGCGCAGCAAAAGCCCAGATAGCCAGACTCCCACTGTATTCCATGGGCCCTCACATGTATTAACAGCTTTGTTAACTTGTCAGAACCTGAAGTGCTTTTTTACATCTCTCTCCTCTAACCACGATTCTTTCCTGAATCAAATGTGATAGGATGGCTGTACCAAGACTCGGTATTTCCTGTGTTCTCGTCCCCGCCAGACACAGACAGCGGCACCTGATGGACGGCTGCCTTTCACTGCCGACCACCAAGGAGTGCGCATATGGCCCGAGCACTTCGTGACTCACAGAAAGTGCAGTCTGTGCCCTCCACTCTTGCTAGCTTTTTGTGCCTATTACAACTAATGTAGTGTTGGGACCCCGTTGACTCATACTATAATTGTGCTTTTGTTTGTTTTTGGATCAATTTTTATAGCATGTATGGTTACATTTTAATAACAAGAATCAATCATGGAAAGAAATACAACTGTAGTGGTCAACATGTAGCATTCCAAAATTAGAGTCTTCAATGTTGCCATTTGTCCTCTATCTTGAGTCAGTTGGATGAAGGAGTCCCGTACAATAGAGGTGCTGTCCAGCTGAACCCAGCTGAATCTGTTTCAGTTTTGTTTGAAACCTCTCTCTCTGCATCTTGGGCTGGCTGTTAACTCACAACCTGTCTCCTGGCTAGCTAGAATTACAGTTGTGTGTACCCACACCCAGCTGACATTTCCCATTTGTTTTTAAGGACATTCTAAAATAACCAATTAACAGAAAATGTGGGTCAGTAAAATAAATTTATAAACAAAACTGCCTGCCATACGTTAGTCCCAGAGAATTGCCTGGGCATTTATGTTCTGTCTGGCATGTAACACAAGTGAGACTGCCTCAGCAGGTGGGAAGAGAAGACATGCAGTGTGAGCCGCATGTGCCTGCCATCATCTCTCAGCTAATAAAACTAAAACAAAACTTTAAAACAGGAAAGTAATCGTGTTTGTCAAAGGGTTAGGTAGCGGGGTAAACCATACCACAATGTATCTGATTCTTCGGGAAAATGATTTTTCCTGGCTTAGGAACAATCTCTTTGAATTGAGGCAGATAGGCAAGCAGTTTAGATGGGCTTTGGGATTAATAGAGCCAGCCCAGCATGGCTCCCGCCTTTGCCATATAATAGAAAACATTACTGACTTGTTTGAAGTCATGACGTGCAACTTTACTTGAAATGCCAGTATACATATTAGTATTCATTATTTTTATAGTCGTGAGGCTTGCTCCTAAATATTAAAGGGCAAGAACCAAAAATCTGAGAAAAAAGTGAAATTTGATAATTCATAAAGGAAATTGTATACCTTTTAAATGTGAATGTGGGGGTGAGGGGAGATGGATCAGCAGCTAAGAGTACTTACTACTCTGCTCCAGCACCCGTAAGGCCTCACAACCATTTGTAACAACAATTCCAGAGAATCTGATACTCTCTTTTGAACTCTATAGGCACATAGTGGTGCACATAAATACATACCAACAAAACACTTACACATATAAATAAATCTTTTTTAGAAAGTTTAACTCAGGCGGTGGTGGCTCATGCCTTTAATCCCAGCACTCGGGAGGCAGTCAGGCGTGGTCTACAGACAGAGTTCCAGGACAGCCAAAGCTACACACACACACAAACCCTGTCTTGAAAAGCAACAATAACTTATTTAAATTTAATTTTATATAAATTTAAATGCAAACATGGAGTCTAGGGATGTAGCTCAGTGATACAGGTCCTGCCTAGCAAATGTGAGGCCTGAGTTTCATCCCTGGGAACCTCCCCAAAAAAATGTTTTTAAACATAAAGTAAGTTGAAGGGTATGTCGATTTACTTCACCATATTAACATTTTTACCCTACTAGCTTTGTGTCTGAGGGTTTCTAGTGCTGTGAAGAGACACCATGACCATGGCAACTCTTACAGGAAAACATTTATTTGGGGTGGCTCTCTCAGAGTTCCGAGCTTCAGTCCATTATTAAGGCAGGGAGCATGGTAGCATGCAGGCAGACATGGTTCTGGAGAAGTAGACAAGTGTTCTACATCTTGGCTTGCAGGCAACAGGAAATTAACTGAGACACTGGGCAGTATTCTGAGTATAGGAAACCTCAAAACCAGCTCCCACGATGACACACTTCCTCCAGCAAGGTCATACCCATTCCAACAAAACCACACCTAATAGTGCCACTCTCGACGAGATTATGGGATCCAATTCTGTACAATCTTCCGTACATCGTATACCTTACTACACAGGATTGAGGTTTTTTTGTTTTGTTTTGTTTTTGATTCAGAGGACCAGTAAAATGGATCATCTTGTAAAGACACATGTAGCAGGCTCCCAAATCATGTCATGGAGACTTCTTATTAGTATGAATGCTCAGATTTATTTTAACTATCTACATTTTGTCTTGGGCTTTTTGTCTTTATGTCCTACTCTGTGTTGGCTGGCCCCAGACATCTCCCTCCTCCTCTCCTCTCCTCTCTTCTCGTTCTTTAACTTTCTTCTCCTGCTTTTTCTTTCTGCCCACGTGCCCCACCTATCCTTTCTCTGCCTAGCTGCTGGCCATTCAGCTCTTTGTTAGACAAATCAAGTGCCTTAGGTAGGCAATGTAAAACAGCAACACATCTTTGCATAAATAAACAAATGCAACACACCTTTTCACAGTTAAAGTAGGATAGCTCAGCATGAACAAATGTAACACATCCCTTGCCCAGTTAAAATAATATTCCACATCAGGCACCTATCACTAAGCTTGCCATTTTAAGGTCAATCCCAGGTTGCACATGGTGGAAGGCAAGAACTAATTCCCGCAAGATGTCCTTGGATCACTTGGATAATAAAGCCCCCTTATATTGCTGTTGTAGCAGCAATTCAGGTCTCTTCTGAGACCCACCTTGATAGTAAATACAGAAGCTCGTATGCTCAAGATACCCTGTGGTGCTGGGAGTGACTGCAGCTAGTGGAAATGCCCTATAAGACAGATTGAACAATGGACACATCCTCACAATAGATCCCTACACCACTATCGCTTGATCTCTAGGAACCACTGTGACTTACAGTATGAATTGAGAAACCATTCTTACGGTAAGGCAAGTCAAGGAAATACAAATGTACCCACTCATCTGTACAAAGGAAGCTCGATGAACTGGAAGCTGATTCCCTTCAAAGACTGGATGCATATGGAGTGCAGGTCAGGGCTGGGAATCGGGCTGTGTAGAGGATAGGAAATGGCACTCTGAGTTCACATTTTCCTATAGTGCAGATTCCAGATGTGGTCATGTTTCTTAAACCCCAGACAACCAAAACCAATGCTCACCCCAGGGATGCAAGGTGAGAAACTAATGTATGAGCCTAGCTACCTTTCCAAAGAGCATTAATTAGCACACTTTCTGAAAGAGTGGGGAAGCAAACCCAACATACAAGGGGTTAGGAAACAGTGGCATGGCTTAGGCTAAAGACAAAAGGAACTATGCACACTGTACAAAGGGAGTGTGGGCTGGCGATTCTAGAGCTGCCTTTTCTTAAGGTTGACCAAGGAAAACATAGTGAGTGATTCCTCAGGAAGAGGGCAAATATTCAAAGGCAAAAGTGAGCCCATGGTGTCAGCATGAAGACAGAAGGCTTTTGGAATTTGCATGTTCAGATGCACACCACAGATATGCAGCTGTGTGTACATGTTTCCCATCTTTGTCCAAGATGCCCTAGAAACACACTCCAGTAGCACACCTGCCCAGATGCCAATCTCTAAATTCCATCTTTCCATAAGGAAAGCTCATTAGAAAAATATGATTCCTGCTGGGGATCATGGGAGAGAGCAGAAGGGGAGAGGGAGAAGGGGAGCGGAGAAAAGTGTATAGCTCAGTGAAAAACAATGAAAACCATGATTTCTTGATTGGGCATACAAATTTATAAATGCACTTGGAATATCCTATGATAACAAGAAAAAAAAAAGTATTTAAGAGATGGAAGCAGGGAGCATGCCTGAGGATGGAGGAGCCCTCTCTGCTTCTGGCCAACATGGGCAAGTTAAGAACCTAATGCTGGAAATGGACTGTAAACCACAGAATACCTGTGAGCTTCTAATGATGCAAATAAATGAATTAGTGTGGAGGGGCCTCCTCTGTACCCTTGCACCACTCTGGGGGTTGACGTTACGGGGGCAGTGAGTGAAGGAAGAAAGAAAGACATTGTCTCAGAGTTTGAATTGCTTGAATGAAACACCATGACCAAAAAGCAAGTTAGGGAGGAAGGGGTTTATCTGGCTTACATTTCCACATCAGTCCATCATTGAAGGAAGTCAGGACAGGAACTCAAATGGCAGGATCCTGGAGGCAGGAGCTGATACAGAAGCCATAGAGGGTGCTGCTTGCTGCCTTGCTTTTCCTGGCTTGCTCAGCCTGCTTTCCTACAGAACCCAGGACCACCAGCCCAGGGATGGCACCACCCACCGTGGGTTAGGCCCTCTCCCATTAGTAACTAATTGAGAAAATGCCTTCAAGCTGGATCTCATGGAGGCATTCCCTCTACTGAGACTCTTTCCTCTCTGATGGCTCTAGCTTGTGTCAACACACAAAACCAGCCAGTACAGACATGGGCACACAAAAGCTGGGATTAGGTGGCCTTGGGTTCCCCAATGAAGAAGCCACAGTACCTAGAGTCTTAGAAAGTTTATTATATGCAGTTCAACAAGAAAGGCAAACTATTGCATACAGCTGAGCAAGGAGACAGGCTTAGCTAATCTTGGTAGGAGCAGTCTTCAGACCTTAAAGATTCAGGATAAGAAAGCTCCAGTGGACATTTCTGTACACTATCAACATCCACACTTGGATCCAAGGAAGGATTTGCCATCCGGGCCTCTCCCGTCGGGCTGAGGCACAGGATTCCTTAATGTGGCCGTGCTATGTCAACAATTTCATTTAGGACATCATTCACTCAGGGCTCCTCTACTCCCCATATTTCTGTGCAGCAGATGGCAGCTAGCAGACACAAAGTGTAACTGAAAACAGTCTCCGCCACCAAGCCTATGTGGGAAAAAATGGAAGGAAGGAAAGAAAGAAGGAAGGAAGGAAGGAAGGAAGGAAGGAAGGAAGGAAGGAAGGAAGGAAGGAAAAGAAAAAGGAAGGAGGAAGGGAGGAAAGAGGAAGGAAGGAAAAGAAAGAAACGAAGGAGGAAAGAGGGAGGGAGGAAAGAAGGAAAGAAAAATGAAGGAAGAAAGGAAGGAAAGAACATACTCTTTCCCAAATTCTTTTCAAAGTATTGTAGAATCAAAGTATTTCCCTGTGGAGCTTCTAAAGCCGTGTTTAGCTTTAAATTGTTATAATTATTCTGCTCTAAGAGTGTAATGGGCTCCCCATCTTTTTTTTTTATTCAGTACAGTACTTTTCTATTGCTGTTCTTACAAATTACCACAAGTAGGACTTAAAGCCTGTATTATATCAAACAGGACTACAGATTCAAAGTGTCAGTAAACAAAAATCAAGGTGTTTGTGTTTCTTTCTGAGGTTCTAGGACTGGTCCATTTTCTTGCCTCCCCAAATTAAAGGCAGCCTGTATCACTTGGCTTGTATATCTTCCTCCATGTTCAAACACCGATGGCCAGTTAAATTATTCTTATACCACATTTCCCTAACACCGTCTCTCTTTTCTCTCTTCTTCCCTTATAAGGACTCTCATGGATTTAGCCAGATAATCCAAGATAAATTCTTTCATCTCAAAGTCCACTGATGAGCAAACTTAATTTCTTAGTTATTATTTGATACAGGGTCTCTCTCCCTCTCCCTCCCTCCCTCTCTCTCCCTCTCCCTCTCTCCCTCTCCCTCTCTCCCTCTCCCTCTCTCTCCAGCTGAACTGGAACTCACTATGTAGATTAGGTAAGCCTTGAACTCACAGAATTCCACCTGCCTCTGCCTTCCCAGTCTTGGGTTTAAAGTATGTGCCACCACATCAACAGCCTCTCATCCCGAAGGAGCTGGAGCCCATGCTATGCAAAGGAAGCAGCCCCCTCCCCGGGCCCTCACCATAAATGGAAGAAAGCACAGAAAACCAGGACACACAGATGGGCCAGTGCCCCGTGCAAAATCAAACTCGTCCTCCATTGGCTAGGAGGGACCCTAGAGGCAGGCAGAACTGGATCTCTTGTTAATAGAAAGCTGAGGAAGTGGGGGTAGGGAAAATGAGAAGAAACAGGACTGGTGTGGTGAGGCTGCGGGATGAGCGAAGAGCCAGTGCTCTGCCAGACAGAAGTCACTGTGGCCATCTGGGGAAGAGGACCAAGTCCCCTCATCATGTTCCTACATGTGTTCACATCTCAGTGAGTTCACACCACATCACTGAGATGTGAGCATGTGTGTATATACAGTTAAAGAACAGATTTTTAAAAACTCCGTGGCATAGGGAAAAACTAGCTGCCAAATGACTCTCTGCCTCTCTCTAGCTGTTAAGAGCTCCTAGCACCTACTGTAAACCCCAGCAAAACACATACAACTGGGTGTGCAGAAGGATTGAACACACTCCTCTCAGGGATACCAAGACATACCAGTGGTTTCTACTAAACCACTCAACGCCTGCAGTCCTGGGAACTGAACCCGGAGCCCTGGGTATACTAGGCCAGTGCTTTTCCATTCAACTACATCTCTCACCCTTACTAAACTTTTAAAAAAGAAGTAGATAGGGGTTGGAGAGATGGCCCGTGGCAGCAGTGCTCAGCGTGTGAGTCATGGCCCCTTTGAAACTGAACTCCCCTTCACAGAGGTCATCAGGAAAAAGCACAGATATTTACAATATGATCCATAACAGCAGCAAAATTGCAGTTCTGAAGTAACAGTTAAAATGTTATTATTGGAGGCCACCACAACACAAAGAACTTTATTCAAGGGTCTCGGCATGAGGGAGCCCGAGGGCCACTGTTAAAGCGCTGCAGCATTGGGAAGGCTGAGAACCCCTGACTCAGGGATTCAAAGCACTGGTGACTCTTCCGGAACTCACATGGTGACTCACGCCTGTAACTCCAGCCCCAGGGGATCTGACGCCCTCTTCTGGCCTTGATGGGCACCACCACCACACACATGCATGCAAGCAAAGTGTTTACCCATACACATAAAATTAACGAGTAACTTCTGTTGGGTATAAGAAAGATCAAAACAGAAAACGTTTTATAGACCTCTGTAATTAAATTAGGCAGCTACTCTGCAGATTGTATCGTCAAATATATTTGTATAATTAAAACTTAAACTTGATCCAGGCAGGATGATGTATGCCCATGATCAACACTCAGGAGGCAGAAGTGGATGGTGAAATCAAGGACAGCCTGGGTCCCTGTCAAGAGTCTGTCTATAAACAATAGCAGAGACAGTTGAACTTGGGGCTTGAGGTATATAGCTCACTGGCATAGTACTTGTCGAATATACACAGGCCCTGGGTGGGATCCCCCAAACCAACACACACATGATTCCTTGATAAATATCTTTTGAAATACGTTAAACTTAGCTGGCCACTGACACAAGCATGTAATCATCGTTGCTTGGGAGGTTGAAGCAGGAGAATACCAAGTATGAGTTTTTAGACCACGGAGTTACTTCAAGGTCAGCTGGTACTTAAGTGACTGAGACCTTGCTTCCAGCAGAGTTTAAAGGTGAGTCTGCAATGTAGCTAGTGAGTCTGCAATGTAGCTAGTGAGTCTGCAATGTAGCTAGTGAGTCTGCAATGTAGCTAAGTGAGTCTGCAATGTAGCTAAGTGAGTCTGCAATGTAGCTAATGAGTCTGCAATGTAGCTAATGAGTCTGCAATGTAGCTAGTGAGTCTGCAATGTAGCTAGTGAGTCTGCAATGTAGCTAGTGAGTCTGCAATGTAGCTAGTGAGTCTGCAATGTAGCTAAGTGAGTCTGCAATGTAGCTAGTGAGTCTGCAATGTAGCTAGTGAGTCTGCAATGTAGCTAATGAGTCTGCAATGTAGCTAGTGAGTCTGCAATGTAGCTAGTGAGTCTGCAATGTAGCTAGTGAGTCTGCAATGTAGCTAGTGAGTCTGCAATGTAGCTAGTGAGTCTGCAATGTAGCTAATGAGTCTGCAATGTAGCTAGTGAGTCTGCAATGTAGCTAGTGAGTCTGCAATGTAGCTAGTGAGTCTGCAATGTAGCTAGTGAGTCTGCAATGTAGCTAAGTGATAGAGTGCTTCTCTGTCATGTACAGAGTCCTTGATTTAATCTCTAATAATGAAAAAGAAACATAGTAATACATTTCACACATATACATATGCACAAATATGTCGTGTGTGTGTGTGTGTGTGTGTGTGTGTGTGTGTGTGTGTGTGTGTATGCCTTTGATGCAATGCCAGCGAGAACATTGAACCGGAAGGTCCATAGTAACTAGAGAGGGCAGCTTGTCATGGAGGCAGAGCTGCAGCGTCACAGCCGAGAACAGTTCCGCCACACTGGTGCAGCTTGCAGACCCGCCATGATGTCATCATCTTGATGTCCTGCTGAACCAACCCCTGAGCCCTGATGACCACTCCATTCTATGCTCACTCTGTCAACATCCGCAAAGGCCTGAAGGGAAGTCCTTAGGACCTGCTAAACATGGCCTATTTGGTGGTGCACACCAAAAATCTTTTTTCTGGGACTGGTTTAATTCATGTTCATGGGCATCTCTAGTCTCATTTTTCCCATTCTTTATTACTGAAAAAAAATTACCATTCTGTATATAAAGCAGATGTTTTTCTCTGTCTGCTCTTCTCTTGATGGACACTTGGCTAGTTCCATATCTTCCCTATAGTGAATGATGCCCCAAAGGGGCAAGAGCCTCTGTGACAAGCTAACTTGGAGTTTTTGGCATACTCAGAAATGGCATAGCTCATTGTTGTTCAGTTTTTTTAAGTTTTATTCTTCTCTCATACATTACATCTGAGCCACAGTTTCCCTCCCTTCCCTCTTCCTAGTCCCTCCTCCCATCTCTCCGCTCCCCAGAATCAGCTCCCCCATTCCCCTTCAAAACAACAATAAGAAGAGCAGGCCTCCTAGAGATATCCCCGAACATGACCTAACAAGATACAACAAAATTAGACACAAACTCTCATTTCATGGCTGGACGTGGCAACCCAGTAGGTGGAAAAGGGTCCCAAGCGGAGGCAAAAGAGTTGGAGACAACCCCTACTCACAAGAGACTCACAAGAACACCAAGCTATACAACCATAAGGTATATGCAGGGGACCTAGCTCAGACCCATCAGGGTTGGTCACTTCAGTTTCTGTAAGCTCCTATGAGCCGCTATGTCCCCTGATTCTATGGACCATGTTCTCATGGTGTCCTTGACCCCTACCTCCCCATCTTGTGCAGGGTTCCCCTGGCTGCTCTGTCTAGTGTTTAGCTATGGGTCTTTGCATCTGCTCCCATTGGTTGCTGAATGTCATCCCTCCAAAGACAATTGGGCTAGTCTCTGGTCTATCTGTATAGCAGGAAAAATCATTAGGAATTATTTCATTGACCTTTATTCCAGTCATGTTTGGTTCTATCCTGGGTCTCTGCACTGTCCTGCCTCTGGGACTGGCTGTCCATGCAGTGTCCGACATGGGCTCCTTCTCATGGCATGGGCCTCAAGTTGGACCAGTCATGAATTGGTCACTTCCACAAGTTCTGCATCCCTTTTGCCCTAGCACGTCTTGCAGGCAGGACAGATTGAAGAACAAACATTTTGTGGTTGGGGGTCACTCTTGGATGCTCCAGAATTTGGGGCTGGGATATGATGGTGAGAAGAGGGGGTACTGTTGGGGGGGAGGCTGGGCAGGCTCTGAGGGTGTTTGTGGTCAGCCAGCATAGGCTTACCTGGGGTTCTGGGTACCGGCATGGTCTCTGGTAAAGCAGGGGGCTTCAGTCGGGGTTGTGGGCTGGAGTATGGTCGCTGTTGTTCATTTTTTTAAAGATACCTTTCTCCTGACCTCTGCTAGGCTAGTTGACATCTCTATCAGCAGTGTAGAAGGGCTTCCTTTTGTCCATTTCCTCACCAGCATTTATTATTTATTATTTGTTTGTTTGTTTTGTTTTTTCGAGACAGGGTTTCTCTGTAGCTTTGGAGCCTGTCCTGGAACTAGCTCTTGTAGACCAGGTTGGCCTCGAACTCACAGAGATCCGCCTGCCTCTGCCTCCTGAGATTAAAGGCGCGCGCCACCACCACCTGGCGTTATTTTTTTTTTTTATGACTGTAAGGCACAGTATAAAATGCACCTGAGTATGAGGAAAATAACATTGACAATGGAGAAATTATTTCAATCCCGGGGCAGGAAGAAAGGAGTATGAACGGATGGTAAGATGTTGTGGGCTAAGCATGTCGTGTTTCTTGTTTGAGATCCTGACATCCTTCGGGGTGATTCAAATATTGCTAAGTAGGCACAGGCATTAACGACGAGTGGAGATGACTACCTTGGAGAAGACCAATGTAGTCTTATGTTTGTCAATTAATTTTAAATTAAAATAGCCACATTACCGTCCCGCAGAGAGAGCGTGCTGCAAAGAATTCATGCTATGGGATACAGTGAATGACCACACAGCCAACCTAACTGCCTCCTTGCAGACTGATAGCAACTGGGGGCGGTCTGGGTCTGAGGTACAATCCTTCCCTTCCAATCGTGCCCTCAAGTGGTGGGTGCTGTGTGTGGAAGCCGTCATATTCACACTGTCTTGGGGGTTGATGCTGTGTGAGCATCCCTAAGGACTGTAACCACTGATGCTTCTGCCAAAGGCTGTAGCCAGAAACCTTCTTCCTCGGATCTTTCCTAAGGAAATGTGTGATGACAGAGGATCTTGGGCTTGTGTCACAGGACCAACCAATGCAAGATGAGCGGAGCGATTGTACAGCCTGCTGAGCCCTGTGGTCTTCTGAGTTGGGCCTGTCTGAGACACAGGCCCAGAGAGCAGAGAGCTCCCACAGCTGCAACATGGAAGGAGCCCCAGGAATCTGCAGAAAAGCTGAACCCCTCTAGCAAGCCTGTCCAGAGGCCACCCTCGCTGCTTTGTTCTCTCCGATCTCCATGCTCTAGGTAAAAGACCACTGGAGCCTGAGTATTTTACCAATTCCAGTTCCTTATGACTGACTGGCAGGGACAAAAAAAATAATTTTCAATCCAATATTAATGTCCTACATTTGTTTAATTTCCCAAGTTCCAAAGCACTGAATCGGGGGCTCACATGCACTTGGCTCTCATGATCTGATGAGTATTTATTAGTGTATGACTTCATGAAGGTAAGTGTCCCTCGTGACACTGAGCCCAACAACATCTCCTACTTCCCTGCACCATTTGCTCTTATTTTCTCACATCCTCTAATCACGTGTCCACGTGGATATTTGAAGCGTGCTGGACCAGGGAGTGAGGGCTGGGGAGTGTTGGCGACCGCTCCTGCATCCTAATGCCCAGAGTTGGGGATTAACGGGTACCCTAAAGTCCGTGTTATGGGTTCAAGGGAAACTGCATCTCTGCGCGCCTGTCACTTGGTGGGTGACATCCTGGGGCCATGGGTTCTGAATGGAAGCTGCTGTCTGGGAACCAGAAGCCCATCTTGCCCACATCTAGCTCCTTGAGACTCACATGGAGTTAGGGACCATTTTCTCTGGTATCACTAGTTTGCTTGCTCTCCCCATAATTGGTAAGAATGTGTGGAAGTTCACTGTAGAGACCGGAAGAGAATTTTCTTAAGGGTTGAGCTGTGATCACCATAAGGACATTCTGATGTCCCTATCTCCATACTGTGCCATGTGACCTTGCCTGTAAGACTATCCAATGTAGTTTTCTCTTAAGAAGACATCGTGGGCAGGATGACCATCACCTCACAGGACAGGGCTGCCGTCCCCTCACAGGAGGACAGGGCTGCCTGCATCCTCACCATGGTGTGCTCACCAGCCCCTGTATCTCCTTAAGATGTACACTCAGGCACGGCGTGGCGGTACACACGTTTAATTCCAGCAGTCTGTAGGCAGAGGCAGGCGGATCTCTGTGAGTTTAAGGTCAGCTTGGTCTATGAAGCAAGTTTTAGGACAGCCAGGGCTGTAACCGGAGAAAACCTGTCTGGAAAACCAGACAAGCAAAGAAAAAGATGTACCCTCCGGTTAAGAAGGTCGGAGACTGCAATATGTGGCTGCTGCCTGCTTCTGGGTCAGGCTGTCACTCCACATCCTGATCCTGCTCATCCAGGGACGGGTCTGGGACAAGGCTGCTACAGTGTGGATCAGCTGACGGATTCTCGCTGGCTAGGGATGCTTCCTAACAGTGCCTAAGGGACACATTCCCTCATCGGGATTTTTTTTTTTTACTCCAATTTACTACTGAAAGAAGGTTTAAAAATATTTCACACAAAAACATATTTTGCTGTTAGTTCCCCAGTTACAGCCTCTCTTTGTGCTGGTGAAAGCGCCCAGACACCCTGAACACTTAGTAATGCTTTAATTGCGATGTTCGGATGAAACAACATTGTTAAAGGAAGCCTAATCTGTTTAACTTGTCAACATCTAATTACTAAAGCCCAGAAATTTATTGTCGGGACAATTTGGCTGTTTTACTAGGAGTGACATCGGGTAAGATAAAAAGATAATCGAATGTTGCTTTTTATGTTCATGTCTGCAAGGAGAGAAATGGATTTCACTGGATCCAGGACAGTTCTTGTGATCCATCACACATGGGGAAACTCTCGTTCCTCCTGGGACCCCCAGGGTCTGTGTAATCCACCTCTCCACTCCACACTGAGAGAGTCTCCTGCAGACCACATGACTGCCCACGCCAGCCACCCTCCACCACCCTCCAGGGACAGATAGCCCTCCTCTGCCGCTCCTGCACAATTAAACAATCACATCTCTGCTCGTGCTACTGTGGAGAAAAATATTTCTGTTTATACCACACGATGTGACACTAAAGACAACTTTAGAGAATTTGACAAAACCAAAGCCACACTGTCGGCACCCCCCCAAAACCCAAACAAACCAATGTGCCGCTTGCCATTTTATTCCTGGGACTGGCTTTATTATTTTTGGAACCGTACGGGACTTCTGTCAAACATGTTGAATGTTAAAAGGAAAGAGACTTCTGACAAATATGGAAAGGCAATTACAGAAAATGCGCTGCTGGAGCAAGGGAAACATAAGGCGGGGCTGGGAGAAGTCATCCCCCCCCCCCCATCCAAAACACAGACGGTGGAATCACGTGGTAGAAAACTCACCACCCCAGCTCCCCACTGTCTTCATTTTCTAGTTTACAACGGGAAAGGAGAGAAAAATGACATGTCCCAGTAAATCTTTTTACTTGCCATACAACAAAGCGGGGGGAGGGGGGCTTGCCGCTAATGAAAAGATTGCATTATATGGTTAAATAGTTTGCATTTTAATATTACCAATATTAATTCACTTTCAGGAGCATGTCTCTGTGCACTGTTCGGTAAAAGCATGCTTACATGTAAATACCAATTAAAGGATTTAATTTGATCTACTTAAACACACGAAGGTTGGAAAAAAGACAACTTCAGTCTTGAATCAACTGCATTCTGCAAAGCTTGCAGGGGATCTTGAGAAAGAATCATCTGATGACGCAAACCTGGATTCTCAGTGCCTGCCGTTTGCTGCCATGTGTTCCCACCATGATAGACTCCTGGCCCTCTGCAACCAGAATTCCAAGGAAACTCTTTTCTTTTTTTACTTTTATTGATTCTTTGTGGGTTTCACATCATGTATTCCAATCACACTCCCACTCCTTTCCCTGTCCCCTCACATCCACTCCCTGCCTTAAAAAAAAAAAAAAAAAAAAAAAAAAACCTGTGCCAAAAAACGAAAGGAAATTTAATAAAAGAAAAGCCAAAACCCAAACAGCTCTTTCTTTATAAGTTGCCTTGGTCATGGGTGTTTTATCCCAGCAACAGAAAGTTAACTAGAACAACTCTGGTGACCAGCAAGTCAGAGGTACTGACTGTGACTTTTGCCTTAGGCTTTTTCATCTTACCATGGAGTTCTGGGTTGGCCAAGTAGTAGAGACACAGGCCTTTATTCTCAGAGCTCAGCGGGCAGAGGCAGGCAGATCACTGAGCTAGAGGCCAGCCTGCTCTACAGAGTGAGTTAGAGGCCAGCCTGGTGGTCTACAGAGTGAGTTAGAGGCCAGCCTGAACTACAGAGGAAGTTTTAAGACAGGACGGTCTCTGGGCTGGTTCTTCAGAAGTAGCCGTAACTGATAAAGGGCTCAGCATCCTTGTAGTGAAATCTCCTGAACTGCCCTGGGATGGGAGGAGGGATGTCCTGACAACCCCACCAAAGCTCCACTTCAGAAAGATGGAACAAAGTCTAAGCTGAAGGAGCTCCCTGCTCCTCAAAATCAGCTGCCTGGGGAAGTGTTTTCTCAGGGCCCACAGCAGAAGTTAATACCACGGTGGCGTAAGGGGACGAGGCTACATGTTCAGCTGACAGCAGAACCTGGCAATTCCATAAACATTGCCCACGTGGTTTTGAAGGCATGAAAGATGCAAGGTTGAGGAGGTGGGGTTCACAGCACAGCCTGGGCAGACACTTGATTTAGATTCCCGCCATGTGTGGAGCCCTAAAGGGAAGGCTTGAGCTAAGGTTGGAGACAGCAGACTATTGGAGCTCTTAGGACTCATGGACGTTAACAAGGAGAGCAGCAAGTTTGGCATGGAGCTGGCTAAGGCCTAAGAGAGAAATTGTGTGTGCTTTTCGTAGCAGAGACGGAGAGTTGGGACTGCCTTTTGTCAAAGCCTCTTAGAGCCCAGCCAGTTAGATCACATGCCCCAGATGCTGGACATGGAATGTTAGGACTCGTGTTTGCCTTGCTTGATTTTGGTTTTACTATGACGTGACTGTTTTATGTCAAGTTCTTCCCTTTTGGAACAAGAAAGTTTCCTCTGTGCCCTTATATGTTGAAATTGTCACTTAGTTTTTATTTTATAGGTCTTTGCAGTTAAGAATTTTGTGACTATTTTTATTTATGTCCATGTGTGTGTGTGAGTATCTTCAGGTACCCTCAGAGACCAGGAGAGGGAGTCAGACACACACCCTGGAGCTGGAGTTACATGTGATTGTACACAGGTGGGTGTTGGGAACCAAACCTTGGTCCTTTTGTAGGAGCAGCAAGGCTCTGAATACTGAGCTCTCTTTCCAGGCTCCGAGAGTTTATCATCTTAAGGTGCTGGAATGTGTAAAGACTAAGGGGACTTTTGAAGTTGGACTGTATTTTACATTAGGAGAGAAATGTGAGATTTCAGGATGGGAGAGAGTGGAGATGGCTTATGGATTAAAGAAACATATCTGTGTGACAAGCTGACAGGGTGCGGAGTTGTAAGGCGAGTTTTAATTATCAATTTGATACCGTTTTGAATCACCTGAAAAGAATCCTCGGTGAGGGACTGTCTGGATCAGGTAGGCCTGGGGGAGCCTGTCTTAATTATATTAATTGAAGAGAGAGGGCTCTTCCTATGTGGGCGGCACCATTCCCTAAGCAGAAGCTTCTGTACTATTGAGCAAAGAGAGAGCCCAATATGTGAGCATGTTTTTACTCAGTATCTGCTCTTGATGGCAGATGTCATTAGCTGTTTCAGGTTCTCCTTGCCATGACTTCTCTGCAATGGTGACCTATGACCTGGAGTTGTGAGCTAAAAGAAGTCCTTTCTCCTCTAAGTTTTCTTGAGGTATTTTATCACAGCTATGGTAATAACATGAAGATGCTCATGGACATTGAACAGAGCTTGTTTCCAGGTGGTCATGTGCTTTAGAAGTCACATGAGCCCATGAATTGACAACAGCCTCACAATTTGATCTCTAACTTCTGAGCCGACTTTACCCCTGTGAACACATAGCCATCGTGACTGATTTGAACCTGCCTCTTTCAACCCATCTTTGGAAGAGCTTCGGATGAGCACTGCAGACTAGGAATAGGCACAGCTGTTCCTACTCTGGTCACTAGAGATGTGCCACACAGTCAAGGGACACACTGAGAAAAAAACAAGGAAACATCAAGTGTGCTAGGCCTGGTGGTGCAAGTCTGTAGTCCTGTACTTAGGTGACTGAGGTACGGGGTAGAAATTTCAAGGCCAGCTTGAACCATATGGTGAGTGTCAGGCCAGCTTGGGATCAGAAGACTCTGTCTCCAAAACAACACAAGCGCAATCCTGTGTCAGCTTAAATATTTTATGGCTGTTATGCCTGCGAGTGCAACTGATCCCCAGACTCTTGCCTAGCGACCTCCGCTCTCCCTTCTCCTGCCTCATCTTCTAAAAGGGTAGCTGTGAGCACTGGTCTGCACCGGAATGACGGGCCCCACCAGCCTCAGCATACAGTCCATACAGCACTCATCTGGAAAGTCTTCAGGAAGAGGCGGGAAAGAAGTGAGCAGACATCACCAGAATTTCTGTGTGCCTGAGTTCATGTCAATGATCTACACACAAGGCCTGAGAGAACTCAAATCTGAAGGGGATTTCTGTACATAAATTACATGGAGGCCTGAGGGCTGAAGGTGGTGTTGCACAATTGTAACCCTTGGTCTGGGAGACAGAGGCAGAGACAAGGTGATCATGCCATCCTCAGCTACACAGAGTCTGATGCCAGCCTGGGCTATCCAAAGCCTTGTCTCAAAGTAACAAATGCAAAACAACAGGACAGGAGAGATAGCTCAGCAGTTATGAGCACTTGCTGCTCTCCCAGAGGATGTACGTTTGGAACCCACTCCTATGGGATGGATCACAATCACCTTGACTGCAGATCTGACACTATCTGCTGGCCTACACCCACACCCACACCCACCTAAAAAAATAATAAAGCTAATCTTAAAAAAAAAAAAAAAAGCCAGCCAGGCGGTGGTAGCACCCGCCTTTAATCCCAGGATTTGAGAGGCAGGGCCAGGTGGATCTCTTTGAGTTCGAGGCCAGCCTAGTCTACAAGAGCTAGTTCCAGGATAGGCTCTAAAGCTGCAGAGAAACCCCGTCTTGAACCCCTCCCCCCCAAAAAAGCCAAAAAGAAAACATGGATGACTAAGGGCCATGTGGTAGTGTAAAGAAATTACCTCAAATTTAAGGCTAGCTTGGATTACAGAGTTTCAGCCCAGGCTTGACCACAGGGTAAGAAACACCTTGTCTTAAAAAAAGAACAGGCTTGCCAAATGGCTCAGCATTCAAAAATCAGTTGCTACAAAAGATGATGACCTGAGTTTAATTGCCAGAACCCAAGATGTAAGAGAATCCACTCCATTAGATGACCTCTGACCCCCACAAACGAGCCTCAGCATTTGCACACACACACCCCCACACACACCCTCAGATTTAAAATACAACAAAAAATATAGAAGCTCGACTTTCTGTAGAAAAACGTAGATTGTGATAAGGTTCAGTGAAAATGCAAGGGTTAATGGAAAGGGAAGTAGCTGTTCAATAGGCCCAATTGAAATGTGATTGGTTGGGAGAGTGGATCAGTGGTGGAGTCAGCCAGGGTAGGCCCTGGGTTCACCTCCAGCATAAAAACCAAACTAAAAACAACCTACTAACCTTTAAACCGAGAAACAAACCCTCCATTCCACAGGTATCTCTGCTCGGTGAGTAACCGAAGGCATAGTCATTGGGGGGGACCTGGGACAGGAATCCAGGTCTTCACCCACACCTACCAGTTGGAGTTTTTCAAACCTGAGTCATCCCAGCAGCTACATCAAACAGACACAGCAGCAATCCCTTGCGTGTGTCTGAGAAAACCGAAGAGGATGCTTAGCACAGTGTTGGGCACACAACAAAGTAACATGATGTTACTCTATATAAACTCGTGGTTATGCATGGACTGCCAAGGGAAAGCTGCTGGGCAAAGTCTGGACTTACCTGCAGGGCCGACTGCAGACTGCAGCACATGGCTGCTGCTGTTTCTGCTTCACTCCCGCTAAGTTCTACATGCCAATCATTTTCTCAATAGCTCACAAAGACAGTTTAATTACAAGAATCAATAATTCAAATGCTAGAAATTTTCATTATTCACAATTACTCATGTATCACTCACTGGGATAACTGTGAACTTTTGCCGTTTATTTTGGGGTTATTACAAGTGTCAGCCACCCACACCCTAGTGATTTTATTTTTAAATATAAAAAAAATCTTTTTTTGTTGTTTTTTTTAAGACAGGGTTTCTCTGTGTAATAGAAAATATTTTCATATGTGTTTACCAACTGATTTTTAAACATTATTGGAAAGTTGGACTGCTCTTCCAGAGGACCCAGGGTCAATTCCCAGCATCCACATGGCAGTTCACGGATCTGCAGTTCCAGGGATCTGACACCTTTTTCTGTCCTCAGTTATAGGGCAGGTATGTGGTGCACAGACACTCATACCCTTATTAAACAATAAGTATTTGTGTGTGTGCGTGCATGTCCGTTGCCATGGGGAACATGTGAAAGAGAGGGCAAACTTACAGAGTCCATTTTCTCTCCATCCTGTGCGTCCCATGGATCAGACCTAGGTCATCAGGCTTAGAAGCAGGTGCCTTTACCCACTGGACAGCTCCATTGTTTTGGCTTTTTCAATCCCCATATTATAACGGCTGAAGATGAGGAGCCCAGGACTGTCATTTGAGGAAGCCACAGAATGTTTTCAATTTCCCTTTACATCGCTTCCATTTTCCACACCTGCTCCCCACACACACGAGCACAGATTTAAGGAAGGTCTGTAAGATAAATTTATTTAGCTTCAAATCTCATTTGGTAGGAGTCCCTCTAACAGGAAATGAGCTCGTGTCTCTTAAAATGAAGCATGTCATTAACGTCATCTTGTCTTCTGGAGACTTCTGTTTCTGCCTTTGTCATTTCCAAGCCTGCTGTATAGTCAAGTAAGTGAAATCTTATTTTTGAAGAGGGCATGAAACTGGAGCTACAAACTGTATCAGTACAAGCCTGTTTTAACTTTACAATGATTTCTCCTCTATCGGTTTCTTAACAAGCGAGCACTGAGTTATTCCGAGCTCTCTGAACATTTCCCATCTGTTCATCTTTGATTTCCTGTGTTTCTCCTCATTTCTTCATTATCTTTTCACTCCTTCATCTTAAACAAAATCTACTACTTTGATACTTGAAATTAAGTAGAAAATCGGTCATTTTCAAAGCTGGCACACTGCGCTGTTTCAGTACAGCATATACCCACACCCTGTTGTGTGTCAGTGTTCTCCCCAGACGATCCTTTATCTTAAAATCCTCTCTCGTTAACGTAACCCCGGTAACCAACGGGGTTACTCCTCAAGTGTTGGTACTTTCTAACTTCCCTTTACTCTGATATTAGACTCAAATGATTAGAAACACACAAAACAATTTCCATATATTCTTCAAAAAACAATCCAAGAAGTGTAATTTCAAGAGATTTTTTTTTAAAAGGTCTCATCTATTGTAAGATATTGAGAAACAAAAGGACATCTTAAAATTTTAAGTCTAGACTCAGAATCGGTATCTTAACAGTGGAAACAACTTGGAAAGCTATTCAGTCTGGTTTTATTTTTCCCGGGTGAAAGCCTGCATTATCAAGAGAAGGAGATATACCTACCTCTACATCTGTGCACGCCCTCACGTTTTATGCAGACTAGTTAATTTTGCCTAATCAAATGAACTGTCACGGGCTCGGACTAATCGAAAGACGGAACAAGTTTGTACAAGTTGGTCCCTTTGAATGCCCTCGACACCTATTTAAAAGGAAACCTTTAAGTTGAACACAATCATTTTATTCCCTTGCTGAAGACGACTGTGTCTTTTTTAAATCGCACCTCGAGGCCATCGCCCAAATCCGCGATCTCAAACAAGGTAGCGTTCTCTTTCTGGGATCCCCAGACCGAAAGGCGGGGGCCGTCCGGAGCAGGGCCTCGCCCGCACCATTTTGACCCGAGCGGGGCGGGACCTACGGCGTCCAGCATTCTCTGCGCCTCCGCCAATCACAGGCAGCGACCGGCTGCGGAAGCCGGGCCTCAGGCCGCCCAGGCCGCTCGCTGGGAGAGCGGGTCGAGGCGGCGGCGCGGCGCTGGCCCTTTAAGCCCGCGTTGTCCGGGCCACGACATCCGGGCACCGCTAGCGGCGTCCTCGGCCACCGCCCCGCGGCCCGCGAGGCTGGGAACGGGACTGCGGTTGTCCGCGAGCAGCTCAAGGACACCTCGGCCCGGAGCGCCGACGAGGGTCACGGGCGCTTCCCCGCGGGGCAGCGTGCGCGCGCGCCCGGCCAACTTCCTGCGCGCGCTCCGGGGGCGGGGCTGTGGGGATCCAGCCAATCAGCGCGGGGCAGCCCGGATCCGCCCCTCGCGTTCTGGAGTGGGTGGGGACCAGGGGCGTGGCATGGGGAGGGGGCGGAGCCGGTAGTGTCGCGGGGGACGTGCTGTCTCCGTCCCGGACACGCGCGGAGCTCCTAAGCGAGGCCCAGAACCTGCCACGGGCAAACATTTGGAAAGTTTGCACGTTTGCACGCACTGGTCGTGTACGGCTGTCTCCCGTTTCGGTGTTTTGAAAATGGCTGTGTATTTGTAATGCGATATTTATTATATATTAAAGCCTAACGTCTAATACAGGAATTGGGCGAAAAGAGCACGGCACATGTTAAACCTAAACCCAATGCTATGAAATACTCTTCCAGGAAAGAAAAGATCGAGATTCCGTATTGTTGGATGTATTGAGTTAGTTTGTGGGCGGCACCAGGGGGCGGGGTTGTTGGCTGAAGGTTATTGACAGGACTCACGGTAAGGTAATGGTGAACAGCTCCTACCCCAAAATCTCATTTGCCTTCCCCAAATTAGAGCGCTGGAACCCCCTGCCTATTTTACTGCAGGTTTTGGGATTCCGGGTATTTTTTGAAGAAAAGGAAAAAAGTGCGGTCCGTCTTTGCTGGCGGCTCTCTCTGACGTCTGGTCCACTCGCAATGCGCCCTCCGCCTTCCAAGCGGTTCTGAAATCCAAGCGATTTCACGTGGAGGCTGGAAATCTCTTTTACCCGGAACTCGGCACCCGTCTGTCCTCAGACCTCCCGCATTTCGCATCTCAGCCATGCATGGTCATCAGCCATGACAGCCTGTTCATCATCCCTTCGCGCCAACTCATGCAGCCCCAGCATCCGTTTGGCCCGCACTTCTGCTCGTGGCTCCCGCTGCTCCGGGTCGCGCTCCTGGCATTTCCACCAGGATCCCCGCAGTTACCTGCCCCTTTCTCACCGCTACAGTGGATTAAATGGATGCGTTCATTTTAATCCGATCGCTTCCCTCCCGTTTTAAATCCTTTAAAGAAATCCCTGTGGCCCTCAAAATAAGTCCCTTCTTCTAAAATCAGCGTTACAAACTCCACCTAATGCTCTATCTACTAGGTATTTTACTCCAGGTTTGGTTATAACCTTTCCTCTGTTGCAGCCAACCTGAAATTGCTTTCCGTTTTCGGTGAGACTCTCCCGCTGCTGCCGCTGCGGTACTTCCCTGTCTCCTCGTCTAGGATGGTGATTTCCTTCTCATACCCAAAATGATGACTAGGGATTCCCAACGCAACCCTGTGCCCTTAGCCCCTCAGTAATGCGGAATCCAGACCTCCCCTCGGGCTGCTTTATCCAACTCCAGCTCATCGCAGCTGCCTGTTCACCATTGTTCCCAGTTGATGT
This sequence comes from Arvicola amphibius, assembly GCF_903992535.2. Classification (NCBI taxonomy): domain Eukaryota; kingdom Metazoa; phylum Chordata; class Mammalia; order Rodentia; family Cricetidae; genus Arvicola; species Arvicola amphibius. Next base: position 116,193,045 of record NC_052057.2, read on the forward strand.
TAGGATGATCTTGGCAGTGTCCCGTCAGAGGACAATAACCCCTTTAGCAAACACAGTAATGGGCACGGAAAACCAACAAAGCCTTAGACATTGTGGGTCGTCAGTGTATATATTGCTGAATTATTTTTTTGAGTGCTCGGTTACAAGGTTTTTAAATATAACATGATACAAGTTTTAAGACACAAGTTTTATTGAAATTAAAAATCTCTTCGCAAAGACGTGTGGGGTTCATAAAATAGATTTCTGGGCTGAAGCTTGTTGGTCCATGCCGATGGGGAGGAACACTTATTTTAATCTTGGATTGAAAGTTTAAAACTCAGCTGAAATTTTTGCCCAGGGAAGGAATGGAAGAAAAAGAACAGTGTCAAGCTGCGAATTCTGGGCCCTTGGTTGTTCTTGCTGGATGCAACAACTATCAGTACGTTAATAAACTGCCTCAGCAACAAAGAAAGAAAGAAAGAAAGAAAGAAAGAAAGAAAGAAAGAAAGCTGCCTCAACATTGCATTTCTTTTAAAAAAAACTATTCCAGTACCTTTTAATATTTCCCCTTAGTATGAAATGCCAGTGTAACAAGTTGAAGCTCCTTTTCCTGCTCTCTCAGGTAGCCATGCTGACATTACCTGCCTTCAGCACTGCAGTATTTAAATAGGGCCCTGATACTCATTCAACAAGGGTTCTTCGCTGAGCTATGAAGACTTAGAGCTGTGATTCTCAACCTGGGGGGCGTGACCCTTTCACCAGGGTCACCTAAAACCACCGGAAAACACAGACATTCCCATAAGGATCTATAACAGTAGTATAATTACAGTTATGAAGTAGCAACAAAAGTAATTTTGTATGTGGGGTCACTACAACATGAGGAATTGTATTCAAGAGTCACAGTGTTAGGAAGGCTGAGAACCACAGGGAAGATGAGGGACTGAGAAATTAGCGCAGCTGGTTCTTCCTTGGCCCCTAATGGCTTTCTCTTGGCAGTTCAACTAACCTGACTTTGTTACACTTGGGTGCAAAGAGTAGACTTTTAGTTGGAAAATACAGGTGAAAAGGAGGGGAAAGAGTTTGTTATAAAAACATAAATAAATCAGTAAGCACAGAAGTGAGACGCAAAAGTCAAGTAATAGCAGACCTTCAGCTCGGAAAAAGTACAAAGAAATTAGTGTTTCCATGATCCTGTGCTGTCAGCGCTTTAAGATCGCCTGTGGCCTCATTCATTCAAATCTTATCATTAAAAGCAGCATTTAAAGCAGAAGTATTCAGTATGGTTATTTACTACTACAGAAAAAAATTCTCCAAGTATGTATCCTATCTGGTCATATAAAACATTCCAAATGGTTACTATAAATAGATGATACAAGCAAAATGATGCCTAAAATTGGCTTCTCTTGTGCTAGAGAGATGGCTCAGTGATTAAGAACACTGACTGCTGTCCCGGAGGACCCAGGTTCCATTCCCAGCAACTACACAGTAACTGACAACTGTCTCAGGTCTGAAGCAACCATCTCTGTCCATGTCTTCTGTCCTAGTTACTCTTCCCTTGCTCTGATGGAAGGAGCCGGGGCAGGAAAGGGTTTATTTGGCTGTTAGATTGCAGTTCGTCTCTGAGGACAGCCAAGGCAGGAGCATGGAGACTTTGAGAACACTGCTCGCTGGCTTCCTTTCTACAGCTTACTAGTCTTCCTTCCTTCCTTCCTTCCTTCCCTCCTTCCTTCCTTCCTTCCTTCCTTCCTTCCTTCCTTCCTTCCTACCTTACTTTCCTTTTTTTGTTTGTTTGGCTTTTGTTTTTGTTTTTTGTTTTTGTTTTGTTTTGTTTTTGAAAAAGGATTTCTCTGTGTAGCTCTCTAGCTGCCCTGGAACTCACTTTGTAGACCAGTCTGTCCTCAAACTCAGACAAAAGCCACCTGTCTCTGCCTCCAGAGTGCTAGGAGCAAAGGTGTGCGCCACCACCTCCTGACCATCCTGCTTTCTTATAGACTCCAGGGCCACCTCAAGGATGTTACAACCCATAGTGGGCTGGAAATCAATCATTTCAAGAAACGCTCCCACAGAGTCAGGGTGGTGGCACAAGCTTTCAGTTCCAGCACTCAGGGGCAGATCCCTGAATCTGAGGCCAGCCTGTTCTACAAAGCAAGTTACAAGACAGCCAAGGCTACACACAGAAACCCTGTTCCAGAAAGAGAGAGAGAATATGACCCACAGCCATGCCCACGGAGCAGTCTGGTGCAGGCAGTTCTTCAAGTGCAGTTTCCTTTCCCCAGGTGACTCTGGTTTGTGAGAAGCTGACATAAATAATAACAGTCTCCATCTCCATCTTTGCAAACTGAGCAACTTTCTGCTTTCTGGATTGCCCCAGAGTACTAAACTGAGAATCAAATAAAGGTAATGAACACTGTGCTATACCCCAGCATCTGGACAAAATACCAGCCACTGGCGCTCTGCATAGTCCACTTCAAACTTTTAGTTCATAGTCAAATGAAGACATTTGGACTTCATAGGAGCAATGAAAGCAATGAATGTATAAACACATAGGTGTCCATATGAGTCATCAAACAGTGGTGTTTTAGTCTACAAAGGAGCATGTGAGATTCAGTGGCAGTCTGGAGTTCTGTATCACATAGCAACGTGGTAGCCTCTATAGTCAAGGTAAACACACTCTATGACATTCACACAAGGACGAAATCACCCAACAATGCATTTCTCAGAATGCTGCTGTCACAGAGTGACACGTGACTATATATCTATACTATCCAGGAGCAAAACAGAAACGAAATAAATGACCTTTTCCCCAACTCAGATGCCCCAAGGTCTTGATACAAAGTTGTGCCCCTTCATAGAGGATAACTGATACTAAAAGAAATTGGGGTACTCTACTCCCCAAATCATTTCAGTGAGTGTCCAGGGAACTCTAAAAGTCTTGGTTTTTGTGGTGCTCTGAGTATCCTACAAGAACAAGAAGATGGCCGGGCGGTGGTGGCGCACGCCTTTAATCCCAGCACTCGGGAGGCAGAGGCAGGTGGATCTCTGTGAGTTCGAGGCCAGCCTGGTCTACAAGAGCTAGTTCCAGGACAGGCTCTAAAAAAGCTGCAGAGAAACCCTGTCTCGAAAAACAAAAAAACAAAAAAACAAAAAACAAACAAACAAAAAAAAAAGAACAAGAAGATGATTGTATATGAAGAGGAGACTAACGCAATTATAAGGGAGACAAATGTTAGCGAAGTCTGTCTTGCCTGGTGTTCACCGTCAAAGGTTAAGAAAGAAAGATGACCTCATTGACGGTCTCCACTGCCTGCCCTTGCCCTCTGGTAAATGGGGGAAGAGGAGCAGGGCAGCTGTGAAGGCAGTTCTTCTGCTATCCTTAATCCCTGCACCCAAGTTGGAAATATTTAGCCAGCAGCTAGTCATCCAAGTGTTATGCTGTGCTCTGTTTAAAAAAACAAGTCTTTCTACATAGCTCTGGCTGTCCTGGAACTCACTGTGCTGACTAAGCTAGGCTTAAATTCACCGAGATCTAACTCCTGAGTGTTGGGATTAAAGGTGTGGTGTGCCACTGCACTAGGCTACGATGAGTTTTCTAAAGGAAGCAAAATAGAATCGAAAAGCAGCCACAATAAACAGCAAGTCCGAGCACATTTGTGAACTTCGATCCCTTCCGTTGTTTCCTATTAATTTGTTTCGGTTGTTTTGAGACACGATCTTGTCGAACTGTCCCTAGACTCGCTAGGTAGCCCTGGCTGGCCTTGGATTTATGTTCCTGCTACTTCTGCCTCAGTGCAGAGATTGCAGGTGTGAGTCACTCCCTGGTGCCAAGCTTCTGGTTTTGGAGAGGAGAGGAGAGCTGAGTGGACACTCTCTCCCCACTGCTTCATCTCGCCATCTCCCACAAGCCCTGGCGGCAGGCAGCAGAGGACTTCTGCCTGTGGCCATCACCACCTTCGCCTTCTCTTCTGCCGCGCCAGTCTCGTCCTTTATTGTTTGAAGTTGTCTTTTTGTGTTTTTCTTTTCATTTTTGTGTTTTTTTTTTTTCAAGACAGGGTCTCACTGTGTATCCCTAGCCATCCTGGAACTCACTCAACAGACCAGGCTTGACTATCAACTCACTGTCTCCTGAGCACTGGCATCAAAGGCCTGTGCACCTAGGCCTGACTAGTCTTTAGTTTTCAAAGGTTGCTTCTTCAAATGCAAATCTCCTTAGGAGGGGACAGGTAGCAGATAGAGATCAAGAAATGCAGTAAGATGCACACACGGGAGGAGGGCTACAAACAAAATGGTACAGGCGCAGAAAGGCCAGCGATAGAGAGAGGTGTCCTAAAGACAACCTGACAGTCCCTTTCACAACTGATTTCCATACCACCTGGGCAATGTGCTGTAGAGGCCCCTCTGTGTCACTTCTCAGGTGCTCTCCCAGCTCTGTTCCTGCCTGCTGTGGAACTCAGCAGTACCCTTGCTGCCTCGGGGGTAAGCACAGATCTAGAGGAAGAGATGTGTGTTCTCTGCATCTTTGAGCCACTCACGTCTTCAACAGACTTCATTTTCCATGTTTTTCAAGAAGATGAGGGATGATACCCCTCCAAACCCTGGGCTTCTTCCTTTTCCTGCTAATTTCCTCCCAAGTCCTGCTCCTGGTTCTCTGCAATTAACAGGTGGCCACAATTTCTGTAGCCTTCAAACTTGGAAATAGCCCAGCTGTCCGTCAGTGGCTGAATGGATGGAGAAGATTCACGACATCCACAGAGGGAAGCACATTCTCATGTGTTCCTAATGTGGCCAAACCTTGACAGTACCAAGTCAAATGAAATAAGCCATACTCAAAGAGTAGACGGGGACTAGGGATCCAGCTCAGCGGGAGAGCATTTGTGTGAATTGCATAAGGCCATGAGTCTCCCCCTCTTTTACAAACACACACACACACACACACACACACACACGCATGCACACAATCATACATGCAACACGTTGTGTGGCCCCACATAGATAAGGTACCTAGAAAGGGGAATTCAGAGATAGGAAGGAAAATAGGTGAGGAAGGAACACAAAAGGGGGAGAATGGGAAATTTTCTTTTAGTGGATGAAGAAAACTTTATTAATTGGAGATTTAGCTTAGATGACAGTTTACACAATAACGTGGGTAGAATTAATGCCCCTGAGCCCAAAACTTCACATAACTAAAAGTGGCAAATGTTGTATGATGTGGGCTCGACGGCACTGGAAAGCGTTTAACAAGTGTGGAGCACACAGTAGGCCTGCCAAAGTTTTGCCCCTGCCCTGGCTGAGGAATAGTTCGGCATTCACCCAAGCTTAGTCACTCCTAAGACATTAAACCCCTGCCATAGTACGTCCCGGGAATGATTCTCATTGGCCTCCAGTACATTCTGGATCCTTTCCTGGTTTCTTCTTGGCTCTGTATGGCCCAAGAAGAGCTCTGCCCTGGCTCCCTGGTCACTCAGGAGCTGTTGTTCCGAGCCCACACCTATGCTCCCAGGCGGCATCACCTGGTCCTTGCCCGCTTCTGAAAAGCTGGTGTAACCACAGTGCCTGTAACCACAGCGCCTGTAACCACAGCGCCTGTCTTCACCAAACAGCTCCGATTGTATTCCTGCTGCTTTTGAGCATCGTGGAAACTGTTTTCTCAGCTTCTCCCACAGAACCTGCCCCATCCTGACGCCTCACCAGCATCCCCTCCCCCTCCATCTGTCCATCCACTCTCTCCATCCACTAGCTCTTGGATCCTACTGCACAAGTGTCACAACACAGACTCCTTGGTCCTTTCCTGTACCTTCTTCGGGGACTTTCTCGTCTGCTCATCTAAACTTGACTCTCTTTGGTCTTTATTTCACAGCACCTCAGGCATCTCCCAGAGCAATGGTTCTCAGTCCTCCCAATGCTGTACCCCTTTAACATTGTTTCTCATGTAGTGACCCCATCCATGAAATTATTTTCGTTGTTACTTTGTGACTGTAATTTTGATACTGTTATGAATTGTAATGTAAACATCTGTGTTTTCAGACAGTCTAAGGCAACCCCTGTGAAAGGGTCATGTGACCCCAAAGGGTCAAGACCTGAAGGTTCAGAACCACTGTCCTAGGGCCACGTGGAAGAAGAGCTGCTTTTGTCATTGTCCAGAGTGGATCTATGTGAGCAAAACTGCTAAGGGTCCCTCTGTTCCAAATTTCCGTTCTAATAAATCCAATGTCTAGTATGCTCTCCTCTCTGTTCTCCTTTCTTCCTCTTTTCTCCTCTCTCCACCCTTCCCTCCCCCCTTCCTTTTTTCCTTCCTTCTTCTGTGTTAAGGATGGAGCTCAGGGCCTGCGTATGCTAAGGACATCCATGACCACTGAGTATCACTGCTACCTCTTCTCTTTCTGTCTGACAAACTTCCGTTTGTTCTTCTAGGGTCCATGGAAACCTCAGCTCTGAGCATGTATTCCCTGGCTCTCGTTCTGGCCATGTGAGGAGAAATCTCCATAGTCCTTTCTATGCACATCCTACATAACTGTATTTCCCAAGGTCTTTGAGACTTGTGGTATCAGGGACTGTATTATACTAATTTCTGTATTCTCAGACTCTGACACAGACCCCCAACACAGCAAATATGGCTTGAATAAGAAAACATTTTTCCAGGCATAGTAGCAATATCTTTTTTAAATTGAAAATAATTTTTTTCAGACAATATATTCCAACTATGGTTTCTCTTCTCCCAAGTCCTCCCCAATGCCCCCCAGCCTTCCCAATCCTGTGCCCCTTTAACATTGTTTCTCATGTAATGACCCATCCATATAATTATTTTCCTTGCTACTTTGTGACTGTAATTTCGATACTGTTATAAATTGTAATGTAAATATCCCTGTTTTCAGGTCTAAGGCAACCCCTGTGACCTTCCCCACCCACCCAAATCTACACCCTTTCTTTCTCTTTGCTTCATTAGAATACAAAAGCCATCTAAAATAACAATAAAACAATAAGAAGAATATAAACAAACCAGAATAGAACAGAACAAATGAAGAAAAAGCCAGAAAAAAGCATAACATATGTAGATGCAGGGACACACACATCTGCACACTTAGAAATCCTGTTAAAACACTACAGAGCTATATATGCAAAAGACCTGGAAGGAAAAAAGAAAGAAAGAATAAAATTAATGCTCAGACAAAACATTATGGGACAGGAAACTTACAAAAACGTCATTGAGCTCACTTTCTGTTTGCTCTCTACTGTTGGGATCTGTCCTTAGTGCACTTTATGTACCCAGTGAGAGGGCTTATTAGCTGGGTGCAGCTTCTGGGTTAGGGATGGCGGCTTGAGTGGCACACCCCTTTAATCCCAGCACTTGGGAAGCAGAGGCAGGTGGGTCTCTGCAAATTTTAGGTCAGCCTGGCTTACATAGTGATTTCCTCACCAGCTAGTACTGTGTAGGAAGACCCTGGATCCAGAAAGCTCAGGAGATATTTTCATAGGTTTGGTCTAATTGATAATTCAGATAAAACCGAGTTTATTACATTCTTACTATTATTGCTAACTTTTTAGGCTCACAAATAAGTGGTTAATTTAATACTTAATATACCAATTAGAGTAAGGTTTGGCTGCAATCCTGAAATAATATTAGCATAAAAATAGAATATTTTGAGGCAGGGGGTAGTAGCACACACACTTAGTTTGAGGCCAGCCTGGTCTACAGAATGAGTTCCAGGACAATGAGGGCAACGCAGAGAAATATTGTCTGGAAAAACAAATTTAAAAAAAAAAAAAGAAAAAAGAAAGGCCGGGCGGTGGTGGCACACGCCTTTAATCCCAGCACTCGAGAGGCAGAGGCAGGCGGATCTCTGTGAGTTCAAGACCAGCCTGGTCTACAAGAGCTAGCTCCAGGACAGGCTCTAAAGCAGAGAAACCCTGTCTCGAAAAACAAAAAACAAAAAAAAAAAAAAGAAAGAAAGAAAAGCATTTTTATTGTTGATTTTGTTTTATGAAATTATTTTTACTCTGTTGCCCAGACTAGTCTCCAACTTACGGGCTCAAGTGATCCTCCTGCCTCAGTCTCCTAAACAGCTGGGACAATAGGTCACAAGGCCGTGGCAAAAAATTCTTTCCTTGTCCTATACAAATTCAAGGCTAGAGAGTGCTGCTCACATGTGTCTCGATGCCATGTCTTAATTATAGCTTCACTGCCTCATCCCAAGGTTGGGCCACAGTTGTTGTGGCCCAGATGAAGGCTAGACTCAAATTCCAGACAGCAGGCTAAAACATGGTACACACTATCTTTCTAGAAAGTCCCCCTAGAAACTCGGGATTATTCATTTTTCTTATGTCAGTCCTACTTATATCATAGCTGGTTATGAGAGAGACTGGGATATACGGTCCTTATGGCCCCAGCCAAGCATTCTATCCAGGGGAAGAGCTTGAAAATTTAGGAAGAAAAGCACAGGTAAGCGGTGCTTTTGTTTGAAAAGAGATCTAAAGTTGGGCATGGTAGGGCAGATTTGTAATCTGTGTTACTTGAGAAGCTACGACTGTAGAAGTCAAAATTCAAGACCCGCCCTGGTAACTTAGTGAGATGCCTCAAAATCTTAAGACGTAAAAGGAGTTGGGGGATGTGGTTTAGAGGGTTCTCTTAGCGTGCATAAGGCCATTGCTGCATTTTCAGAGGGGTGGAGGATTAAGGAGCCAGCAGAGAGACACAGAGAGTGTTCTAGACAAATGTAGACTTCGATGTATTCTTCCCAACTCATACACTTACAGAAGGCCACGAAGTCTGGAGTGTGTTTAACACAGAGCCGGTGAGTACCTTCCAGATACAGGTTTCCCTGTCTTAACCAGCACTTTGGCCTTAACGGCAGGAGGAGACTCAGACACGGTGTGGGGCTGAGTTGGAAATCAAGGAGATGAACAGAGAGAAGTGATTACAAAACCGCTTCCCTCTCTAAGGCTTCATCAAGGCCTCTGCAGTCGCTGGCTGAGTTTTCTTTCAGCTGAGCCTCCCCTCTGCTTTGGGGGCAGGGCTCCTTCCAGCTCTGCCAGTAACGGACACCTGCAGTTCCACCTCCAGCAGCTAGGGGGCTCTATTCTACCACGGCCCACAGGGAACAGATTAATTCACACCTTTTTCCTGTCACATAAAAGGAGTGACTTCAAAGGCCGTAGAACGTTCTCCTCAGCAGGACAGAGGAGAGCCTGCCACCTGCTCGCCTGTCTGACACTAGGGGAGCCCCATCCTGTGGCTCCTCAGGATCTGCTCTGTCCATCATTGCTGGATCAGGCAGAGCGGAACGATGCACCCTGGGTTCAAACACGCTTCCACCAAGCCCTCAGAAATTCAGATTCCTTCCCTAGCTTTCTCCGGGTTTTACTTGTCAAGCCTCTTCCACTGTAAATCAATTTCCAGGCTTTGGAGCCTGCTGCAGGACCAGCTCCCTCGTCTCTACTTTGGCTCATACAGCATCTCCGGCCCCTCGGCTCTCAGTCTTCTGCCAAGGGCTGTCCAGTCCCTTTCATCACCAAATAAGGAAACACACCACTTCCGCCGTTCTCCTTGCCACCAGCACTTCCAGTTTAATTTTCTGTTGTCTGGTTGCATTCTACACGTCGTCATGAGTCGGACAGAATGATGTCATCACTGACCTCCAGACGACCTAAACTGATGAAGGCATCCATCCGATTCCTTGATTCCTTGGTGGCCCCGTTGCCACACCCGTTGGTTTTTCTCTTGCCTTCTGTCACACTGCACACCCCAGTTCTGTCCTTATTTCTTGTGACCATTCTGTTAGGAAATAAAACATCCACACTGCCAGAGAACACTTGATGTGTTTGGGGCAGAAAATGGCGATTCTTGTGCATAGGTTCGTTTAGCACATTGAGTTGTGTGTGATTTAGCCACTCATGAGTTTTATATGGGTGTCTCTCTTCACTGGGCCTTGGAGGTATTTGGAGGCAAGAGATGAACTCAGGTGACAAAGCCAGTAGGCTGCAGCTGGACTCAAATCCAGCACATCAAGGTTCCATCAGTACAGCTTCCCACTCTTCTTCCAGAAAACCGAGGTCCATCTGCTCCGGGTTCTCAAGGCGGAACGAGCCTCCGTCAGGAGCCGTGTCCGCACCGTCTCTACATATTTACTTTCACAGGTGAATGCTTGGCTTTCAAATGGCCCCACTCAGTGTTCATAACGAAACAGAAACATACCCGGAAGTAGAAAGGCGTGTGTAATGGTTGACACCTTCCCTAGGTAGTGTAAGCTCAACTAATATCAACGTATGGCCTCTTTTTCTTCTGCGCCCCACCACTGAGCTTTCACACCCACGGTGGGCTACGCTAAAGCAAACCCCAGGAGGCACACTAATTCAGCTCTCGGTGTAGCCACGTGTGCCGTGACAACCTAGCAACCAGCATACGGCACATGCGTACACGGTCTCGTAAGATCACAACCAAACAGAGGGAACACTGCTACTTATGATGTGATAGCCACCCTGGAGTCAAAGCCCTATGGGTTGCTCGTGTGTTGTGGTGACGCTGATGTCAAGACACCTACTGTTCTGCCAGCCAAGCACCGGGAGGGGGCGGGTAGCAGAGAGGCAGAGTGTTTGTCTAGCCTGTGCAACGTCCTGGGTCCGATCCCCAAACACTAAAAAGAAGAGAAAGGGAAGGAGGGAGGGAGGAGAGACAAACGGAGGATGGAGGGAGAGGATAGATAATATCAGCCATGATGGTGAAGGGAAATCTCAAATTCAAGGCCTGTGTGGGCTTTGTAGGTGGTGACGTCTCAAAAACAAGAGTATAGGGCTGGAGAGATGGCTCAGTGGTTAAGAGCATTGCCTGCTCTTCCAAAGGTCCTGAGTTCAATTCCCAGCAACCACATGGTGGCTCACAACCATCTGTAATGAGGTCTGGTGCCCTCTTCTGGCCTGCAGGCACATACACAGACAGAATATTGTATACATAATAAATAAATAAATATTTAAAAAAAAAAACAAGAGTATAGCCAGGCGGTGGTGGCGCACGCCTTTAATCCCAGCACTCCGGAGGCAGAGGCAGGCAGATCTCTGAGTTCGAGGCCAGCCTGGTCTATAAGAGCTAGTTCCAGGACAGGCTCTAGAAACTACAGGGAAACCCTGTCTCGAAAAACCAATAAATAAATAAATAAATAAAAACAAGAGTATAGCATGTACAGCTATGTTCAGAACACAAATGCTTGGTTATGGTAACAAACCATTATGTTACTGATTCGTGTGTTCACTTCCTAGTGACATTTTACTGTGTACACATACAGGAGAAAGCTGGCATGAAGCAGCACATGGCGGGGAGGGCAGGGGCAGCTCCCACTTCTGATTACCATGCCTGTTCGTTGCACCAAGAGGCTGTGCTGGATGACAGAGCTTAGACGTTCTAGGTCATTGTATCTGGCTGCTGTGAGGCTCACCCAATGACAGATTGTGTAATGGATCGCTTCTCAGGCTATCTTCCTGGTGCCTAAGCAACAAATGACTATATGTTAGTACACAGCTTCAAAACAGGACTCAGGGCTTGTCACCAGGAAGGCTGAGTCTCCCTTTCTCAGCAACCATTAATTGCCTGTTCATCTAGGGGTGGGGCCTCGTGAGATTTCCTCTGCTCATCTTGGCGTGTCAACTGGTGTTGTCATTGCTTAGGGGGGCTGGAGAGGTGGCTCAGAGGTTAAGCAAACTGGCTGCTCTTCCAGAGGTGCTGAGTTCAATTCCCAGCAACCACATGGTGGCTCACAACCATCTATGATAAAATCTGGGATGCAGGCAGAATGCTGTATACATAATAAATAAATAAATCTTTAAAAAAGACTTGCTTAGGTACCATATTGTTGAGATTCCATGGGTACAGTGTGTGTGTGTGTGTGTGTGTGTGTGTGTGTGTGTGTGTGTGTGTATACACACATGGGTACAGTGTGTGTGTGTGTATATATATACACACACATATATATATATATATTACACACACACATATATATATACACACACACACACACACACATACATGCACACACATATATTGATATATTGCCAGGCAGTGGTTCAGCACTCAGGAGGCAAACACAAGCTGAAGTTCGAGGCCCGTCTGTCTTTCTGTCTGTAGGTATATGCACATGTTTGGAGGTCAGAGAACAAGGTGAGGGCAAGTTCACTCCTTCCATCATATGGGTTCAGCAGATGGAACTCAAGTCGTGGGACTTGAAATGCCTTTACCCATGGAGTCATTTTGTTGGTTTCTCATAATCTTTTTCTTATCTGTCCTCTTCATGTTTGGGCTCCAATATAATCCATAGATTTTGTTAGGTTGATGCAGTTCTTAGGTATCAGTTACTCTCTATGTTCTCTGCCCCTTGACATCAGTATTAAGAATGCCAGATCCCTTTCCCGTGAAATGACTCACACGCTAGGTTTATTGACCCAACTCTACCATGTTATTCCATCCATTTGCCTCCCTCGCCACCCACAGAGCCAGCACACTAGGGGTGGAATCAAAGGTCTGGATCTGATTGATGCTTAAGTTTTGAGCAGAGAATTTAATAGGTAAATTAATAAGTCATTTCCATCACTTCCCCAGAGCTGAGATTACAGGTGCGTACCCCATGTTTGAATCTTATATTCGAAACTTCTAGACCATTTCACTTAATATCCAGCTATCATCTCAGAGTCAACATATGCAAAATTAGGTCTACGATAATTCCTTTGCCAAGTGATGTCACTGCCTCAGCCTCTTAGGTAGCTGGAACGCCAGGCTAATGGTACTATACCAGCTACTCCACCTGAAAACCTTCCAGACACTCCTCTGTACTCTATACTATTTTGCAGCCATCCCCTTCTTTTGATTCTCAAATTCAATAATAACACTAATAACATTACTATAGCTTCCCACTACCTCAGTTCTTTCCCACAATCTGCTACTTGGTCAGTCACCATGTGGTAGTTTGAATGTAATTGGCCCCCATAATCCTATAGTCCCATAATCTCATAGGGAATAGTACTATTAGGAGGTGTGGCTTTGTTGGAGTGGGTCTGGCCTTGTTGGCAGAAGTGTGTCATTGTGGGGGTGGGCTTTGAGGTTTCATCCACTTAGGATACCACCCAGTGTGTCAGTCGACTTCCTGCTGCCATCTGGTCAAGAGGTAGCTGGCACCACATCCGTTCGCCTACGTGCTGCCATGCTCCCCTTCGTGATGGTGATGGACTGAACCTCTGACACCGTAAGCAAGCCACCCTCAATGAAATGTTTTCAGAAGCTGTCATGCATGGTGTCTCTTCACAGCAATAAAGATTCTAAGACACACTGACAGCATCTTATACATTTTTTGTCTACTTTTTACTCATAACTTTAATAATTTCTTATTACCTCAGAGAACTTATGAACTACTGAGACTAACACTATTTGGTCCCAACCCGTGTCTCCACAGGTCTTGTTATTCATTAGATGACATTTTCCTTAGCCATGGGGATCAGCTGATGTGACTGTGTTTAAGCCAACATTATACCTGACCCACTATGGTAGTACCCTAATGAGTACCCAACTCAAGTACCGGAATAAGACTGAAATTTCCTTTTGGAAAGATATATTTTATTTCTTATGAATGAGTGTTTTTCCTACATGCATGATGTGCACCCTGTGTGTGCCTGGTGTCACAGGAGGTTGGAAGAGGATGCCAGATACCCTGGAACACAAGGTAAGGATGGCAGTGAGCCACCACAGGGCTGCTGGGATTCAAACCCGTGTCCTCTGAAAGAGCAACAAGTGTTTTTGCTGTTGTTTATTTGTGGGCTTTTTGGTTATTGTTTTTGTTTGGTTTTGGTTGTTATTTTGAGGCAGGGTTTCTCTGTGTAGTCCTGGTTGTCCTGGAACTTGCTCTATAGACCAAGCTGGCCTCAACCTCAGAGATCTGTCTGCCTCTGCCTCCCAAGCGCTGGGAGTAAAGACGTGTACCACCACTGCCCAGCTGCAACCGTTCTTAACCGCTGAGCCATCTACCCAGTCCTGGCCTAAAACTTCTGGCTGAGAATAATGCTGGATTTATTTCAAGGGACACTAGGCAACAGTTAAGTTGTCACTCTGTCACAAGACAGGCTGCTAGCTTTCTGGCCTTCTTAATAGGTCGCTCACACATGTACCTGTTGGTCTGGTTTGTAAGATGTGACCTGCCTTGCACCAGAAACATGGAATGCTGGCCACCCAGGCTCTGTTCCCATAACACCTGCTCTCAGCCTCTCATAAACCAACTCATGCAGACACCCAACAGCGGGAGGACCTGCCAGCTGACGCAGCAAGTTGGGGAAGTTGCCCCAGGAGACAGGATGTTTCATTCTCTCTGCTGAGGGACTGTGATAGACCAGTGAACGCAGCCTCGTAGAGGAGCGTCAGGCACCAGTGAGCCAGAGATCTGGGAGCCCTGGGCCGAGTCGGATTACTGCTAGGTCACTTCATCCGCCTATCTTCTTATGTGGGTGTTGGAGGTTAGAGCTGCTTGCCAGGGAAGAGCTTTATCCACTTAGTCGCCTCCCACTCCCCACCCCCACCCTGCTGTTTCTACTGTTATACCTTAATATGGCCATACCTGTTACGAATTCCTTAGATTCATTTAGGGATGAGCTGGTGTGCACATTAAGTCAGGAAAATGTCACCATATTCCCTCACCCCAGGCGAAGATACTCGATCTGCATTTGCATACTGTTTGCCTCAAGGCTGGGCTGGTGGCCTCCCTCCTCTCTCTAACCGTCCTTCTCTGTCCTCAATCCTGTCCACTATGTACAGTCCATTTGAAGAGGTTCCTCCCCTTCGTCTTCTGTGACCTCCCAAGCTACCCTTGTGAGGTTTGGCTAAAAATTTTCTATTTCTTTAGGTCGTCGTCAGCAGCCCTCCACCTTTCTTGCTTGCTTGTGGCTTTGTAGAAAAAGCTGGTCTTAAATATCTGACCCTTCAGCCCCCACATCCTGAGTGCTGGGATTAGATGCGTGTGCCACCATGTCTGTTTTATGTAGCGCTGGGGATCAAACCCAGGACTTGAGCATGCTAGGAAGCACTCTACCAACTGAGCTAGATAACCATCTCATATGTTATTTTAAATTCTAAAGTAGTATGTGAACACAGGAAAATTTCAAGTGAATTTAGGGTTTTATTTTGCTTTTTGCTATTTAAGAATTTCTTACATGCTTATCATGTGTTTTGATCTTCGTCCCCCACTCTCTTCCCCAAACGCTTCCTATATTCCCAGACGACAATCCAAGCCGTACGAAAGGAGATAGTCTGGAAAATGTCTCCCATCTACAATCCTTCACCCCACAGGCAACCAATACTGTGAGCATAAAAATCCACACACAGTCTCTTCACTCGCAGATTGACACGTATGAAGAGGTGTGCACACATATCGTACAGACGGGAGTGGGCATGAGTGTGAACCTCCCCTTTCTTCTACAACCAAGAACATACTATGCAAACTGGGCACGAGGGTGGCGGAACACAGCCCACCACTCCATCTACACCAGACCTTGGACTGCAGAAGGAGGAAGATCTCTGAGTTTGAGGCCAGCATGGTCTACAGAGAAAGTTCTAGGTAGAACAACCAGGGCTACACAGAGAAGCTCTGTTTCAAAAACAAACCAACCAACAAAGAAGAACATATCATGTACATCCCGTGAATCTAGATTTTCCCCCATATAGTTTGGGGATCAGCTTCTAAGTCTTTCTTTTTTCCATATTTACTTACTCCCCACCCACCCACCCACCCATCTAAGACAAGGAATCTTTGTGTACTCCTGCCTGTCTCGGAATCCCTTGTGTGGAACCAGGCTGACCTTGAACTCACAAAGATCCTCCTGCCTCTGCTTCCTTGAGTGCTGGGGTTAAAGGCATGCACTACCACACCCAATTTCCTTTTAAAAGCATATATATATATAAGCCGGCAAGCTGTCCACCATTGAGCCACACTCTCAGGTCCTTTTCATTCTGCTCTGAGACAAGGTCTCAATCTTGAGAGCCTCTTTCTCTGCTTCCCATGTGGCTGGCATTACAGGCCTAGCCACCATGCCTGAGTCTCATTCTCTCTAATACCTCTGTAATTTTTGTTATAAATATAAGTCATATAATCTATTTGGTTAGTTATGCATATATATATATGTATATGTATACTTTCTGAAGGAAATGGAAAGAATATGTCTACATTTAGTGCACTGGCCATAAATTTGGTATACTGTCTTCCATACAGAAAAATCCTAATAAGTAACATATTGTACAGTTTTATCAGCAAACAACCCAGCAGCAAATGGTTCTTTTTCTTTTCTTTCTTTTCTTTTTTTCAGTTTTTCGAGACAGGGTTTCTCTGTGTAACAGCCCTGGATGTCCTGGAACTCACTCTGTAGACCAGGCTGGCCTCAAACTCACTTGAGATCTGCCTGCCTCTGCCTCCTGAGTGCTGGGATTAAAGGCATTGCCACCACTACCACCCAGCTTGAGGAGTTCAAAGTTTTAATGCCTCAGATCATAATCAGCAGGCACCTGGATGGGGGACCCTTGTGTAGCAGTGGCCCTCAGAGGAGGCACACAGTCCAGCCTCAGTGCTGAGTTCAATCCTGAAGTCGCACAAGGTCACATCTCTGTCTGGAGCAGCTAAAGAGCGAGGTGAAGAGGCGGTTACACCCAGGTGTGCTTCAACAGATGAATGGATGCGAGAATGTGCTACACCCATTGGGGTGTAATTCAGCCTCAAACCGGAAGGAGGTCCTGACACACTCAGCAGCACCGGCTGCTGTCACAGCACACGTGAACTGAAATAAACAAGCCACCGAAGGTCACCGGCCGGGTGATTCTGTTTCTCTGAGGTCCCAGAAAAGTCAAATTTGCAGAGATGCTAAAGCTGCCAGGGTTGGGAAGAGAAGAACTGGAGAACTGCTTCCAAGGAATTTCCTCCCAGGATGGTGGAAGTTTCTGGAGATGGATAATAGTGGTATTTGCATTTAATATTGATGAATGTGATTAGTACCCTTGACTTGAACAGTTAAAAAAAATCATTGGAATGGTATATGTGTAATATCTATGTGCAAATACATTATAACAACAACAAAGATTTAAGCTGAGTGTCATGGCAAACAACTATAAGTCCAGCACCCAGCAGATGGAGGCAAGAAGTTTAATAGTTCAAAACCAGCTTGGACCACGTAGTGCGGCTTTGTCTCAAACAAATGGGAAGAAAGGGGTAGAAAGGAGCACTCCTTTTCCTAGGTTAGCACCTGGGTTTGGTCCCCAGGACCCACATACGTGAAAAAAGAAATGGAAAGAAAAAATAGAGAGAAATAGACAGAGAAAGAGAGAGCCATGAGTCAAGAAGCCAGCGTTGTTGGCCTCGGTCCTCCCGGCATTACCATGATGGCTGCTGTGTCTGAGCCCACATTCAGTAGTCTGCCTCTGTGACTCACGCCTGGAAATATTACATTTTCTTTTCCTGAGAGAGGCAATAAACGAATAGGCTGTCAGTGAAACACGCGAAATGATACTTAATCTACTTTAGACTCAGGTGACATAAGAGTGGCCTGAGGGAAATGGCTTGGGAGGGCCCCCAAATTGGAGTCTATGGAGATGGGAAAGGGCTGGAAGGAAGGTGACTGTTGGCTTGGCTTCAGGTCAGTGTCTGCCTTTTTGACCCCGTGAAGCTAATCCAGGGAGCTGGGCTTCACAGCAGCACCGCATACCGGAGAGTCTCCACAGAGGAGCTGAGAAAATGGTCTACCGCGATGTCTTGCTAGCTTTCTAAATGAAAAACCCCAGTCTAGCAGCTCAATCATATTATAAACACATTATAAACATATTAAAAAGTAATTACTTTGGAGGAAGTTAACTATGTCAAAATACAAATTAAGATAAAATTAGGAATGTTTCCACTTTCCAGTTTGTGGGATATTTTTTTTCTTTGTATGTGGTTGTTGCCTTTATGTTTCCAGTCTTCCTGGAATCTCAGATGCCACCTACATTCTGTGAGCATCTGTAGTGTTTCCTGTATGCCAGGTGCTGGTGTTGACCAACCTCTGGCCAATCCGTGTGGGTGTGCGTGACTGCCACATTTCAACATGGATGGGGAGGTTTCGACCAAGAGAGGGCTTATTCACGATTGCGTAAGTCTCCAGTCAGGCTTATCCAGAGTTGAAGCCTCCAGCAAACTCTTGTGGAAATTACGGGGTAGTTCACCACATGAGACCTTTCCCCCTTAAAGCAGAGGGAAGCTGGGCATAATGGTGTGTGCCTGAGATCTCAGCACTCCAGATGTGGAGACAAGAGGGTCAGGAATTTTAGCTCGAGATGAGCCTTGGCTGCATGATAAAATACTGTCTCCAAAACAAAACAACAACAAACCCAAAAACCTAAGACCTGAGAATGTAGCTTGGTGACCGAACAGTAGCCTGCCATGAGGAAAGCCTTTGTCTGATTCTCAGCACCGGAAGAAACACAGAGGAAAGATAAGCAGACGAAAGGCAGCTCATATAGACAATGGATTATGAGAAAGAGAAGCAGCCTTATGGAAACCATCGGATTTCATCATGAGCCAGGCAGTTAGAACACGGGTCTGAGATGGACATTGGTGGTTTGAGCCTGGGATTCCCGCTCTTGGGAGGCTGATGCAGTAGGATTGATGTAAATTCAAGATAAGCCTGAGCTCTGCAGTGAGACCCTGTTTTAAGTAAGCAAGTAAACAAGTAAACAAACAAACTGGGGAGGGGGATGGCTCAGTGGGCAAAATGTTTGCCAAGCAAGCTAGAGGCCCTGGGCTCCGATTCCCAGCACCCATATAAAGAGCCAGGCACAGTGGCACATACCTGCAATTCCAGCATTGGGTGGGGGGAGCAGAGCAGGAAGAACCTAGAATTTACTGGCTAGACAGTTTGCCAAATGGCTGAGCACTGTGGTCAATAAGAGACCCTGTCTCAAAAAATAAGATGGAGAGTAAGTGGGGATGACAACAGTTAGGGGGGTGGGGTCCCTCAGAATTGGTACAGGGCACACCCAGACACCAAGTTCTCAGTATAAAGGCCATGGATTACCCCAGAGGGGTACGTGAGGTGGGGGCTGCCTCTGGACTGTACAAAGACAGACAGCAGCAGAGGGTGTTTTGTGTAGAAGTGGGCTTTTAAGGAGAATAAGGGCAAATTGGTAGGTCCTGCTTGGACGGGTTAGCCAGTGTAGCCAAACAATGAATTTTGATTATTGGAGTTCAATATTTTAATAGGTAAACCTTGGTGCTCAGTCTCAGGAATGTGTCAATGGCCAAATAAGGGGATGGACTTTGGAGGCTAGCTTTAGGAATGCAATCTAATGGTTTTAACAAGGGGGAGGGGAAGGGAAAAGGCAAAACCTGTTGGCACTATGTTTGCCCATGCTCCAGCCTGTGTTTACCATGCTTGGGCCTGGTAGAGTCCTTCAAATAGACATCAACTTCTCCCCTGCATGCGCACGCACGCACACACACACACACACACACACACACACACACACACACGCAGAGACCTGATTTGGAGTGCAACTTTATCATATTGTCATTCACCACAGGATGATCTTGGCTACCCCTTTGAACCTCATTCTCCCCCCTGTTAAATGTAGGTTGTGTGTATGCAGTCTGTAAAACCCACATCCGGTATCCTAGCTCCAATGGACACTGATGAGGAAGACGAGGAGTCCAGTATCTCAAGTCAGCAGAAGTTACTGGCAAGTACCTAAATCCTGGGGCATCTGGAAGTCGGATAACTTACATGAAGCAACTTTAAATTGTGACCCATTCTCATTTTACAAATCAAGGGCCAGCATAATTTGTGCTAGCATTATCCAAGTACTTGAAGTAATAACATGCTGTCTCCATTCTATGATATTGGATGCCCGTGACATTACCAGAGCAAAAAAGCACGGAGTTCTTGGCTTTGTGAGCACAGGGCATAGTCTAACTAAAGAAGCCAACCAGCCAAATTTGGGGACTTGATGGAACAGAAGGAAGAGGAGGCATGTTTAGTTATTTATTCTTTGTGGTTATCACATCTATTTAAAAAATAAAAGGAGCTGATCCCCCAACATTAACTCTCCTGTTAAGTCCCCTCTTCACATCTAGAATTCCTCTTTCTTGAAAAGAATGCTTTTCACGGCAGCATTAAAATGAGAAAACACATTGTTCAATCTTACATCTAAATTCTTTTTTTCAAAATTTATCTGCTTTATTTTATGTGCATGAATATTTTACCACACATATGTATATGCACTGTAGGTGTGCCTGGTGCCCACAGAGGTCAGGGGAGAGTACTGAATTCTCTGGAATTGGAGATACAGGCTGCTGTTTTCCTGAAACTGGGTATTGGGAGTGGAGCTCCAGTCCTCTGCAAGAACAAGTACTCTTACCCACAGAGACATTTCTCCATCCCTAAATGATTTTTTAGAATTTAGGTTAGTATATTTATTTGATTTTTTTAGACAGGGCCTTATGTAGCCCAGGCTGACCACAAGCTTTCTGTATTGTCAAAGATGACCTTAAACTTTGGATTCACCCTCCTGCCTCTGCCTTCCAAGTACTAGGATGACAGGCATGCGCTGCCATTCCAGTTTGTGGGTTTCTTTTTTGTAACTGCCTTATCATTCTCTGCTTCCTAACCAATCTTTTTGTAGGAGTTCGGAGTCTGGACTGGTTGCCTCTTCCTCGGCTCCCATTTATTTCCCACCCTCTGTGATCTATTCTCCACCCTAGTGAGCAAACGCAGCAAAGACTTTCAAGCTTCCTCCACTTGGTCTGTGAAGTTGCTCGCTGTGGTGGCTTCCCTCCTGCAGATACCGCTACCTTAACTGCTGCCACCCTTTCAGATGGATGATCTTCGTGACTCTCCTTCGGCCACTTCTCTTGTAGTGTGTCTGCTTTTGTTCTTTGTGTGTGCGCGTCCTTACACTGTCTTTCTCCTGCCCATCTCTTGACGTGTGTTTGCTGGGGGAGCATTTCTCAGTGACTCATGCCTTTTTGTAAGTTACTTCCTGCCACTGACTGTAAGCTTGACCATGCATGGAACTCCATTTGGTCAAGGACCATCACCTGAAGCAAGCAGAGGCCTGATGTGGATTTCCGCATTAGGGTTCGCCTTCTTGGAAACTCCTCAGAGACAGACCAGTCACAGAGGACATGAAGAGATCGAGCCTTACCTGTTTCAGCTAAGCCCAACCCCCACACAGCCAATCAGATGAATTTATAATTTCCAAGACACTAAGTTCCTAGCGGGTTTGATTTGCAGTAGATGGCTGGGAAAAGTCCTTTTCATCTGTCGGTGTCATTCGTACCTTCCTGACTCTTACTTAATGGCATATCCCCTCTTGCAAATCCCACAAGGGACCTTGAACTCGTGCAAAGCCTTGTCTGCCTTTGCAAACCATTTGCAACTGCTGCTCTTTATCTTAGCTCATGACGTAAGTCAATACCCATTTGCTCAGCGTCAAAGGCCCAAGGAGGAGCTTGTGTTTGTTTGAGACAGGCTCTAAAGTAGCCCAGGCTGGCCTAAAACTCATTACGTAGCTAACATGGCATTGAGCTCCTGGGTGATGATGACAGGCATGAGCCACTGCACAAAGTTTATACAGTGCTGAGACTAGAACCCAGGCTTCCTGTGTGTTAGGAAAACACACTGGCTGCCAAACCTGCTACATCCCAACCTCATATATTTAAAAAAAATTTTTTTTTATCAGCACTGAAAACTGAACTGGGAGGTCTTCTGCATACCAGGCAAGTATGCCACTACTGAATTACACCCACAGCCTTTTGTTTTTGGAAACAGTGTTTTGTTACATAGCCAGGTTGGCTTTGAACTTATAACGCGCTTCCCTCTGCCTCCTACAGGGTTGTGCCATGACACTCGGCTCAAAAAGTATTCTCAGTGTGCTGTAAACCCTTTCTGATCTGGCCTACATTTTATTTCTATCTTCACTTCCTTCCCCGTGTGTGCTGTGCTCTAACTGAGCCAAATTACTTGTGGTCCTGACACAGGCCATCTGCCTCAGGCTTTATCAGCCAGTTTTTTTCTGCCTGGTGGGTTCTTCATCCCCTGCCATCTGCAGCGTCCGGCAAGTCTTGGTTTAAATGTCACATCTTCTGTTCTATCTCTTCTGCCTATCTGGGCAGACACAGGATGAGTCTCTTTGGAGTCATCACTAGCTGGATTATGCCCCCACTGCCCACTTTTTGATGGCAACAATATGCTTAAATGTCCTCCCCACCACTCCATAGTGTTAGGGAACCCCCTCAGAATAGGGGTTTGCTTATTTTTGTCTGTGGTACTCCGCAAGTGTCTAGTAACTATTTGGAAATAATATGGAGTATGCTTCCCATTTAGATATTTGTAAAAGTACCTTATCACTAAGCGAGTGCTATAAACTTCCATGCATTAGGCTAGGAGTAGAAACAATGGTGTTGCTCAGTATTAGTACACTGGATTACTGGTGCTGGTAACTCGGGGTGTGTGTGGGGGAGCGGGAACCGTGTGACCCAGTGCAAGCTGGAAAAGCCATTGTACTCCACAGTACTCCTTCTGGACAACCGATTGCCGCCCTCCACCACAGGGGGAAATGGCTCTGCACACCCACCTCTCTCCCTCATGAGTTTACGGTCCACACTACAAAGGCTAATGTCAGCTGGACTGAGCCAGTGTGGCACTGTCGGCAATTACTTTCACGTTGTCCCTGTTTCTTGTCCTAAGCATCGCTCCAGGCCTTTGTCCTGTCTTTGCTTTAGTTTTGCATTTCCCTCTTCTTCATACTCATTCTTTTCTTTAGATTTCATTTTGTGTGTGTGTGTGTGTGTGTGTGTGTGTGTGTGAGAGAGAGAGAGAGAGAGAGAGAGAGAGAGAGAGAGAGAGAGAGAGAGAGAGAGTGTGTGTAAGCCAGATTTGACTTTGTGAAGTCAAATCTCTCCTTTCCTCTTTATGTAGGCTCCAGGAATTGAACTCAGGTAATCAGGCTTGCAAAGCAAGCACCTTTATCTGATCAGCCCTGTTTGGGCACTAGACCGACCTTTCCAAGTGGTGGTCCTCTTGCTGAATCCTCTTTGGAGACTTTACTTCCTTAGTCCAGTTTCTTCCCCCTGTATTCCCACCATCAGGGGAAAGTCTGTCATAAACGGGATGCCAATAGACAAGACACAGCTATTGCTCACAACCCAGTGAGGAGATAGGGCAAGAATGAGTTATAATTTGCCATACATATGCCTTGGTGGAGATGGGTCTCTTTCAGAGGTCAAAGAAAGGACAGATAGTGCATCTTAGAGTTGGGGTGGAATTTCAGAGAACACCAAAAAAAAAAAAAAAAAAAAAAAAAAAAAAAAAAAAAAAAAAAAAAAAAAAAGGAAGCTTAGCAGTCATAGACTGTCCTAGTTCAGGGCAGCACCTTTTATGACCTCTAAAGGTCCTGTCTTGACGAGTTCCTCAAGGCATAGTTGAAGGCCTCATATCCTAGGAAACATTTTGTCCTGTCCCAGGCAGCAAGAATCACACCTTTGTCTTATTTCATTTTTTCTCCTCCGTGGTGCCAAGGAGCCAACCTAAGTTTCCATTCTGTAGGCTGCTGCTCCACCACTAGCAACAGCCTTACCCCAAAGGAGCAACCGTTTCTTAGACTGCCACACATCCTGAACTTCACACCAAAAGGGACCTTTACCATGTTGCCAAGGCTAAGAGACGGTGTGGTGCACTGTAAACACTCAGCAAAAGTTTTCTCAAAGTCACTTAACTTACTATCTGTGAGAGTCTCATTCTAGCTCGCCCCTCCCCCACCCCAACCCCCCACCGAGAGATCAGCCTTATCACTTCTGACAGTTGCCAGCGGGGGCTCCTACAGTATTCTGGGCTAATGGAGATGGGACGGGAATTTTATCTAATGATTTTAAAGCCAACATCCTATCTGCTTACTTAAAAGATACTGTGGGCTTATTGTTAAACATTTCACACCACACTCTCTTGATAAAGCAAAAAGCACTGGAAGGGTATCCCAAGAATAATTTAAAAAATAATTTGCAGAAACATAATTGAACCAGTTAATATTTGTGTTTGAACTATGTTAAAAACCCAGGAGAACTCACTTAACAAAGACGTAAGTTTTTAGGCGGAGCCAAGTTCACTGTAATTGGCATAATGCAGACTAGCCGTAATTGTAAAGCAGATACCTACGAAAGAAAAAGCCGATATCGCTGTGTAGTGGGAACCTGCAGCTTTAGACTACATTTGGTGGCCACTTTTTACTGAAAAAGAATGGACTGAGTGCCAGATCACTCCTTCATCACTTCTATTTCCAGTTGAGTTCTTCCATGAAAAAGTCACAGTAAAAATTAGGCCATTATTACACAAGGTGGAAGACGTATTTTTGACTTCGATTGTGGTGTTCAGTCAGTATTTATAAACTTCTTCCTATATATACCTTTATTTTTCTATATTTTTCTTTTTCTTTTTGGTTTTTTTCAAGACAGGGTTTCCCTGTAGTTTCTAGAGCCTGTCCTGGATCTAGCTCTTGTAGACCAGGCTGGCCTCGAACTCAGAGATCCGCCTGCTTCTGCCTCCCGAGTGCTGGGATTAAAGGCGTGTGCCACCACCGCCCCGCTTATTTTTCTATATTTTTCAATGGCTGTACTGAATCATAATTTAACACAAAGGACTTGATGAGAGAGAAGAATGCTATTTTGTTGTTGTTTTGTTTTGTTTTTTTTTTGGAATAGGGTTTCTCTGTGTAGCCCTGACTGTCCTGGAACTCATTCTGTAGACTAGGAAGGCCTCGTACTCACAGAGATCCGCCTGCCTCTGCCTCCCAAGTGCTGGGATTAAAGGTGTAAATCACCACTGCCCAAGGAATGTAAATTTTGTAAATGGGGACATAGAATAATATTTTCTTCTTCCTAGGGCTTGCAAATTGATTCTGATGAAAGCTTCAAAAATTCATAGAGCATTTCATCTATACTGGAATTAATGTGCTTTATAAAATATTGAGAGACTGACTGATAGGGTTAAAGTTTCAGTAGACGTTCTCGAAGTTTGGGTGCTTTTCAGTCATTTCTGCGAATGACCCTTTGCTCCCAAGCATTGTAGTTTGGCCCAGTATGGGTTACTTTCCCCCAGTACAGACAAACTTCTGTCTAAGCAGTAAGTAGTTCAGCCTCACTATGAGTGAGTTCCATTCCTCTGAGTTTTTGGAAGTAGGTTCCCTGCTTCTTTCACAAAGCCCAGCAACTCCTTTGCCACAAGTTTGTGTTTACATTTTCCTAAGTGCTATCTACAGGTTCCCACTCCATCTGTTAGAGCCTCACCTCTCAGGTCTCTAGCGCCTTCACACTGCCCTCAGGATGGGCTAGCTAGCCCTAATTCCTCAAGGATGCAGCCTCCCGCATTGTTCTTTCTGTTCACTGAATCTCAACTACCAATCCACAGGGCAGAAGACTTCAAGAAAGGGAGGGCTTGTTAGGGTTTCTCCCAGCACCTAGAACCAAGCCTGGAACCGATTATGCACTCAATATAAAAAGAATATAAAAATATCCTAATGGGTTAGTTTCTGCTGGGCTTTGGGGTGGGGTGGGGGGGGGGGGGGAAAGCAACCCACTGTAGGAGTTTACGTTTGTCTGTGAATGACCCTTATCTGGCCCTAAGGTATTTGCATACTTAAAGCTAAAGCTTGTGAATTCAAATGATTCTCTTTGGGAAAACTTCAAGAGTAGAGCAAACCGAGAGAGGACGGTTCCAGGCTTAGTGTAGTGGGGGTGGGGGGGTGGGGGGGTGGGAGCTATGGCTTAGGAAAGACAAAGTCGCCTACGTCTGTGCCTGAGGGTTTTTGGTTTTTTAAGGCCCTCCAGTTCTGCACCAGAACTCCTGAAAGCCTGGACTTCTCCCCCGGTTCTTGGGATGGGATAAGAAGGAGATTAAGTCAGAGAGGGGATATGTGGCTGATGTTTTGTTCCACACTGGCAATGTTTATCTTTGGCATATTACAAAAGGAAGTGTCCCAACTTTCTAGTGAAATATACAAGGACACCAAAGGGGACCTCCTCACTTGGAGCTATTTGTTGATCACACAGCTAAAGCATTACACTTTAATTAAATGTAGAGGTCATATTTTTTTAGCGTGTAAATTGCCTTGAAGTATATGCATATTTGACTAAACTGTCTATTACAGTCTTACTTTAAGAGATATACAGACGGAAAGTTAACGTCAGAATTGTAATTTTTAGTTTATGATACTGGCGTTATAAAACAGATTTTTATAATTTCCAGTTTTCAATGTCAGATTTTTTTCTGAGGTATTAATATATTTTCTACTGATTACCTGCAAGCTATTTGATGAACACGTTCCTTTTAAAATTCAATTTATGGTGAAAGAAAGCCAGAAGCAATGTACTTAAATAAGCAACAGATTGTAAAATATTAAAAAAGAATAAAATATTTATAAATTTATTACTATTAGAAAATAAATGTTTAGCCGATTAAGTTGCAGTATAAAGGAAATAGCTTGGGCAAATCATTTGTCCAAATGATACGCCAGACTCAGCAGCAGTGGGTGAGAATAGCATGCTTGGCATTTTCTCTCTACGATTCTGGGTTCAAATCACTAGCTCATCTGTCACAGCTGGCTGTGGAACCTCCTTCCTTATTTAAAAGTAAGCTCAATCCTTAACCTAATAAAACAATCGTTGTTTTACAATCGTTGACCATTTATAAATGATACTTGCTCAGTGTTTTGCAATCAAAAGGTGCTTAGTAAATGTTTAAATATTTAATACGCAAGAGGAAAATCAGGAAAATCAGCAAGAGGAAAAGTTTTTTCAAGGTTAATATTCATCTTGTACCGGTAAGATAAATGGGCAAGAAGGCCGGGTAGTTAAAGCCAGAAGATCATATTTAGTGCCACATTGGCCAAGGCATGATGAAAGCACTCCAGTTCTGACACGTTTAAAAATGGGCACACATTCTATTTCTTTGTTTCATAACCACTGCGCTATCCCTTCTTTCTTTTTTTGGCATGCTAACAAATTCAGCCCAAATCAATGCCATCTAGTTCAACTTTTTGATTTAGTGGCGGAGCCGGCTGTCCCATCACCGAGGACGTCGGCAAAAGCAAAGTGGCGAAGCAAAAATGGATCTATTTGAAAAGCAAGGAGTCCATCCTAGGTATTTCGTGTGGGAAAATCATTTCAAGTTGAAGGATAATTACAGAAGAGGCACCCAAACACCTCCAGCCTCCGCCGTCCGCGCGACGCTGGACACCCCTCGCGGTGGCTGGGGGTCACTACGGGCTCCCCGCCACGGCTTCCTGCCCCAGGGTGGCGCACCGCGGCTCCGGAAAGGTGCTGCGCAGAAACGTGGCACCGTCTGCACCCGCGCCCAGGCGCTTGCGGCACGGCCCGAAAGGCTGTGGCAGCCGCGCACCGGGACCGCCACCCGCCCGATGCGCCGGCGCCCGGCAGGACGGGAAGGGGCGGCCGCCCGCGCTGCGCCGCCCCCTTCTCTCGGCCTCTCCGCGGCCTCCGCCACCCCGGCCGAATTCTTGCATAAATTATGCCAGGCGCGCCTGACGTCAGGTGGCGGCGCGCGGGCGCGGGCGCGGCGCGGAGGGAGCCGGCCGCGGGCGCGCGCGGTCCCGGAGGCTCGTGCGCGCGGCGTGCAGGGCGCGCGCAGGCGCTGGCGTGCTGGGGCCGCGGCGGCGGCGGCGGCGGCGGCGGCGGCGGCAGCGGTGGCGGCGGCGGCGCGGGGGTTGAGCCGTGGTAGTGCGGACGCGCTCGTGCTCGGGAACTATCGGATTAAACTTGAATCGAGTGGAATTACACAAAGGAGCGCCGCGGAAGAGGCGGCCCGGGGACCCGGAGACCCCGCAACTCGCCAGAGCCCCGTCCGCGCGCGGCCAACTCCGCGCCCGTGGATCAGCCCCCGGCCGCGGCCGCCGAGCCAACTCCGGAGTCGCTCTGCGTTTTGTTCCCCACGGCGCGCGGCGGCGGAGCAGCCCGAGCGAACGAGCGAACCGGTGAGCGCTGACTTCCCCGGCGCCCCCGGGAGGGGCGGCGGCAGGAAACCGCGCCGGGCCGGGGCCGCGCGGAGTTGCGAGCGGGGAGTTGGGCGTGTGCGGGGCGCGGGGGCCGCGGTCGGCAGGAGCGCAGCGCCACCCGCCCGGTCATCTGCGGGGCCCGAACCCGCGGCCGGAGCGCCGCCCGGTGCCCCAACTTTTGCCTGCGTCCGCGGGGCCGGCGGCGGCGGGGGCGCGCGGGGCGGCCGAGGGTCACTTCCTCGCATGTAAATGGCTTTTTGTTGTGCTGCCGGCGTCGGGGGGGACGGGGACAGGAGGGAGCGTGTCTGCGCGCTGGGGAGCGCGAGCGCGTTTCCTCCCGCCGGCACCGAGCACGAGTTGCCGGCTGCGTTCGAGAGAAAAGGGAAGGAGGAAAAAGTTGGGCTCCAACTCCGGCGCGAGCGGCGGCGGGCGCGCGGGCGCGGGGCGCTGAGCGCGGGGCTCGGGGACGGCTGCGCCCCCCGCCTCGCCCCCGCCCCCCGCTCCGGCCCGACCACGCCGCGCTCGCCGGGAGCGGCGGCCGCACCGGCGCGAACAAAGTGCGTCCCTGCGGGCGCGGCGGCGCCAGCCCGCGAGGGGACAGCCACGGGCGAGGTGGGTCGGCGGCAGGGAAAGTGCGCGGGGCGCCGCGTGGGGCGGGGGCGGGGGCGGCGCGAACACGCGGCGCGGGGGGCGTCCCAAGCCCAGTCGGCGGCGGCGCGGTGGCCGCGGAGTTCCGAGCCCGCAGCCAGGGGCTCCCAGGGCACCCCGGTGGCTCCCAAGTGCGGGAGGACGAGAAGAAAGGGAGCCGGGCTGGGGCGAGCGCGGGCGGGCGACCGGGGGACCCCACCTTGCCGAGCTGGCCCGGCCGCAGGCGGCGGCATAATAGCGACTTTAATCCGCGATCCCAACTCGCGTCCCCGCTCCCCTCCCCCCCCCCCAGCCTGTCGGGGTCCGGGCGGGGGCGGGGGTCGCCAGGTGGCTCCGGAGCGGCGGGGTTGCGCGGTGCCCCCGCGGAGAGCCGGCTCGGAGCGCGAGTGACCGAGGTGGCTGGAGGCCGAGCGGTCAGCGGGAGAGGAAGGAGGGCGGCGGGGGACGCGTTGTTTGTTTGCTTCGCACCGGGGACGGGGCCCGGTGGGGGCGCGGGGCGCGGGCGGGGCGCGACGGGGCGCGGTGCGGGGTGGGCGAGGCGGCGCGGGGCGAGCGGCACGGGGAGGGGGCGACCGGCTGGCGGGGGCAGGGGACTGGTCAGGAGGCTCCGGGAAAGGAGCCGCCGGCCCCGAGCAGCCATCATTCCCGAGCCGCCTTTCTCCGGATGGCTCTGCCTCGAGGAGCCCCGCGCCGTGGGAGCGCACCCCAAACTCCGGCCCGGCAGCCCGCTTTGTGAGCGCCCCGGTGGAGCGGGCGGCGCGGGGAGTGCTGCGGCTGGGCAGTACGGTTCTCCCAGGAGGTCACTTTTAGAGACTGTTCACGCCTCGGTTTTAAACTAGTTTTTTTTTTTTTTTCCTTCCCTCTTCTGAACAGACAATGGACAAAAGAAAAGTAGCAACCCACATGGAGAGTTTCCTTTGAATTGCTAGAATTAGATACACTATCCAGCTCTCCACTTGCTAAGTATACTTTTTAGTTTCCCGTTGTATATTATCTAGCAATCGATTTAAATAACTTACTTAAACTGTGTCTATCCTCTGAACTGGATCTCTGGAATATATTAAATAATTATTTTAAAATAATTTTATGAGAGCCTGGTTTTTATTTTTATTTTTTAATTTTAAAAGAAGCCGTCTTTGCAGTGGGTGACACCTTCCTAAGGGGTCCACTGTTACTTTCCCCCAATTCTCTTTCAGTAAGAGGGAGAATACTCTTCATGTGTGTGATAATCAACGGGAGAAAAATACATCTCTTTATTTCCTCACAGATCTGTTCTAACGATGACAAAAAATTTTAGTGGCAATGACCCAGCAGCTTGGTACCTGATTTATTCCGCTTATAATTACGTTTCCATTACAGTAATGTCCGAGAAATAACTTGAGCAGCGGTTTTATGAAGTTGCATCCTCCCCAGCCCCCAGAGTACATCTGTCGCGCAGTGTTTTTGTCTCGCTGTTGCACAACAGAAAGCCCTCCAGTCTTCCCCCTAAAATGGCAGCTTTCATTTGACTGGGGCCCATTCATTGACAACGATAATAAAGAGGCGGAAAGCTAGAGGCTTGGGGCACAGCGGACTCCAAGGATTGCCTTTCGAGGTGATAAGTAGGAGACATTTTAAGTCTTCCAGTTTGCTTATGAAAAGTTTTATTTTCCCTGAAAAACTGCAAGAAAAAAAAGCAACAGTAAAAGGAAATATTGGAAATGGAAAAGGACTTGATCAACGATTTTTAGGAGCTATTTAAAATTGTTTTTTTTTTTTTTTTTTCTGTTTTGTCCACTGGGTGAATATGACATTCCCCTTCCCTCTTTCTGGTAATCTGCTGATTAAGGGACATTATGAATTTTTGACAGGCTTGTAACAGGTGAATTTCCTCAGTGTGACACTCATGATTTGAGATTCTTTCCTGGGAGTGTGTATTTGGATTATTTATATTCTTTTGGCATACTGTTTCCCTCCCAAAGAAAACTGGACAGATTAGTAAATTTGAAGTTTATAAATTTTTATCCCATGTTTATGCTTTCAAAATTCAAAGACTTTCTAGATAAAAAATAAGTTATTTAAAAACTTATGTTAAATTCTAAGCTCTGGTTAAACTGCCTTAATCAGTGGAATTATTTTGACATCAGTTTTAAAATTGATTCCCTTTCCCATGTCTTTGACACAGAGGACAGAATAGAGACATCATATGTAGATGATACTTTTATTTTTCTCTTTCAAGCAAAAAAAAATAAACTAGTAACCTAGCACTGCAGGTTGGAAATACAAATACCAGTATTAATGCAGTCAGAGACTCGGTGTTAAAATAGGGCATGGGTGGATTCACCTAGGCTTGGTCTAGTTTTTTTATTAGTTTGACTTACGGAATATTTCCAATACTTCCTCTGACGGGAGTGTTCTCTGTTAGCCTTGTTTTTACTGAGAGTTGGGCACCTTAGGTTCCTGTATGATTTTAAACATCAAGGACACATTACAACCTCTTCTGCACGCTGATGCAAAGTCAGGCCTCTCAGCAGCGAACCGGGCTACACCGGCCTGTGCATTTGCTGGATGCCCCATAGTGCAACGTGGGAGCCAGGTTTGGGACAGTTCTTTCAAACCTGGAATTGTATTTTATATGCTGCCGTGCATGATCAAGTTTGCTTGCCATTTAGTTACCTCCCGTTTAAGTTCATTTTCATCCTGGCTGCGCAAGCCTTCCACCGTGGAACTCTGTGTAAGAGGCAGGACTTTCTCTCTGGGAGTTTGTTCTCTAGTAGCAGAGATGCTTCTTTTTGCCTGTCTTCACTCCAGGGTGAACCGTGGCGGTGGTAGTTCTCTTTCTTCTTTATCCAGATAGGGCCTTTGGTTTCGTGGCAGGCGCTGTGGTCATCTAATAAACAACACCTGTAAGTCAGGCATCACAACAGTGAGCATGCTCAGGACTAAGCAGCGTGTGCACCTAGAAAGCAGGGCTCTTGAAAGTTGTTCTGAAGAAAGGGATGACTCCCTAAATCGGGGCGATTTCTACACAGAAGACATGCATTCCCACAGGCACAACTAGGACCTTTGAGAGGTCGTGCTTGGCTGAAGGAACACATTGGTCCTCTGGCTCTGAATTCGTACGCAGACACATTTGTGTGTCATTCAGAAGAGTTCTTCCTTCATGCCATTTAAAAATTAGAACTTAGCATTCTTGTTTCTTCACTCTAGCCGTTAGTTTGTAAAATAAAATAGTCCTTTCGTAAAACATTTATTTACTTATTTAGGTGTTTCGCTTGCTTGTGTGTCTGTATGAAGGTGTTGGATGCCCTGGAACTGGAGTTACAGACAGTTGTGAGCTGTCATATGGGTGCTGGGAATTGAACCCAGGTCCTCTGGAAGAACAGCCAGTGCTCTTAACTGCTGAGCCATCTCTCCAGCCCCAGTCCTCTTAAGAAAGCTGTTTATTTAGTCTTCTAAAAATCTTTGGCAATTGAAGACGACTGGTGTTTAAAATTCAAAAAATGGGAGTAAACATATTTTTCTATAAAACGCAAAGGTGTAATGGCTTACTTCAACTTGGGTATCATTCATGTTGCAGGTATGGATGAAGGTCAGAGTAGAATGGTGGGCGTCAAGAGCAGGAATGGTAATTAAAACACTGATTGTCTGTGTCTTTTATCAATATATTAACATTTTATGTGAAACCAGCTGTGTTATAATAGAAAGCACCGATCATAAAGATTCTGTCATATGGAGTTAAATTTTATAGTCACTTGTGCCTTCAGATATTTAGAATGTGAGGACCTTAGAGAGCCTGCTGAACTTTTTGACTTCATAGAATAAAAAAGTAGAGCCAAGAGATTAATTAAATGAGCTGCCACTAGCTGACCACTGAGTTACTGGTCAGTTAGTGCTCCCTCAGTGCACTGTGCGGGAGAGGCGTGGGCTCGTCTCCTGGACAACCGAGATAGCTCTAGGAGGGTTGGGTTCTTCATGGAGTGACTTGGGAGTGTCTTCTGTCTTCAGAGTTCTGAAGCTCATGAGAGCCAGGCTCCTAAACGACCACTGTTTCCTCCACTGTGTTAAAATCCCCCCACCCCCGTGATTATCTATTCTGAAAAAAGCAGAGATGATTATTCCAACATTTGATCACTGTTTTCAGTGTAGGATCATGGGTTCATCATCCTGAGTAGATGCTCTACATTTTACTTGTCAGGCCTTGCAAACATGAGAAGTTTTTTTTTTTTTTTTCTTTTAGGTGGAAGTGTCTGTTTTGTTTTTGCTTTGAAATGGAGAAACATGGTCTGGTGGCTAAAGGTTGACTGGCTCTCTGGTGTGTTAGTGGCTGTTGCTGCTGAATCAGGTGGATACTTTCTCAGTGGTCATTTGAGCCTCATGCTGTTCGTGTAGGCGATAGGTTTTTTTCTGTTCTGTTTTCGATTCAGCTGTTTTTTTTTTTTTTTTTTTTTTTTTTTTTTTTTTTTTTTTTTTTTTTTTTTTTTTTTTTTGGGTACCTACCACCTGAAAGGTATAGTAGTGCAGTCTGGGAACACAGTGGTGACACGAGACACTTGGTAGAGCTTCAGAGAGCCAAGCTGCTGTGAGGCCAGGTGCTGCAGACACTGGGAGTTCCTCCACTGTGTGGACTCACCCACTGAGAAATGGCTTTAGCGTTGTTGTTTGTATTTTGTTTCCAAGGAACGCTTGAGAACGTAACAGGCAGCAGTGCCCTCTGACCTGGGAGGTGGCAGCTTTAAGCCATCATGGAGTTTTGAGATGAGACCCTCAAGGCAGGTGGCATCCAGCTTAGGCAGCATTGACACGTTGTGGAATTTGG
Source organism: Arvicola amphibius (assembly GCF_903992535.2). Classification (NCBI taxonomy): domain Eukaryota; kingdom Metazoa; phylum Chordata; class Mammalia; order Rodentia; family Cricetidae; genus Arvicola; species Arvicola amphibius. The sequence continues at coordinate 116,226,500 of NC_052057.2, forward strand.
GGTTTTGGAATACAGAAGTAGTACTGAGGTTCAAGCTGATCGACACGGGCAGGATTGTCTTTGGGACGGGTGAAGTGAGGATGAGTGGTGGAAGGAAGGTGGAAGAACGTAGGCAGCGTTCGGTCTGCTTTTGTCGGGATTGATGCCAGTGTGGCCTACACTGGCGTCCTTGGGGAGGGAGAGCAGTGGTCATGATGTGAGAAATTTGTAGGCATTTCAGTGAATTCGACTCGAAGATAGATGGACATGTCCTGGGAGAGAGGTCTCTGGGGATGTCAGTTTCTAGCACATCGCCCTCTTGGCTGACTGGTGGTGCTGTTCGTGGAGGCAGCAGGCACCTGACGAGGGTGGCGTGTGAGGAAGAAGTCCATGAGTTCTTTGAGCATGTGACCGAGATTACTGATCCTGACTGTGGATTGGGTAACTGTTGTAACCGTCTTTTCATTGTTAGTGGTATTCCAGACTTTTCAGGCAGAATCTACTACCTGTTTGTGTGTGGTAAGCCCACTGGGGAAAGGCTCAGGGTAACAGGAAGAAGCTGGTAAGCATTGAAGCCGGCCTGATTGTGGCCTTTCTCTTTTACCAGCCTAACGTGGACACTCCATAGGAGTTGGGTCATCAGAGGCTGAGCACGAATCCTGTGGTAACCAGACTTGGCCACGTTCGCCCTTCTGTGTCTTCTCTTCTGGGACCTCCTTTCAGTTGCTTGTTAGGTATTCAGGCAAGGTCCCTGGGCCTCCAGAAGATAGCTTGTGGGTGCCATGTGCTTCCAGGCCTGTGCTTCTCACTTGGAGGGAGTTAATCATATCGAGGCAGTTGCGGTCCTACGTGGGTGTTGTAGAAATGAATACATTATTTAAATAATCGGGGAAAAATAATAGCCTTGGCCTGAATACTTACCTGGTGTTTAGTGGAGTATGTATAAACCAGTTTAATATGTAAATTATGTTCAAAGGCAGTTCAGTTGTAGAAAGTGGATTATATACAACATGGTTGCTAGTGACAGAGGAGAGATGTGGATTGACAAATGCAGAAAAGCTTCTGAATGGCGGATTTGAGTAATATATGAGCTAACGAGTTATGAAAATCCTGAATATTAACATTGAAACAAACATTCTGTTGCTAATTGTTTTTGTTTGGTTCTAGATATTATTTTACTTATTTTTTGTTTGCAAATGGAGATGTCTTCCCTGGAACTTAGTATCTTTGTTTTAGGGTCTCTTAGTATAAAACCTGGGTGCTCCAGTTGCCATTTCAGAGGCCCCATGCAAGGTCTTTGGTGGCAGTGTTTTTCTGGTACTACTTCTTCAGCTTCCTAGTTTCAGGTTTTGAAAGGTCCTTTAAGATGCCTTCTTTTGTTTGGTTTAGCCAGCATGTGTTTTCGAGGTCATTTCTCTCTGAGCTGTAAGGGAATGGGAAGGTGCCGGCTGCCTCTGCAGTGTGGGCTTCAGGGGGCTGATGAGCTGAGTGAGAGCTGGGGCTGTCTCTTCTCTCGGCTTCAGCAGCGGCTTGGGAGGCAGCAGCGGTCATGTCGTGGGTTTGAGTTTTACACCATGTATTTCTTTTATCAACACAGGCTCAGGCATAGAGTCACTGTTACTGAGAGAGACCACAGGTGACATGCACGTCTACCCCAGCCTTTGTGTGGACAACAGCCAAGAATCAGATGAGTGCTAGCATTGGTGTGTAGTTTCTTCTTGAGAACATCATCTTAAAACGGTTGCTTAGGTTGGCAGTGTGTCTGATGAAGGCTCTAGATACCTTGCTAATTGTTGTTTTTTCTTCTTAGTTCTGTAGCAGATTGGGGGACTACTTAACCTTCGAAGGAGTACACTAATGTCTCCTGTTTAATTTTCTGAGAGACTGGACATCGTAGAAATCTGTTTTGTTGATATTTGAAACAGTTACAGGTGCACATATTTAAACCATTAAGTATGTTTAACACAAGCAGGTAAACAATGAGATATCCCTTCAAGAATAATAATCATACATTTAGCTTCCAAGGCAGTGCCTGCTAGTGTTCTAGGTGAGTAATAGTCAGTTTCAGCATAACTCTACAACAAGAAATGCCTTAATATCAAGTGTATTTTATAGTGTGTGGGCCTGGCAATTACTTTATGTATGGGTGGGGCCCATGAACTGTTAACCATTAATCTTTAGAGGAAACTTAAAAGCCTCCATTTTGGTAGCTTATATATTCTTATGTACTTGACCTTGTTTGTGTTTGGATTTTTTGCTTTAATCATTTTTAGATATGTTGATCATGTCAGAAAAATGTCCACCTGAAAGTTTCAAAGTCTTGATTAAATTGTTGTTGGTCATTGAAGAAAAGCCAAGAACAAGATATCTTAAAAGATAACTAACAATAATCATAATTGTGTGTGTATGTGAGTGTGCGCACATGTGCGTGTGAGCCTGTATGTTGTGCACACATGTTACTGTGCCAGCAAGCATGCGTGTGGAGATCAGAGAACAACTGTGGGAGTCAGGCGTTTAGTCCAGGACTTTACATAGTAAACACAGGCTGTGCCACTGAGTTACACCGTATAGCTTGTGCTGAGTGTTTTCATGGGTCTCTTAATTTACTCATCAAGAGCAACTCCAGGTATTAGGTGGAATGATCTGCGTTTTTCAGCTGAGGAGACTGAGGCTTTCCCACTGCAGTCTGGTGGAGGAGCGTGAGTTCTGATCGGCTCGGTTCTAGCATCTGCTTGCATAGCATCTGGGCTCCCATTGCACCCAGACCACCTTCACTTGCTTGAGATAAGAAGAGGAGCTTTAAAAGTACGAATGATACCCTGAAACCACATAGCATATCCTTTGGCGGAGCCTTGCCAGTCTGCGCTGTGGCTGTCTACACCGCCTATTTGCGCTTGCTGTGTCTGTGGCATTTTGTGATGCTTTGGCACACAATGTTCAGAGTGCCCCTTTGACCTTCAAGACACTTCCTCTTCTGCGGAGATGAAAACATTTGTGGAGACTGTACATTCATACTCTCTGCTGGCTGGAAACTTGAACTCCTACGGCAGAAAGGCCAGATAGGAATCCTACAAATGGGTATTCTGATCCACCCACCCACCCAAGGATATGGTGAGGCCAAGTGGGCACACACTGTGCCAGAAGCGCAGGGTAAAGCAAATGGCCTAGTGGGTGAGCAGTTGCTGTTTTCATCAGCCGACCTTTAGTCGCTGAACCATCAAGTTAAACAAAATGTTATATTTATTTAATTAGTGTGTGTGTGTGCATGCACGTGCACAAGTGTGTGTGTGCCCATACCACAGTGTGCTTATGGAGGTCTGAGAACAACTTGTGAAGGTTGGTTCTCTCTTTCCACCATGTGAGCTCTGGGATCCAGACAGGGCATCAGATCCGGCAGCTAATGCCTGTACTTTCCAAGCAGTCTTTCCAGTCCTTGATTTTGTTTTAATTAAAAAAGTTCCTCAGACTACAGTCTTAACTGATGAGTAGACAAGAGCTAGTGGCCCGCAGTGATGAAGGGCCACACAGTTTTCGCTTTCGCCAGACTGCTCATTTAAAGGTTCACACTTGCATGCACCTCCATCCAGCAGGGTGAGCACATGGCAGTTACCCCGGTGATGCTGTTGGTTACACAGAGGGGCGGCCAAGTCTTTGGTCCTGAAAGTGTCAGTGTCGAGAGAGTAGTCGGTCTCCCCAGCTTCACAATGCTCTCTGCATTGGGTTATGGACGTCTTTCTAGAAAATAACCATTTCTCCTTTATCCTAGAACTGCTGTTCTTCAAATAGTGGGTCACAGTATCTTTTCTGGCCAGTGGCCTGGGCAGGTTCAGTGAGTTTTGAAGTATAAATGTCTGATTCTGTCAGACCCAAGTCTCTGGGAGCTCCAGGTTCCCTGGACTCAGAAAAAATGACTTCTCGTTTCCAGACTTGTGATTGTTGGGTAAGTGAAGCTCCCGGAGAATTATCCTGCTTCCTAGTCTGGGACAGAAAGATGAAAGTTCTCAAAAGAAGACTCATGGTCCGAGGGACTGATCCAAATAGCTGGCATTCACAGAACACGGACTTGGTGTGTTAGTATTTTACCCAGCTGTCTACACAAACAGTTCTCACTGGATCCTGAGGTACGATTAGGGAGAACGCTGAGGTGGGAATAGTAATTGTCATTTTATAGGGGGGATAGAATGTAGTTTTAGAGATTTTTAAATATAATTTTCCAAGTTTGCAGTATTTAGTGGGTATAGCTGACTGAAGCCACTTGTGAAGTACACTTGCCAGCCTGTGGCATATTAGTGCCTCTGTAGAAAGAGCTTTGGGTGTTCCTACTAGAACAGCCCAAACCTTAAGAGGATATGAAGAACAGACTGAGATCTTGTACATCTGAGCTTTTTAGAATCGTTTCCTGGAGAGAAACTGAGGGGCTGCAGGTTGCCTATTAATGGATTTTAGTCTGTGAGGCCCCCTCTCTTCAACCTGAAAGACACAGGCTCATCACCAAGTGGACTTTGTGCTAGTCCTTCCCTCACTGTTTAGTTCACAGCACAGCCAGCATTGAATTATTTATCTCAATGCAGAACTGGTTTTCTTGAAATTTCTCCCCAGTGTTTATCCAGGGTACCGTTCGCTGGGCATCTTTTTCTCACTGCCCATGGCTGAGTTGCCCAGGATGCTACAAGGCTTGCTGTTGTGATACTCTATCATTCTGGTCCTTGGTATGAACAGTGTCTTGTGAGTGTGGAGCATCTGAAATACTTGTAGACTGCTTCTGCTAACATACAAGACAACAGACCATCTCCACAACCGTACACAGAGTCAAAACCTGCCACATAAAGACACTTGGTCTTTGAAGGATTGCATGCATAGTGCATCACATTACCCAGTGGATATCCTAGCATCTTTGTGTAAGTAGACCCTAGGCTGCTCACAGCATACCTTCATAGAAGGAAGCAGCTCTCAGAATTTATCCCTGTCCTTTAGTGCATAGGTGTATATAAATTTGTCACGTGTCATCTAGACCTGCATGTCATTGGGTGTGTTCCTTGCCCATAGACTTTTAAAAGGAGTGATAACTCTAGAGTGGTGGTACTACTTTTCCAGATAGAAATGCTGTATTCCAGGGCTGGTGGGATGGCTCAGAGTGTAAAGCCACTCACTGCCCAACCTGACGACCCGAGTTCAGTTCCTGTGAACCACATGGTGTAAAAAACAAACAAACAAACAAACAACGGGGCTTCTGCAAGTTGCCCTGTGATCCCCACATGAGTGCCATGGTGTACACACACACACACACACACACACACACACACACACACACACATATTTCTGGCTTTTGTACATTTATAGTACTGTCCTTGAGGATCCAATACACTGTTATAAGCTTGAATACATTGGGTTTCTAGTTAAAACATAATATACTTTTGGTACCCTTAAAATTTTAATCTTTGTTTCAGGAGTGTTGATCTTCAGAGTTCCATTTTTCTGAATTACTATTTATCCTTACCAGTTTTCCACTTATTTAAAAAAAAAATAAACAGGAGCTGGGTGTGGTACTGCACGCCTTTAGTTCCAGCACTCAGGAGGCAGAGGCAGGTGGATCTCTGTGAGTTCGAGGCCAGCCTGGTCTATGCGAGTTCCAGGATAGTTAAGGCTGTTACACAGAGAAACCCTGTCTTGAAAAACCAACCAACCAACCAACCAAACAAACAAAAAGTAAAAAGCAAAAACCAAGACAAAACCACAAAACAAAAAAACCCAAGCAGGCTTAAGTAGGGGCTGGGGAGAGATGGCTCAGCAGTTAAGAACACTGGCTGCTCTTGCAGAGGACCATGATTGAGTTCACAGCACCCAAATGGCAGCTGTCAATTGTCCTTAACTCCAGTTCTAGGGGACCCAGTTTCCTCTTCTGACTTTGTGGGTACCAAGCATGGAGGTGGTTTATACACATGTAGGGGAAGCATGCATGTGCAGAAATTAAAAGCAAATGTGTAGAAAAATAAAAACAAGCTTCTGCATGAAGCACACACAGCACTGAGATCGACTGGGATGCTGCGAGTCATTCCGTTTAGTTGTGGGTGCCCAGCAGAAAAGGAAAACTTTGTATTGTCAGTGCATTCGTAAGGGCAAAGCTGAACGCAACAGGTAGTTTATGAACTTTCTTGAGCTCAGCTGTGTTTGGAGTCTTAGTGGCAGGCTCTGCTGCTCCGTTCAGCTGGAAAGTCTTTGCCCTAGCTTTTGCATGACCATGTCTTTTTTTTTTTTTTTAAATATTTATTTATTATGTATACAATAGTCTGTCTGCATGTATGTCTGCAGTCCAGAAGAGGGCACCAAACCTCATTACAGATGGTTGTGAGCCACCATGTGGTTGCTGGGAATTGAACTCAGGACCTTTGGAAGAGCAGGCAATGCTCTTAACCACTGAGCCATCTCTCCAGCCCCCGCATGACCATGTCTTTGATGGCAAAGGAGGGATGCTCACTTTGTGGAGGAGTCACAGAAATTCAGGCTTGTTTATACGTTGGAGAATGGCAGACGATTGTCTTTTTGCAATTCTCAGTAGTTTAGAACTCAGCGATGAGCTCCTGTCATTGGGCTCCTGTTAATGGATCACAGCACCATACTTAAACCAGTCCGACCTGTATCAGGTAGATCAGGAGAGTACTGTCCACTCCAGCCCACTGTTGTATCTGGTCGTGGATTTGTTTCACTTCCTAGTCAGGAAGGGAGAAAGTCCTGAGAAGATGCTGCTTCAAGCATTGAAAGCAGGAGTTCAAATCTTGTAAAAGTTGCTGGTGTTATTTCTCACAAAAAAAGTGTAGACTCCCTTTCAGCAAGTCAGCTTTGTTGAATTAAAATCTCCATGTTTCTTAGAGCCCACCTGACTACTGGACTGTTTCTGACATGGTCCTGTGGTACCCATCTTCTTGACTGCTGCTACCCAGGGCCATGGTGAGGAGTCCCTTGGGGCCTTGAGTCTTCTCCCATGCTGCTTCTGTCCACAGGTCTTTCTTCTCTACTCTTTCCTCTAGTTTGGTGGTAGCCTTTTTCTTGTCTACCTTTATTTGGTCTCGTTCAGGTTCATAGTGTCAGCTCTTGTTGCCATTTGTAACCCCCAAAGCAAGACTAGAAGACTGTTTTTTTTTTTTTTTCAGTGTGTAGACTTTGGAAACGGAAAGGGTTCAGAAAATGGAGTATATAGATTGTTACAATGTATTTGGGCTGTTAGGAGGTATGTTACTTTCTTACATCAATGTGGATAACTTGTAGCCATTCTTTGGCAAGCTAGTTAGGATAGAAGGGAAAGTGAGTAGCTGGAGAAAGTGCTATTAAAACAATGGCCCTCCAGGATAAGTAACTTTGTATTTATTGATACATTTTACTCTCTTTTCTGCCATGGCCTGATTAGGAACTTGTTTCAGGAGTAATTCTGATGCGTGGTAGGTGTATGCCAAGAGAAATTGACAAGCGACAGCATCTGTTGTTAACAGTTTATTCATTGTAATCCAGAATTTCTTTCTTTTTCCTTTTTCTTTTTATTTCTTTTTTTTTCTCTTTCTTTCTTTCTTTCTTTTTTTTTTTTTTTTTTTTTTTTTTTTTTTTTTTTTTTTTTGCTTTTTGAGACAGGGTTTCTCTGTGTAACAGCCTTAGCTGCCCTGGAACTAGCTTCGTAGATCAGGCTGTCCTCGAACTCACAGAGATCTGCCTACCTTTGCCTCCAGAGTGCTGGGTTAAAGGCGTGCACCACTACCGCCTAGCTCATGGTTTCTATGTATTTAAAGAAGAGCTGCTTTGAGGTAGTCTAGGGGGTGAGAAGTACAGGGCTTGGTAGCATGGTGCTTCCAGGGCAAGCTGTTTGTATTCAGAGAGAAGCAGCTTCCTTTCCAGCTTAGGTTTCCTGACCCCACCCATCTCTTGACTCTTGTTCTGAACTTCGATGAGCAGGCCATTGAGGACCTGAGCCTTCCCTCCTGCAGCCTCCGTTGGCATTTCTTTTCTTCCTGTACTGGGTCTTTTGTAGGTCTGCTTCAGGATCAGAGCTTCAGCTTTGGTTTTCACATGTGACCCCAAAACTGTTGTTTTCAGTACCACCCCAAAGGCTTCAATTTTAGCCTTCCAGTCTGTGTATAATCGGGGCACGGCCCCTCTTCCTTCTTGTAGAACTCTAACAGAAGTTCAGTCTTGGCTCTTGCTCTGCATCTTTCTTACACCTGCCCTGGCTGCGGGGCACAGGCAACTGCGTAGCTGGGACATGCCACACCTGCAGCACTCTGTGTTCTATGTGCTGGGTCCATGTCTGTGCCCATGCCTGTGTAAGTGTGTGTGTGTGTGTGTGAGTGTGTGTGTGTGTCCCAGCACCGTGGCCTTTGAGCAGAGTTACAGACTGCTTAGATGTTATCATCACCATTCTTTGCCCAGGGAGGTGACCTATTTGGGGGAACCTCCCTTGCTCCTTGCTTGCTCCTGTGGAGGGCATCTCCCTCACTCACACCTGTGTCCTCCAGACCTGCTGTCTTGGCTGTGCAGTTCTGGAGAAGAAGGGCCCTGTGTGCTCCTGTAACCACAGAGAGAGGGCTGACTTCAGCTCTGCTCCTCCAGGAAAGCCTTATTGGGCATCTTCTGTGGAAAAGACTTCAAGTGCAATTGGATCAGATAGTTCATGTGGAGGTTCCTTATTGTAGCATTGGGAGGTGGCCCCTGTGAGGCCCTCCCTGCTGGTTCAGAATGTGGGTAGGGAAGAGGAGGTAAGTTTTCATGGCCCCATTACCACATTCCTGGCATCTGATTAGAACATTGCTAAGACTTGGTTCTCACAGGATGCTGTGGGTCAATCTGGTGACCCGTGGATCGTCACCGCACTGCCATGCTATAACATGGTATGGACAGGAAACCCGAAACCATCCATGGAAGACCTGGGGAGGAGCCAAGTGCTGACGTGAATTGGCTCTAGGAACGGGACTGTATAGAGACATGTTAGGGCTATGGTCCCCTTGGCTAAGGCCCACAGTGAGATAGGGAACTTGCCTTGCCAACAGGATTTCAGGAATGAGCTTCAGAAAGACAGGCTTCTCCAGTTTGCACAGATGTGAATCTCTGCACAGGGGTCCATGGCCCTGTCAGTTCTAAGGGGGTGAATGAATCCAGAGACATGGCCATGAAGAGCAGGGGGAATTTCCGTGTGTTCAGATTTATGTCTCTGCAGAGCAGGCAGCAGCTTCAGCGTGGACTTCCAGCGTGATCTCTTTGGCACTTGGAAGCATGGGTTTGCCTGGTGGAAGCTGATTTTATGAGCTTCCGGAGTTATGTGCGGAGTTGTAGGTTGGTTTTGCTGACCTTTTGGTCTGACTTTACAGTTGTTGAAGGCCCGCTGGTGTCAAGTTATGGCTGTGCTAATCTCTGGAGATACTGGAAATGTTTCCCCTTGCTTGGAAGTGCAGGTTACCATGTGACCGCATGGGTGACGAGGGCAGCGTGTCTGAAGAAGTGCTAGGAGAGTTTAATGAGGTGTGCTCAGTGTGCTAGCAGTGAAGACTGAGTCAGGAGGGTGTCTGGATCTCTCCTGATAGAGAGGTCGTAGTAGTGTGAACTTTGGCCATCAGCCAAAGCCCTGAAGGAGCCAGCTAGCCCATCCAGAGCAGCCTGCAGGGGTCAGGACATCAGCCAAAGGAACCAGATAGCCCATCCAGAACAGCCCACAGCGGCCAGGGTAGGGCTTTGTGACCCGGTGCCCTCTCATGAGTGTGGCTTGCCTGGAGCTGTGGCCCTTTGGTGAGGAACAGAGCACAATCCCACGCTGCTGCCCACACTTCCTCCTCCCAGGTTTCAGTCCCAGGAGCCTCTCTGGGAGACAGGAGTGCTGGCCAGGAGAAGGGGAGCAGGTTGGAGAGCAAGGAGAGGCTTGCCCTGTGGTGCAGTTGGAAGTTCAGCTTGGGTGAGGTCCTCACCGAGGTTCCATGATGGAAATGGAGACGAAAGGTTAGTCTGGCAATGTGTGATGGATTGCACTTGAAGAGAGACTAGAGGCAAAAAGTCAGAGGCTGTTGAAATAGCCCAGCCAGGAGGCAGTGAAGCTTTGGGGAGGGCAGGGAACTGTAGGGGAAGATGATGTGCGGTGACGGGTGTGGGAGGGTAACCTGTTGCTCCTAGGGACCTGGCTTAGAGTGGGATGGTACCTGAGTGCACTCTGAGTTCAGCCTCGTAGGAAAACGGGAAGGGCATAGTCAGTGGTGTAGATGGCGAGAACTTAGTCCATCACTAAACACAAAGACTTGTAAGTTATAGGAGTAATTATGCTAGACTCAGTGGTACGTTTCTGTAACTATAGTGCTTGGAGGCCAGGCAGGAGTCACTGTTACATTTGAGCCTAGCTTGGGCTACATTGCAAGACCCATGCATTCTCAAAATGAAAAATCCCAAATTATTAATGAAAATAACCCTCCTTATCAAGCTGTGAACATTTAAAGTATTTCTCCCCGAAGTGTGATGAGATCTGTTACCTTATTACTGCCAGAAGTTTAAAAACTACAAACCTTTGGAAAGGCCATGGGTGTATGAAGATGTTTATACATGGGCGCAGCAGTGTGTCAATCACCTGTCCCAAGCAGCTGTCCGGAGGCCTGTCAGCTCTGAAAAGAGAGCAGCCACACTGAGAAGTTGGGGTGGTTAAATTTATGCTGCATTATATTAGAATATCAGGTAGACATTGCAGATCGTGCTCTGGGGAAATGGAAGGCTTCAAAGAGTAGAGCACAAAATGCTATGTTAACTGTGGTTAAATCATAATCGTAGGAAACGCCGGAGGGAAGCACATCAGGTTGAAAAATGGATAGTTTTAAGGATCCCTGGTTTCACTTAGTTAAAAGCTGTGATTCTGACGTTGACCAGCTCTGGTTTGAACCCCTACCGAGCTGTCTACAAGCTGTGGCTTTGGACAGATGACTAGTTCCACTGAGCAGGGACAAGTTACATTACTCAGGACTCAGTTTCTTCACATGTGCGGATGGGGATTAATACAGTAGTTCATCTAAATACCCTACACTGCTTCTTGTACCGTTAGCACTTAATAAACCAACTGAGCTGCGGGCAGTTGTTACTGTACTATTTATTTTCTCGCCCTTCATATTTATGAGATGCTATGCTGCTGGGATTGTAAAATCAGAGAAACCCGTGACACAAGGGAAGATTTGTAGTTTTTCATCCCTTTTGTGGAATGAACAGGAAATCGTTTTTGTTTTAAAAATAAATTTAACTAAAGTCCTGAAAAAGGCCCAACTTCGCCTTACGGTTCTTCTTTCCCCCATAGATTAGTTGGCAGGATTTGAAACATTTCTCTTACCGAAAGAAATTTCCTTCTGTTGGCAGCTGTATTTTTCTGACAACGAAAAATAAAAACAAAAGCAAAACCAAGCATTTTGTCTTTTTAGGTTTATATGGGTGAGCTCTGCATTTGTGTTACTAACTCTGCGTTTGGCATTCAGGCCCATTTAGTACTAGCTTCTCTATGTCTGCCCAGCTTGGGAGATGGGGCAGCTCCGGGAGACGGCAGTACCTTGGGGTTAAAGGGTTTACTGTGTCCCGGCAGGAGACTGTGTAGGCTGCGAGGGGAAGCTTCTGGAACCTGGAACTCTTTCATCTTGGAATTGAGTCTTCTTTACTGGAGAAGCAAATTTGGTCACACAGTCTGGGGAAGCTTTGAGGGCAACACACACATAGACATGCATACACACAGATACACACACAGACACACAGACACACACACACATCTCTCCCGATTTCAGGGATCTTGTTGCCGTGAGAACGCTACCTTTCGTTCCCTCTTCCGAGGCAAACGTGACCGAGGACAGGGAAAGCAGTGACAAGGTGCTGTGGCCCCAAGACAATCGGCAGTAACCGGGCCACAGAATCTGAATATAGCAGCTCTGTTTCATTCCCATATTTCAATAAGTTTAAGAAGGTGTCAACCGCAAGATGTGTCCTTGCCGCTATGCTTATAAACAAACAAAACCACTTTTTAAAGTAATGAAATCTTAGTTTGCACTCTATTTTGCATTTTTGCTCATGGAGTAAAAGAAAACTTATTTGAATATATCTAAAATTGAAACGTAAGCCCAAAGGTCTGTCACTTTAATTATGCCCAGTAAGACTTCTTACCCTATAGCCCCCGTCAGACATGTCACATGGTACACAGCACATGGTACGCGGTGCACAGCACACACGGTACACGCACACATGGTGCATGGCACACACGGTACATGGTACACAGCACATAGTACACAGTATGTGGTACACAACACATGGTACACAGTACATGATTCATGGTACATGGCACACAACACATGGTTCACAGCACACGGTACACAGAACACAGTACATGGCACACAACGCAGTACAGCATAGATGAACCTACTTCCGTATGATTCTGTTTGGCTACTAGGCCTAACCATGGCCCATAGTGAGCAGCTCTTCACAGTGTCCCTCTGCCAGATGTTGTCAATACATTGAGTGCCATAAAACAGCATCTCAAGATGGTTTGCAAGAGTGATGCCAAACTCTATTAAAACTAACAGTAAAGCAAAACCTATACCGTCGTTCATGGGGTATCTGAGTGAGTGTGGGCTCTAGCACAGGGCAGCACCTACATCGTACCTAACGTAGGAAAACAGTTCCTGTCCGTAAGTTTAAAATCGACTGCTCAGGAATACAAAGCATGAAGGGACCCCTTAGCTTTCTGTACCTTGGGTAATCTGAGAGGACTGTGCATCAGGAATGTGTTAAGAGTATAGGGTCAAGTGATGGCAGCAGGATGACGTGCTTTTAATCCTCGGTGCCCATGTGAAAAGCCAGGTTTGGCTGTTCATGCGCGTACCCTAGCATTACAAGGGAAGCCCAGTTCCAAGAACCCAGTGGCTAAGCAGCCTAGCTAACTTGTGGTTAGAGAGAGGCCCTGTGAAAAGGCAAGAATGGAGAGGGTAACAGAGCAAGATACTGTCTCACAGCTTCTGTATGTGTGCACACATGTATCTGCATACCGACATGAACGAACCCCCTTATAACATGTCCCTCCCCAACAAGACAAATGGTATAGGGCAGATCATTTCCTACAGACTCCAATGTGTAGACCTACTGTAGTTATGTTAGATGGTCCCCCGCCAGCAGCCATAGAGGATGAGTTCATGTAAAAGGATAGTCATTTCAAAAAGTTTGAAGTGTCTAGTTAGCTGTCAGAGGAAGCATGGCGGGGCTGGAGCTGAAGGCTGCCTGGGCTCAGGGCATGGTTGGATTCCTTCTGTTTGGGGAACTGGGCCAGCGACTTTTGATGCTGCAGCTTGCTTGCTATGACCAGAGTGGTGAGTAGCGCCTTTACCATTAGCCTGGCATATACTAAGAGTGTATCTATGCTAAACCTGTGCTGGGGACCAGCGCTCTGACAGCTGCCTTGGTCGTCGGTGGAGGTGGAGGACTGCCGAGCCTCAGTGTCCTTGGGAAAGCTGTCAGGTTCTGCCTTTGAGGCATTGAAGTGAGCAGTGTACAGTGAGAGCAGCTGAGCACCAGTGTTCTGGTAGAGACACATGAGGATAAGCGTGTGCTGACCACCCATTGGATACCTTCCTGCTGAGTTCTTGGTCACCCCTTCTCATTTCCCCTTTGTCTGGTGAAATACCGAATGCCCTCAGCCCTAAGCAGAAGAGCTGTGTAAAATGTAAGAGGCCTTCCTCCATCTCAGGTTTATATATTAGAAGAACCAAATATTTAATGCCACTCAAAAGTATGTGACCACTCAGATGAACTCAGAATTTTGAAGTAATTTCAAAATTGTACACACTGATACCTTTTGTTGGGGTTAGGGAGACAGGATCTCATTATGTTGCCTTGGCTGACCTGGAACTCACTCTGTGAATCAGGCTGACCTTGAAGTCAGAGATCCACCTGTCTCTGCCCCCTGAGTGCTTGGATTAAAGGCATGTATGAACACATCTGGCCTTACACCTTGATATCTTAACTATTGTTTCTGGTTACCTAGAGTGAGGCCCTTTCTATGACTCTCTTTTTGTTTTTAGTTCCTTCCTTCCTCCCTCCCTCCCTCCCTCCCTCCCTCCCTCCCTCCCTCCCTCCCTCCCTCCCTCCCTCCCTCCCTTCCTTCCTTCCTTTCTTTCTTTCTTCTTTCTTTTTTGAGACTGGGTTTCTCTGTGTAGCCCTGGCTATCCTAGAACTCGCTTTGTAGACCAGGCTGGCCTTGAACTAAGAGATCTGCCTGCCTCTGCCTCCTGAGTGCTGAGATTAAAAGCGTGAGCCACCACTGCCCAACAACGATCACTCTTTTTGCCTGGGATTGACCTCATCTGTGACCAGCTCTGTACTCTTCCTGTGGGATCTGTACGTTCTCGCTTCCCTCCTGGAACCTCGCTGTGCTGTTGGGTGGCCCAGGAGAGGACACAGGAAATTAGAGTAAGAAACAAGTCAATACCCTCAAGGACCTGTCCTTGCCTCCTGTCCCTAAGCTCCCTAGTTGAGGACTCAGCCCTCTTGATGTACTTTCTTAGTGCAGAATGGGCTAGTGAAGTGGGCTCTTTTCTTTGATTGCTCTTGTTGGATAGCTTTTCATTGTTTCTGTGGAAATATTTTATATCTCAAAAGATGAATAGGGATGAAATACTGCGCTAGCACTTCGACAGTGGCTTGCCCAGGGCTCAGTTGGTGTTGAGGTCTGCTGGGCTCTCTGCATTGGCCATCTTACTGCGCCATAGTTATGGTGGAGCTGGTGGACAGGCATTACCCTGCAGTCCTTGGA